>NC_000074.6:122015247-122315247 GCF_000001635.26 Mus musculus | reverse complement strand
GGAGGGACACTGCTGGAAGACAATGGTTGTAGCTCCCCTGGCAAGGCTGGGACCTGCCTGGCTGATGTCGGGGCCGGCTGTGGGGCTGCTAGCTAGGCAGGAAGCTGGTGGGAGGGCGGAGAAGGAAGTGACTTGATTAGTGCCGCCACCGAGATAGCCTGCCCTGGCCACAGACAGCAAGTCCGGAAGGGGGTGAGGTCAGTGGGCCACACGTGGTGGGCAGCCAGGCCTGGGGCCCCTCTCGGGCTCCACCTGCACTTCCCACTGGATGTCCTGTTGTCTGTCCACTGCCTACAGTGTCTACTGAGAGCTCCTTGGGATGAGACTTTGTGGTAGGCAATGGACTCTCCCAAGAGGCCTGCTCAGTTCTCCCCAGAGCTGTCCATCTTGTCTGCCTCAGTTTCCACATCTGTAATGGGGTACCACAGTGCCTCCTGCTGCCTGGAGAGTATACTCTCGTGTCTTTTGAGAATTCGTCTGGGCTCTGTTTTTACCCACACAACAGCCAATGGGACCTGCTCCCAGAGCAGACCCATCTGTCACACCTGGTCTCCTACTTCTCCTGATGCTGTTACACCAGCTGTGCCTTTGGACCATTCATCAGGAGTCAGAAAGAACTCTGCGAGAGTCCTGGGCACTGGACCACATAGCTACATCCCCATGTCTTGGCCACTTTTCTGTCCCTTGGTGATTGGCTGCCATTGTAGCTGCTGCTCACTCAGATGAGGTCCTCAACCCCAAGATGTGTGGCAGGACACATAGCATGTGTCATGGGCCAGATGCTCACTGTATGAGAAGAAAGGAGGAGGGGGAGGCAGCATGGGGAGGAGGGCAGTTTGTGAGAGTCCCCTCCTTTGCAGTGTCTGAGGCCCAAGGCTCAAGAACAGTTGTTATGGCTAGCCTAGGACTCAGGTGGATAGAGCCAGCAGGCAGCCAGGGTGCCCATCCCCACCTGCCAGCCATCCCCCCATGGCCCATGCTGACCTTAGGCTATGACCTCTAACCCTTGTTTGCAGAACAATCACTTGCATACCACCATAGTGCCCCCCCCTTGATGGGGTCCCCTACCTCTGAGCCCCCTTCCTCCTCACCCTGCAGTGAGATCCAGCTGTGTACACTCAGCTGAGACTTATCATGGTGTCTTTTGCTCCAACACACTATCACTGGGTGGCTGGTGGTGTGTTGGCTTAGGGAGTCTCACTCCGACGCCATCTAGAATCATCTCTGGCCTTGGACTCGGAGGGTGGTTGTATTTCCTATACATTCCAGGAGGTCAAGGCCATCCTTGTGTCTTTCCAGGCCCTGAGGGTGCCTGTCCCCCACCCCCAAGGTACTCAGTGACTATTCAGGAAGAACATGCCCGATGAACATGCCCGACAGTAAAGATACAATTTCCTTAGGTCTTTTCACCATGTTCTAGCTTCAGATTGTTCATAGCAACCCTGGGGTCTCAGAAAAACAGGAGTCTTCAAAGGGGTTCCAAGGTAGTAGGCTGGGCTCTGAAGCTGACCCCAGAGTGACCCCTATCATCTACCAGTGCCCCCTCCCCTGCTGACTAATCTTAGACAAACAGGCCTATCACTTGCCACGCCAGGCCCCATGATAACGCAAAATAGCTGGAATGATTTTTCCCACCCACACATGCAAGCCAGTCGGTTGTGGGGAGGGGAGCATGGCCAGCTATCGGCCCATCTCCCAGGCTGTCCATCAGGACGAGCAGTCCTGCCTCGGCCGCCAGATAACAGGCCTTGAGGTTCACACAGAAACCCCGGGCCTGCAAGATTAGTCAGCCGGACACAGTCTAGATAACAAGTTACCGCTCCACGGGAGGGAGGGGTCCTGTCTCCTGGTTCCCTGGGACCCTAGGCAGGATATCTGGCTGGAGCCTCCGACAGGAAATGGCCACCACCACCTCCTGTGGCCCTAGCAGCAGCCCCTTGCACCCCGAGACCCCAGGATGCTCTACCACTGATCCGTTCTCCCAGGCAGGTGATCAAAGCCGACCAGTGCCTTTCAGCATCTTCACGGTGCAGCCAAGAATTCTGGGCCTCGGTGTGGCTTGGAGGTGAAGTGCTTTCCTGGCTAGCTTGAGAGCTGGGATCCCATCCCCAGCACCACAAGACAAGGCTGTGAGGGCTGGTTGTCCACAAGGTCTATGGCTCATAACCTGGACCCTGACTGTCTGTGCCCTGAACTCTTACCCCCGTGTCCCCTCCCCCCATTACCATAACCCTAAGGCTCCATTATGCCATGACCCCAGTGCCTCAGGACCTCTGCACACCCAGCTCCTTGCCTGAATACCTCCCTGTATCCTAATGTGCCTTTCAGCCGTCAGCCTAGAGATGGGGTCCTCTCCAGTGCTGCCCCTTGCTCTCCCACTTGGCCTTGACACCCTGGCACCCCCTGTACTGGCTGACACTGTTCAGGGACATACTGGCCTGATCCAGGGCCAGGCTTCTTGGCCCTGCCTCTAGGAGTTGGGATGGGCTGATTGGCTCTTGCTCAGATCATAGCAGCTCCTGGAAAGAGTTCTGGGCTCCAAGAAACTCCTGGGCGGAAGAGACAACAGTTCTTCCCACCCTAGCTGGGCTCCCTCAGGCCAGGACTGTGGGGTCAGCCAGGAGCCTTGGTTTCAACTGTCAGGAGCCACAGGGCTCCCCTTCCCTGCTCTGCTTTGTCTGTGGAGCTTGGAGGTGGCAGACTTACAGGTCCTAACTCTTCCTAAGGGCCATGTGCTCCAGTCACGTCTTTTCCAAAAGTGTGCATGGGAGGGTGCTGCCCCATTCCTAGCCAGTGCTCTCCCCTTCCACAGCCTCCTCAGGATTTGGCCAGATCTCCACCTAAGCGCCTCGACACTCCCATGGCATGCCTGTCTATTCTCTCTGTCCCTGGAAGAGGCTGGAAGGCCTGCCTGCCTGCCTGCCCATCTATCTGTCTGTCTGTCTGTCTGTCTAGACCCTCCCAGAAGGCCAGGATGGGGCTGTTCATCTAGCCTGTGTATCCTCACATGGATTCGGGGCAGTGAGCCTGGAGGGCTTCAGGTGGCTCTCCTGATGCCCCTGCTTCACCTGATGCCCCTGCTTCACCTGGAGGGCTTCAGGTGGCTCTCCTGATGCCCCTGCTTCACCTGATGCCCCTGCTTCACCTGGAGGGCTTCAGGTGGCTCTCCTGATGCCCCTGCTTCACCTGATGCCCCTGCTTCACCTCCAGGGCTTCCAGAACTGAGACCTGGGTCCTGCCTGGACATGGATGGTCTTGGGTCACCTAGCACGGTCACATGGGGCTAATGTGCTTGGGGTAGCCTTCCCAAGTCACTCTGATGGCCTCTTGCTCCCCTCTGCCTTCCCCTTTATAGTCTGCCTCAAGTTCAGGCTCTGCCCCTGGACCCTGCTCTCAGACAGCAGTGACTAGAATAAGCTCTGGGCTCAAGACACCCATAGGACAGAAGAAGGCTGCTGAAGTCCCGCTGACCCTTGTCCCCACTGCTAGCATTCCTACTGACAGCTAGTGGAACACTCTGGGCCTCTGCACTCATTTTATAGGAAAGCACACCTCAGGGATGGGTTGGGGCCACCATAGTGACTCAGTTGCCCTTCCAGACAGACCCTCAGAGGAGGCTGGAGAGACTCATTACAGATGGAATACTGGCACAGGCAAACAGCACACAGTTGGTGTACTGATGGCATGCATGAAGCCTTTGGGGGCACCTGGGAAGGTTACAGTCCCTCTGTGTCCCAAACCTCCCCAGTTCTATGTAGTCCTTTGGAAGGAACTGGGTGGTCTATCGATTCCTTTGCTGAAGCTGGCCCTGGAGGAATCCCTAGAAAGAGGACCCACTGTGATACCTGACAGCAGTCTCCAGCCCTCCAGCCCTGTTTACTTTTGCTCCTTTGAGCCACTTGCTCAAGACCAGGCAGGGTGGGGGCTGGGGGAAGGTGACAGGGCTGGTGTGTTTGCAAGTCTCCTGACTTTAAGGGCTGGTGATAGGAGGCGTATGACACTGGGGGCACCAAGCTCCTGGGACAAGTCTCCACATGCCATAGCAAGGTGGCCATGCAAGGTTACAGATTGACTTCCAGGCCATAGCTGGATTTGAAACAGCCATCACTCTTGCAAACAAAGTCATTTCAAAGATGACAACTCCGACTCTCTCCTTCTAATCTATCCTTCCTCCCAGTTAGAATTCAGCCGCGAGCTGAGGGAAGCCCAGCTTGGGGCTCAACCTGGGGAAAGTTTGTGTAGAGTTCAGCTCTGGACCAGAGTGGTCTGTGGCCCATCAGGCCCAGGGTGTGTCCCTGCTGTGCCTCAGGGACACATAAGCCCTCCCGGCTCAATCCCCTCACCTGCTGGGCCCAAATCCACAGGCCCTGGGCTACCACCTCTCTACTCCCGCCTCCTTAGACTCATGGACTGTTCTGGCTCCAAGTCCTCTGGACCTTGCATGCATTCCTTTCTTGTGGGCTCCCCTCTCTGGCACCTCAGGCCCATCGTGGTCACCCTCAGCCTGCAGAGCCCCGAGCAGGGCCACCTGTTTTGTGCACTTACGGGCTTTGGTCACATGCTCTCTGAAGACACTTTCCTGGCATGCTCCTTGGGTTTTATAATCTACATAGGGCTACAACATTCCCTCTGCCCAGAGGAGAGTACTGAGACCACACCGTGGGGTCACTGCAAAGCTGGACCCTGGGCAGTGTGTGGCTATCAGAGCTGCAAACATAGCATTGCCTGTCTGATGCAGATGTAATAGAAAATCAGCCACTTAGGGGGCTTATGAACTTGCTCATACCTCCCTGTGAGGAAAACCAGGCTGTCTAGTGGCTGACAAGTTGGAGGCCACAATGTCTCTCCCCATCTCTATTTTACAGACCATGAAACCAAGGTCCTGAGGTCAGTAGTCCATTCCTAGACACTCCACAAAGCTAGGCTCCTGCCTCTCACAGCAGCAGCATCAAAGAAGAGTGGCCAGTACCCGGCAAGATACAGAACTCTTGACAGTGGGTGAAAACTCCACTGTGAATGACCCAGACTGTGGAGTGCTACCATCACTGAGTACCAGGCAGAGGCAGCAGGGAGCCAGGGGCAGAGACAGAAGCAGGAGATGATAGGAGATCATGACAGTGATGGTGATATTGGCAACCTTGGGGTACACTCTAGTGTGGGTAAAGCAAGGAAGACTATAGTTGGGTCTGCAGCAGTCAGCCAACTGCTCCTGGGCATCACCACAGCATTGGAACTCGGGGCCAAGTCGGGGTTCCTTGAGGGGGGGGTGCCTTTTTTCTTTTTCCCATTTTGAGTGTGTGCATGCGTGCGTGAATATGTGGGCCTAAGGCTGATGCTGGAAGTCATCCTTCATTGCTTGTCCACCTCATTCACTGAGGTGGGAGGGGGGTGTCTCTCAAGCAGACAGAGGTCATTAACATGGCCCAGCGCTGCTAGCTAGCTTGCACTGGGAATCCCTGTCTCTGCCTGGAACTATGAAAGATACCTCTTAGGCAGGATGCCTGGGACAAACAGGGTGGGTGCAGGGACCTGTCAGAAAGCAGCCATGGGCCGGAGGTCAGGAAGAGTCTCGGGCAACCCCGCAAGGTAAAAGTGGCACTTGGTCTGTCACCAGACTGGGCACTGCCTTCAGGCCTTAAGCCTCCAACCCCATCAGAGGCTTGGGCGGCCCTGGAGATAAGAGCCCCCGGGGCCTCTGCAGCAGCTTCCCCACCGGTGATAAGCAGAGCCTGTGCGGGAGCTGATAGGCGATGGCTACCACGGCGGTTGGCCAGCAGCCACTTATCAACCCCATCGCTGCCCACTGCACAGAAATTCCTATCTGTGGGAGCCGATAGTGCACTGCCTGGCCCCGGAGGATGCAAATAACTCGGGAAGCTGGGGTGCACCCTGACCCCAAACCACAGCCCATGGAGCAGGGCCTTCACAGGGGGCAAGACAGGCTACAAACTAAAGGGGCCTTGTTTCTCCATCTAAGAAAATAATAACCCTTATGTGGATGAGGACCGTGGGCAACGTTCCATACTGCTGTAGGTGACTTCACATCTGGGCCTCTGGAGCAAGGCGCAGTTCTCAGCCAGTGCTGTGGTATGCCGTTCTCTGCCCTACACCAAAGTGGGTATGACACTGTGCTGGCCGCAGGAGGCTGATGTAAGGGGCATCCATGCCTTCAGAGGGGCTCAGGGACCCCCTTCGAGCTGGAGAGACTGAGTCGGCATAGGGCTGGTAAGAAGCTGGACAGCCTGCATACAGGGCTCTGCCCAATTCCATGGCTTTAGACACTGACCTGTGAGTGGAAAGGGTCTGGCACCCATGTGACCTGGTGCAATTATTCCCACCATGGTACCGAGATCTGGGGACACAAGCCTCAACTGAGATAGGACATTGATTGCATCAGTGCCCATCCCAGGCACTCCAGCAGGAGCGGACATCATCGCCATATTACCTCTGCCAGGTCACCTAGAGCCTCGAGGGATGTGCCAAGCACCTGATGTACATGTGGCAGGAGACAGTGCTCTGGGACAACTAGCCATGGGACATTCTATGGGTGGACTCAATTTCCCAAGAGTGCAGGTCCCCATTCTGGCTGCGGTCTTCTAGGTCAGTCCTCCCTCTAAGGCCTCAGGCTGATGTTCCATTGTGTGGCCCTTAGCCACACCTGCCACTCATCCTTGACACTGGCGGCAGAGATCACAAATCGACTCCTGCACTCTTCTAATGCCTTAGCACCCCACCAAATCATCCATGTGTTCAGTTAAGAGTTCATTTCTACCCCTTCCCAATTTGGTTCCCAAGTTTTCCAGAGGAGGAGCAGTCTCTGCCCTGGCAAAGCCTTCTCAGACCCCTTTGACATGCCTTCTAGCCACAGACAGGAGTCGGCTGTGTCATACCTGCATGTTCATACACAGCCGACAGACAATAACCGTGTGTGCATGTGCCGCCCCACACACCCACGTGCTCAAGCATCCGACACCTCCCTTGTTGAGGACCATAGGTGTATGTGCACCTGCTCTGCACAGTGGCTCTTGGTCCTCAATAAGAGCCCTGGAAATCACTGATGCCCACGGTTTCTTGGCAGCAAGGGTACCATGACTGTCATACTCTGGGACCTGTGCAGTCTGAGCTCCAGCCGCCAATGTGACAACTGGCACACACTGTCTGTGCAAAGGTACAGGCCTGACTGGTTTGTGGGGCAGATGGTAACCAGGAACCTCAGACGGACTGGGCCCCCCAGAAAGAGCAGCTGTCCTCACACAAGCGCAAGCCCACCTGGGCACTAGCCAGCTCCGAATCCCAACCATCTGCTGCAGGGAAGCTGTGCTCAGCAGTTCCTACATGTCAGCTACACGCCCTCCAGGCTCTTGCTCCGGCTATCGTCTCTCAGGCCCCATAGCCAGCCACACCAGACCCTTCAAATGCCCAGAGCACAGGCTCTGGGCATGCGAACTCTCGAGATTATCTCAGAACACATTGCTTGGGCCAGCTACACAGACCCGGGCACGGGTGGTGTCGGAGGACCCACGATCCCAGGATAGCCTAGCCCTAGCTAGCCCAGAAGGCTATAACAAGGCCACTACTACTATACGGGGCTAGTCAGCCTGGTTACCTGGCCCACTCCAGGGACTAGCCATGGCTGCCTCTTCTTCCTTTTCCTCTTTCTCTTCATCCTGGGGCCTCATCTCCAACTCCTGCCCCTCCATGTCCTCAGGATCTTCTGGGGACTCCGGAGGTGCCGGCACTGCAGGTGGGCTCACATCTGTAGAGAGGAAAGCATTGTCACATCCTTGCAGTGCTAGCCTATGACCAGGAGGGAAACTGAGGCCTCAGGGCGCACAGTCACCTGCCTCTCTCCTTATCTAGCACTCCAGGATTCCTCTTGGTCTTGTAAAGCTCTCAGCCCCTGCTGATCACAGCAGTAATAATTGTTCTTTAGCTGCTGTCACAACCCAGTGCCCACCCAGTGCACCAAGGCCCATGACTTCTGGCTCTCTGGTTTTTGCAACAGCTGGGTCCCTCCACCAGCCCCGCACCCAATTCTAGCCCAAAGGGCATGTTTGCTTTCCTGGCGGGCCAGATAACCAGTGTGGCCCCCGATCGATGAGCTCCTGTAAAGCCCCCTTGGTGACGTCATGGGACCAGCAGATTATTAATACCGCGATAAGGGCTGTGATTAACATCAAATAAATCAATCCCATGGTATAAAAGTCCTATTATTTTTGGCTATAAATCAAAGTGGCTGGCATCTGAGCTCCAGCCACCAAGCGAGCGGAGCCGCGTTGGACCCGCCTGAACGTCAGATATGCTCTAGTGCCCGTTATCGCGCCCATCACTGTGTTATCACTGCCGCTGGTGCCAGGTGCAGGCCGGGCTGTTTGTCCCAGATCCTTCCCGGCCCCACCCGCCTACCCCTTCAGCAGCCCCAGCTCCCCAATCAGATAAAGGCCAGCTCCCCGGGAAGCCATGGGTCAGAGTCCAGCAGCCGCCAGCCACTTGCCCTTTGGCAGCCCGGCCACGGCTGCACTAGTGTGTCTCCTGATGGTGGCACCGATGGTGAGGGAGATACTGCAGCAGCCTCTGAGCACGGCACCTGCTCTCCTGGAGGCCACCCAGGAGAAACTGAGGCAGCCATAGCTTCACTTCTCAGGACTGTGTACCAGGCCTGGCACTGGCTTCCTCACTCCAGAGGCAGGGGTTCCCCGGGAGCTGAGGGTGAGGGGAGTCAGAGCCACAGAAAGGCCAGAACCTCAGGCTGGGGACTGGGCTTAGAATGGAAAGGGAAAGGGGAAAGGAAGGGTCCCTGGCCTGCATCCACTCAGTCAGGGACTCTGGCACACTGGTGACGTGCACGATGAGGAGCCCTAGGGATGAAAGGCTGTGGGACCTGTGTGGGACCTCTGCTCCCCACTCAAGCTGTGAGACTCTCTGATGTCCCTGTCTGTCTCCTCTGTCATTCCCTTTGCCTTCCTCTTCATGTGTGGTGGCCAAACATCAATTCCTTAGCCGCTCTCTACCTTGTTTTCTGAGAGTCGACCTGTCAGGCTAGTGAGCCCCAGGGACACTGTGTCTACCTTCCCGGTGTTGAGGTCATAGGCCTGCAGCACACATCTGGATTTCACAGAGATGCTGAGGTCCTCAAGCCTATGTGGAAAGCTCTTTCCTGACTCAGCCACTTCCCCGGGCCTTTTCCCCATGCCGTTCCCGCTCATGCAGCTGGGGGCTGCAGGGGGAAGAAAGGCTCATGGGTAAGAAGCGAAGCGCTCCTGAAGCTCAGAGCTGCAGAGAGAGGTGGCAGGGCTCTAGACTCACAGCCATGCAGAGCCCAGATACCTGGGTCGGGATGCAGGTGTCCCTTAGATACCCCAGAGCTCGCTACCATCTCCCTTGAGCTCAGTGGCCACCAGAACACAGCAGTGCTAATCTCCCGAGTACTCTGCCACCGTGAGTCCCTCTTCTCAGGCCTTTGGGGCCCTTGAAGTCTTACTGCCCTACCTCCAGACCTGGCCTGAACTGTCCTCCTAGAGTTTGGGTAGTGTAGGGGGTCTGTGGGGCTTCCTTCTGCGGCCTGTCCTCAGATTCAGAAATGCAGACCCAGCAAACTGCAACCAGGAGGCCCAGGAGAATCTGAGGAGGTCAGGGGGCTGAGGAAAGGGGCGACATGATAATGGGATGAGTCTAGGTCATCCGACCTAGGTCGTCGGATCCCTGTTGGCATGGGGGCTGTGTGACCCCAGACAAACCTCTTAACCTCTCTGGGTCTGCACACTTACCTTCTCTGGGTGGACTTGGGGGCTCCTCTATGGCTGGGGCCTCTGGGTCTGGGGCTTCCTGCTCCTTGGGGCTGCTGTCCATGGCCTTGGCTTCTTCTCCGGCCTCCATGTCTCTGAGGGAACCTGTGGACATGAGCCCCTGGATATCATGATGTGTTTCCAAATAAGGTCACCCTGGTTTCCTAATGGCTGTACAGGCTGAGCTTTGGTGCCTGGGTAGAGTGGGTATCAGGACACAGCAGGGCCAGCTACCCACAGAGGCGAAGGCTACGACACCTTCTGGGTCCCCTGGTGACAACCATGTGAACTCCACCCCATGTACTCCCGGCCCACAGCAATTCCTAAGCTTTGGGGTCATTTTATGCATTTTCTGTTCTTGCCCTTCCTGTTGTCTGTCCCTCCCCAGGCAATGGACACCCTCCTTGCTAGGACAAGAGTCCCAACCTTCCCAACCACTCACAACTAACAGAAACCAACACAGGATGATCCTTCTGGGCTCAGATGGGCACTGCAGGCCTTCCTGCCTCACAGGTCACACACAAACTCGTAGGGCCACACAGTCGACATGTCTGCTGTCTCTTATGGCCCCGCAGGCCCCATCTGTCGAGCCACCCTGCCCTGGGGGTTTGGTCCAGGGCTCTCCAAGGGTGAGTTCTTGTGCTTACTACATTTGAGCAAAACCATGCTGGACACAAACATGGCAGACGCGTGACCTGGCTCAGAATGCAGGTGTCTTTCACAGTGGGGGCTGGGGAGCTTTCCTCTCCCTCCCTCCAGACGAGTCGGGGGGCATCCACCTTGCCGTGGAGATGGCAGGCTGGAATAAGCCCCCCATCGTTCTTCGGTGACTCTCAGGGGATCCAGAGGATACAATCTATGAAGTTACTCCAGGGTATGGGCAACAGGAACAGAGAATAGAGGCACTACTGAAATCCTCACCTAGCCTGGGGTCCCCAGCTCAAGCCCTTTAGCTACAGCTTCCACCTAGCCCCACCCCTAGTTCGGTCTCTTTAGCCACAGCGGGGGGGGGGGGGGGGGGGGGGGGCCAGTTCATGCACTTTAGCCATAGCCCCTCCCCTAGTTCGTGTTCTTTAGCCATAGCCCCGCCCCACCCCGCCCCCAGTTTGTGCTGTTTAGCCACAGCTTCCAGGAGACCCCTGTCCTTGTCATTTTGTGGTCACTGAGGAGGTAATGAGCTTGAGTCTTGGACACACCCCCTGGAGTGGGAGGAGCCTTGAGTATCAGAGCAGTGAGGCCTCAGGGCACTAGAGAAAGTAAACCAAAAAGCCATGCATGATGTGTCAGAGTGACTGAGGGCACCTGAGGGTGAGGTGTGTACCCTAGGGTGGAGGACAGGGCAGACAGCATACACAAGCCATCTTTGAGTTGTTGTTGTTATTGTTGTTTTCTGACAGGATCTCATGCATTCTGGGTTGGCCTTGAACTTATGGTGTCAGTGGTTCTCAACCTGTGGGTTGCCATCCCTTTGGCGGTTGAAGGACCCTTCCATAGTGGTCTCCTAAGACCATCATAAAACACAGATTTACAGTACAATTTGTAACAGCAGCAGATTTCAGTGGTGAGGTAGCACAGAAACTATTTTATGGTTGGGGGTCCACAACATAAGAACTGTATTAAAGGGTTGCAGTGTTAGGAAGGCTGAGAACTGGGGTACTGTGTGGTAGAGGCTCCTGCCTCCACCTCCTGGGGGGGGGGCATTCGAGGCACCCATCAGCACACCAGGTATACAAGTGTCAGGGATCCGGCCCAGGGCTTTGTGTACAGTTGACAAGTGCTCTCTACAAGCTGAGCAGCAGTGCTCACCACTTCAGAGCCTTTCTGGAGGCGGGCCCACGTCTCCAGGCAGGGGTGGACTAGGAGGCACCGCTTGGATGCTTGAGGGTTCCCTGCTAATGAAACCTGCCTCTCCCCAGACTCACAGCTCCCAACGTGGGTCAGCCTGCACCCATGCTGAAGCTACTGTGAGAGCCATAGTATCTATTGGTCATGTCAATGGCATGGGGACCCACAAGACGGAAGAGACACCAGGCTGCGACCAGGTTTCCAGACAATCCCAACCACACTACAGGGGTCAGTGCCATTCTGCTCACACTGGCCTCAGATGGCCTGACACCATTCTAGGGTGCAGGGGTCTCATGTCACTCCTGGGGACCAAAGAGCCACAGTGGTTTCTAAGTCAGGAACATGAGCAAGGACAGGGGGTGAGGCTCAGACTAGGACCTGTGGGGGAAGTTATCTGCACCAGCAACGCTGTGTACTGAGTGTGAGTGAACTCGCACAGGTGGAACCCCAACCCGGGGCACTGGGGTACCAACACAAGTCCCAGGAAGGGGAAATGAGGCTGGTTTCCTGGCTGCAGTTCTGTGGTGCTAGTCCTAAACCCAGCCTCCCAATCTGTTCCAGCTGCATTGCTATAGCAGGGTGACAGGCAGGAGAGGGCTGAGGCTCACAGTAGCAGACTCAAGGTAGGCTGGATACGTGTGTTGGCCGCTATGACCTTGTACCAGGGCTGGACACCCGCTGTGGTGGAGGCCCACCCTGAGCAGAGCCTCCCTTCAGGATGCTGGAGACTGTTCTGCCTAGGTGCATGGACCTACCCCTCTGCTGGAGCTTCGTGCGTCTCCAGGCCTGGGAAGTCCCTGGAGTCTCAGTTGCCTACTCCAGTCAATGGGATGAAGCCTGCCCTCTGGGACTGCCACTGAGCTGGGTCAATGAGGGGGCACAAGCTGAAGCATCCTTCTTCAGTAATGTCATGGAGCCCAGCCTGGTGCCCACCCAGGTGGATCTCCCACACCCAGGCGCCTGGAGCAGGGCTGTTCCTCCATTTACAGGAACAAAGGCGACCGCTCCTCACAAAGCTGCGTGGAGGAGCGTGGAGAAAGAAGCGGGGCTGCAAGCGGCTCATTCTGATGCTGTTAATTTAGTTCCAGAACAATTAACGTGGCTCTGATACTGCAGGAGACAATCACCACCGCAGACGGTGTGGGCCCGCAGCCGGACGCGGCATTCCTGCCTGGGGCCTCTATGGCTTCCCAAGTCGGCTCCAGTGGAGCTGGTACTGGGCCCTCTGCCACACCTAGGCCCGTGAAGGTTGTGGAGAGTAGGAAGGGGGTTGCGGGGGGCTGAGGGGAGACTGGTCCTGTAGGTCAGGGGAATCTGTGATCCATGGCTGGATACTGTTCCTCCCCAGCATGCCCTATGCTAGGGTCCTTTTGGGGAACCTCACTGTTCCCAACCAGGTACAATGACAGATCAAAACTGTGTCCTTGCTGTGTGACCTTGGGCAAGCGGCTCTACCTCTCTGTACTCCTTCTCCTGAGCTACCAATGGAAACTATCACAGCTGCAGCCTCCCAGGACTGCTGGCCCGCACTATCAGACTGCAGCAGCGTAGGGAGCTGGGGGCCAGTGCTTTGCAAACACCAGCTGTCACTGGTTCCTGCCACCAATAACCCGACAGGGCTAGGAGATGTGGAAAGTGGTTATTAAGCACCAACTGTGTACAAGAAGCCTCAGCCCAGCCCTTCACGATGTCCCTCCTTAACCTCTCCCACTGACATAGCCTAGTGAGGTCATCTTCCAGGCCTGTCTCAGTGGGGAACCTAAGGCACAGAGGGTTCATGTTAGATCTTGGCATGGAAAGGTCATACAGAATATGTAATGTGAGCCAGACTGGGTGCCATGGAGTGGGGGCAAAGAAGAGTAAGGGAACCTGAGGCCAGTCCTATCTAAATGTCATTTCCATAAGTAGCCAGTCATTACCTGCTACACACACCTCAAGAGGGAAGTCTGGGTTACACCCACTTTATGGATGGGCAAACTGAGGCCCATTCAACTAAGGCAGAACAACTCGCTCATGATCCTCAAGGGTATGCTGCAAGGAGAGAAAGGAACTTGGACCTCATTCAAACCTGACCAGACAGGTGCTCCTCCCTTCGTACAGTCTTGAACCACAGCTCCTGTTACCCATAGTGAGGCAGATGCTGTCCCTGCTGCCTGGCTACTACTGCTCAGGTTGGAGAGGTCCGAGTGCAAGACGACATTTCTCAGCGGCATCCACAGGCCACCATGATGGCCACCCACAGCCAGGGCAGCACTGGGAACAGCCCCCACAGTGCCCCGAGCCCCTTGGTTATCACAGGGAGCAGACGCCCAAGCGCCCATCCGTCTCCTGCTCATTAAGCCGGACGCCGCTTGGGAATGAAAACATAATAGCTATTTGATTGGGGGTGAGATATTTTGCATATTGGCTCGGAGCTGATAGCGGAATTTCATCAACTCCCTTTTTCATGCTTTAAAACTGAATTATGGAGACGGGCTCTGTACAGCAGGCTGATGCCCAGTGCTTTCCAAGTCCTTGTAAGTGAGGTGACTGCAGCCTTCTCCTGGCTTTGAGGAGTCGCAATGAAGGGTGGTGGTGGTCATTTTGAAACCACCACATGGAGACCACTGCAGGTCCTGGAAGGGGGACTAAACCCCATCTGTGTCACCCAGGCAGCATGAAGGGGGCTCCTTGGTCCAGACAGGATTCTGTCATGGATGAGCCCTCTGCAGACTACCATGTGGGATGGGAACCACCGTTAATACCAGAGCAGCACCCAGTGCTCCAAACCCTTGGTCATCAGACCAAGGCCCACAGGAGCCTGCCTGGCACAGGGTCCTTCCTTTAGGGTCACCCAGAGATTCTTTCCTCTCTTCCTATAATGGGACAAAGGCGACCTGCAACAGCTGTTGCCCATCCTTGGGCCCTGGATCTCGCAGACAGATGCCAGGTAGAACCCAGAGAGCAGGCAGCCACATTCCTAACCACAGCCACTTCATCTGCTCCCACACTCCTCAAACCTCCCCACATTCCCTTGTGCCAGATTTAGTAAGGACCAGGAGCCGGAGATACGGCACAACTAAACTTCTTTCCCCAAAGGAGCACAGGTACCTGTGTGAATGGCCAAGAGGGAGAGGTGTTAAGAGAGGGGGGGGGGGCTTCCTGGAGGAGGTGGCAAGGACTGATGACAGAGGAGGCTCCTCCCAGTTGGGCCAGGAGAAAAAGAAGTGGAGTGGGGGACAGAGCACACTCAAAGGCAGGACTCACGGAAACTCTTGTGGAGGCTGGAGTCCACACAGCCAAATGGGACAATGGCTGGGATCACAGCCTGGTGTTACTGTGACAACTTGCTGTTTCTTGCAGGGCTGGGGAGGCCATCAGGAGGTATAGGAAGCCCCCCACCTTGCTTATAGAGTCTCCTCACTTCACTGGAATGGCTTGGCACTGCCAGGAGGGAGACCCTGGCCTCCAGCAGGACCAGCTGTCAGATAAGGCCCTGAGAGCAGAGAGAAAATAGAAACAGATACAGACGTTCCCACCACTGGGCAGCAGGCAGTGAGGGCCACGGCGGGGACGCACAGGCGGCAAGATAGCCCTGCCCTCCCTCAGGGGCCGAGTTTAGCATCACAGGACTCAGCCCAGTGGGGACTATGGCCAAACAGTCTAAGGGCTCGCGCCTGCATCTCAGGTCTAAGTTCTAAAGCCTTACTTCTTGGCTAGCGGCACCATGACCTCTGACAGTAGGTCCTCATCTAGGCCCCATCTGAGCGGGGGTTCTGATCTGAGCAATGCTAAGGAGTCAGAGGCACATGGACCCAGAGCTGCAGGCCCGGAGCACAGTTTAAGCTCCTCAGACTTGCCTTCGCTTTCAGTTCTAATGGCTCAGTCAGGAAGTACCGACAGGGACGCGGTGAAGAACCTTGACGATAACTCTGACCCCAGTGCCACAAGATCATCTCAGGCATGTTACCCACACTGCAGTGGGGCAGGGCTCTCAGGGTAGAGTCTCTTTCACCTCTGGCCATACTCCTTGGACATAGCCCAAATTGTCTTGCCAGCCAGGAAAGGGCCAGGTCCCCCAAGCATATGTCCTGTGTAAATGTCTGTCACCAGTGCCCCAAACTTGTCCTTGAGTGGCCGCTGAATTCCCCAGTGTACCCCTTCAGCCTATTTAAGGACTCTCCTCCTTCAGGGTCCCACACTCAGTGTGGTCATTTGGGTCCTCTGGGACCACCACCTTATCACAGTTGTACACAACAAGTTCAGACACCCTTGTGGCCCTTAAGGCTTAGCAGGTGTCCAGTGTCCCCGGGAAGAGTGAAGGGCCACTTGAAGCTCAGGGTGGTCTCAACCTTGACCTCAAACTCAAGTGGGCGCTAAAGAGACAGCCAAACTGGTGGTAGAGATGAGGACACTATTGGAGGAACAGATCTCACAGAGCCCAGGAGGGACGCTGCCCACACTAGGCTGGCCACAAAAGAGCTGGCCATATAGCACTGCTTGTTCACTTGAGTGCACACACCCCACCCTAGAAGGGGAAGTGTGTCTGCCCCCTGGGGTTCCCAATGATGACAGTCAAGCTGGAGCTGGAGCCAGGGGCTGCCATCTTTGAGTCTATGGACTGTTCACAGCATGGGTGGCCCGGGGCCTGAACAGACACAGGATGGGACAGGAGATGTTTCTCACCCAGTGTGTCACAGAGGGTGTCCCCACAGACCCTCTGTGGGGAGCTCATGTCCCTTCCCAAGGAGTCTGAGCCCTACGTCCTTCTCTGTCTTGCCTGGTCCTCTCTATCCCGTGTGGTCTTTGATGGTTGACCTGCTGACTGCTTCTGTGCCTGGCTGTGAGCATCACGAGGGTCCACCCCAGGTCACGTGGGTTTGGAACTCAGGACATCCTAGAAGGTGACGCATACCTTCCTCAGTCACTACAGAGGCACCGAGCAGTGGGTCTGACAGAGTCAGGACCCACATCCTAGTAAACATGCGTCTATACAGACCTCAGCATTCAAACACTAAGAAGATCTTATTGAGATATGATTCACACACAGTAAATACAGGCTTTTCCTGATGCTTGACGTTTAAAGGCAAGAATCTTTACTGAGGAAAAAAAGGTATGTGTGGGTGACATGCAGCCCAGATAAAATGCAGAGCTCTGCATGGCGCTGTCTTGTGAAAAGAAACACACGCTGGCGACCTGGGGTCAAATTGGTTCCAGAAACTTTAAAAGGAGTCACTGAAAATCTGCCATCAGTCACCTTCCCTTGCCTATCCCCAGAGGAACCAAGGCTTCACACAGCTGTGATCCTGGCTGGGCCGTGGGCAGCACCGAGCTCCCCCCCCCACCTCCTGGAAATGTATTCCGCTCCCGTTTCCAACCCTTACACAAAAGCCAACTCCGACTTAATGGCCAGAATATGGTGGGCTTCCCTGCCCTGAGCTGCTGCTGCTGCTCTGGCTAGTCCGTGTGTAGCTGCGTGGCCCTCTGGAAGCCTCTGAGGACCCAGGCACCCCAGCCATGTGCTTCACACTGTACCAGTGGTCAGAGGCAGACCTCAGCCCTGGGGCTGAGAAAGGGCCACTGAACACAATGGAGAGCTGAGCATGTCATTGACGCATGACACTTACTAGCGTTCCAATTTGGTACTACCCTGCTCTAAGTATGAGAAACTGAGACAGAAAGTAACAAGGTCTCTGGACCCATCCTTATTCACAGTAGATGAGAACTAAGGCCTCGCTGTTGCCCTTGTGAGGCCTCGTTTCTCTCCATAATCCCCGTATCTCCCTTTCCACCTCTGTTTCTGGCCACCCCTGGCCCCCTATGTCTGCTCCTGGAACCAGACCCTAGGCTCTGCTAGCTGCTCCTGGCTCAGTTGGAGTCAGGACACCCCTCTGTTTTGTGGGGGTGACCCCTGCCCCCTCCTGGTGTACCTGTAGTCTTTAGAAACTATGGCTCCTTCAGCCCAGATCCCTGCAGGTACATGTACGCTGCCCACAACCACTTGCTGGAGTCTGTCAGAGCCTGGCTAGCACCAGCATGCAGGAATGTGGAAGCCATGAACGGAAACTGAGGTGGAAGGCAGCCCTCCTAGCCACCACCCGGCCTGCTCTTCAGGGACATACAGAATGGAGACCTAGCTGGGCTGCAAGGTCCAGGGACCCACATCCGACCTTACAGAGTTCTGGTGAGGAGTGGACGGAGAGGCCCTGGGGGGACCAGGAAGTTCCAGGCAGGGTCCAAGCTGGGGACTCACTGTGCAGTCAAGAGAGGGGATCAGTCTGAGATGGAGACAGATGTGGGCCTATGTACCTCAGAGGGCTAGTTCAGTCCATGGGATGTCGGGGTTCTGGGGTTTGTTGAATGGGGCGGGCATTTAAACTAAAATGAGCTCAGGTACTGCATGTAGGAAGACCTAGGATGGGGAGGGGCACAGAAAGTCCAGGCTGAGCTCCTAAGTCTAAAGGCCCAGGACGGAGCTGAGGTTTAATCAGGGTACAGCAAGCAGCACCACCAAGCGACAAGCCTGAAGATGCAGGACCTGTGGAGGGTCGGGGTGCGCTGGGCCCTCACTCCGTTTCAACAGCTACCTCTGTGAGCTCCCTCAGTATCTTCCCTTTGGCTTAAGCCTGGTTCCTCTGTCAGGACAGATCCAACCAGTAAGCTGGTCCTTTACCCTGTCCCCAGGGGCAGGGGCCTGGGTGGGGCAAGGCCTAGAGAAAGGGAGGCTAGGAGGAGGGAAGAGGGCCGGGGGCCTGAGAAAGCCCAGCCTGGCTGATAGAGGGAGATTGGTTTCAGCCGGAGCCTCGGGCCTGCCAAGTCCACATCCTATCTGCGGCCTGCGCTTACTCAACATTCATCACAGCTGAACTCGGAAACTTTATCAACGCTAAAGGTTGGCGCCATCTCTAGGCCCAGCCACTCCCGTCCCTCCCCTCGATGGGCCCGATAGCCACTGATAGATTACACAAGATTGTTTCACTCCGGGAAGCCATGGCCTGCGCTTCTGGGGGAGGGGCCGCATGGGGGAAGGCCCAGGATATCAAGGGGGCTGGTTGTGCTCCCCGGGGATGGCCATGGCCTGGGGGTCCTGCGATAGGATGGGGCCCGGGCCTGCTGAGGCCACAGCTCATCGCCTGGGGCAAAGAGGAGGAAACAAGCCTCGGAGATGGGCGCTGAGGCTGGAGTGATCCCTTCTCCAGATGGGTGATAAGAACTGAGCCATGTGAGCGGGTTTCACTAATGGAGCCGTCGCTGTGTGGCACAGGGCAGAGGCAGATGGCTACTCAGGAGGGGGTGGCTCCTGTGTGACAGACAAGCCCTCCACTCAGCAGGCTGGGCTGTGCCCATCTGGAACAGCACAGTGCTCTGAGCACTTCCCAAACCCACTGCGGGTGCCCCATCCTCTCACACTGTGGGTGCCCCACCCTCTAACACACTGTGGGTACACAATCCTCTAACACATTGTGGGTGCCCCATCCTCTAACACACTGTGGGTACACTATCCTCTAACACACTGTGGGTAACCCATCCTCTAACACATTGTGGGTACACTATCCTCTAACACACTGTGGGTACCCCATCCTCTAACACACTGCGGGTACCCCATCCTCTAGCACACTGTGGGTACCCCATCCTCTAACACACTGTGGGTACCCCATCCTCTAACACACTGTGGGTACACTATCCTCTAACACACTGTGGGTGCACTATCCTTTAACACACTGTGGGTGCCCCATCCTCTAACACACTGTGGGTGCACTATCCTCTAACACACTGTAGGTACACTATCCTCTAACACACTGTGGGTGCACTATCCTCTAACACACTGTGGGTGCCCCATCCTCTAACACACTGTGGGTACCCCATCCTCTAACACACTGTGGGTACCCCCTCCTTCCACACTGTGGGTACCCCATCCTCTCCCTGCCCTGCTTACACATGAGGCCCTGTGTTGTGTGTCCTTCACGCTCTCACCAACACCATCAGCATCTTCTCTCCACTCCACCTCCACCCCGCTCAGCTTCTGCCCCTCGGCTCTGATTCAAGAATGCTTTCTCAACGCTGTGGGGCTTCCGAGTCATCTGTGTCCCAGCCACGGTCCCTTCCCTGTCTCCGTATCACAGCACTTGGTCCGTCCCTCAGGACTCCTCAGGCTTCCCTGTCTGTGGTAATGCCAGCTTCTCAGACTGACTTGACCCTGTTCCTTTCCTCCATCCTCTTCCTCCCGAGACAGCAAGGCTGATCTAGAAACAAGCAGGTAGCTTTTATCCAGCTCTGTGCTCTGGGGGGAGGCGGGAGCTGCCCAAATGAGATGGATGCCCTCTGGCAGGGTCTGAGAGGCCCCCTGGAAGGCCTCACGATGGGATAGTGTACCCTCACACACAGTTAATAAAAACAGGTGACAGAGACCCTTAGTGTGGGGGCCAGGACTGAGGGAGGCCATGAGGTCACTCCTGACTCTTCCTCCCTTAGGTCTCAGCCTAAGCTCTCCAGGGGACCTTGTTTCCCCACTATTTTGCAATTACACATTAAAACAACAACAACAACAACAAACCCCTGCTCATACCAGTGGCTGTTAGGTCAGAGGCTTGGGGGTGCGGTGGGAGCCAGTGCCCCCGACTGCTGACTATAGACCCTATTCTGTAATACGGTACGCTGAGGAGCGGAGAGGCTGGGGGCAAGGTCAGGATCCCACCTCCGCAGCTTTGAAAAGAATACGGAATGGGCAGCTCTAGAATGGCCCATGATGTGGTGGGGAAACCGAGGCCTGGGGCAGGGATGGGGTTCAAAACCCTCCTGGCAGCTGAGGGACTAGATTCCTTTCCATTTTACAGATTGGGAAACTGAGGTGTGACAAAGACAAACGGAGATCCCTGTTCTTGCCAGAGCCTCAGGCCACAGAGACTTGGTCAGCAACATTCCTAGTGAGTCACCAGGCTCAGGAGGGGATGGGGACAATAACTCGAGTAGGGTCTGGAGGGAGGGAGGGAGCTGCCAGCCTTTGCTGCCTGTCCCGGCTCCACTTCTCACCTCCCCACTCTCATTTGGCACAGGAGCTGACTGTAGTGTTTGTGGAATGCCCAGGTCCTAGTGCCGGAGGGTGTGGCTTAGGCTGAGGTCAGCAGAGCTTACTTAAAGGCCCGCCTGTTCAAGGCAAACACAAGGCTCAGTAAGAAGGCACAGAAGCCCGGGAGGACTTCCACCCAGTGGGTCTGGGCTGGACAGGTACAAGCTCTCGTTTGAGATAAGGCCCCACCCCCTCCATGGAACTGTAGCCAATCTCTGAGCCTCAAGTCTGCTCATTTGCACACACTATTTTCATTGGCTGCTAGTAGGGGCTGGACAGAGGTGGGAGGAATGGACGTTCTGGGGACCAGGGCTCAGTGGTGCTGCTCTTGGGAACCCAGGCCATTTCTAAGACAATCCATAGGACTTAGGAGTTTTCAGGGGAGGCAAAGGTGGGACTGGATCTTGGGGGTGTTCTGGAAAGTGTTAGATTCTGGTGACCCGAGAAAGATTTAGGTAGAAAGGAACTTTATGGGGGAAAACTGGTCCACCCAGGCCCCACTAAACTCATTCTTACCCACCCTGGATGCCTCAGAGGGAAGATGCTGACCCAAGGTCACACAGCCAATGTGCAAGGGGTGCCGTGGAGACCTCCCCCACCCCTAGGCACCACTCCTGGACAATTCCACCCCAGCTGCTAGGTCTCAGAATGGGCCATTTGGGTCTTCCTTTTCCAAAAATGATGAGGCTGAGGGGCCTCGACTTTCTCTTTAGATTTCAGGGCCATCTCTCCTGGCAGCCCTGAGTTGGGCCAGGGGCTTGGCAATGCATGGAAGTCTGCGACGCTTTTGTTCCTGGCATTTGGAGGGGTGAGATAAGGGGGAAGAACCGAGAGTGAGCAGGCAGATAGATGGGCTGATAGCGGCTCCTCCACGCATGGCGCCTATCGCTCTTTTTATCAAGGTTCCCTTTCTTTCTTCTTTTTGTTGGGGGCCTGGGAGGGCGGAACACACCCACCCCATTCCCTCCCACACCCGTGGAGCTGAAGGAGGAGGCCTCTCTCTCAGGCACCAGCCAGGAAGGAAGACAGGCTTGGAGAAGAACCTGGGAGGGTGGGGGTCCCACCTGTCTGCCAGGACTCAGGGTTCCCAAGCTCTGTCTCCTCAGCTCTTCACAAGGACCTGCAAGGACACTCATGGGCTCATCTGCTCTATGAGGTAGCCAGGCCCAGTGAGGTGAAGTGCTTGGCCCAAGGTTACACAGCCAGGTCAGATGGAGCTGGGTCCAGCTGTGCCTCTCTGGCCTGGAGTCTAGCAGTCTGGATTTGGTGGGCAGCGAGGAGGTACAGGACAGATGGGGTGGCCAGAGAATATGGCTAGAGGTTCTGGGGAGCAGGACCAGGGTTGCGGGGCAACCTTTGCATCTCTAGCCCCATCTTACAGATACGGAAACTGAGGCTCAGACCAGGGAGACGCCTAAAGGGTGATGGGTAGGCTGGACCCTAGCCCCCCTCTCATATCCTTGAACTTGATGGTTCAGAGTGTGAATCCCGAGACACCCCAGGTATGAAATCCTGGTGATTAGTCAGGAGAGGGTGGGGACAATAACCCAGGATGACAAAGACAAACTTCTAGAATCATCCAGGTGGGGGTGGTCAGAAATAAGAAGTCCTGCGGGAGCTCTTTGCCCGAGAGGGATGCAGTATTGTCCAGAGGCAGCATGTCCCCGAGTCCTCAGCACTGGGATACAGGCCCGCACTGCCGAGCTCGGCTCTTTATAAGGGGGCTGGAGATCTGAACTCAGGTCCTCACGCTTGCGTGGAGAGCACTTACTGACCAAGCTGCCTCTCCATCCCTTCAAGCCAACATTCTCACCAAAAGAGCCACCTTTGTGTGTGTGTGTGTGTGTGTGGGGGACGGTAAATGAAATTACTACAAGCAATAAACATACCAACTTAACCAGGCATGATGGTGCACGTCTTTAATCTCTGCGCTTGGGAGGCAGAGACAGGAGGGTCTCTGAATTCAAGGCTCTGCAGACTAGACTGCACTGATCCGTGGGTAGGACTGGGAAATCCTGAGCGTTTGCCCACTCTGTGCCCAGGCCTTCACTTTAAAGCGGAGAGACCAGGTCCCTTTATAGAGGTGGGGGGTTATATCTGCAAACACCTCAGAACATCTAGGTAGCTGGAGGCTCAGGTCTGGACAGAGCCTCTAGGTCAGAGTGCCTCCTGTGCTGTGTGACTTTGAGTCATCAGAAGAGAAGTGAGGGACAATGGGAGGACACGGCGAGAAGCAGGACAGGCCCAAGGGTACATCCACCACTCAGTCAAGACAGCTCCCCTCAGCAGGGCCAGCACTGGGGTCATCATACCTGGGGAGACCCAGGATCCCAGGGAAAGTTCCTGCCCTCCTCAGGCCTTCCCTTCCCATCTCTGGGATTCCTGAGTTTCAGTTCTCAGGAATGATTTCATATACACAGGACTGGGAAAAGAGCTGAATGCCCCCACCCCCACTGGGCCCAGGAGGGCTTGAGAAGGGGTTCCTGCCAGTGTGGCCAGGCCACCATGCCAAGGGGTGTCTGGGGCTGACAGACCCTGGTTTCTCTTCTCACACAGCAGGTGCCTCACTCCCCCCTGGCTGCCTTACCTGTCCCTCAGCAGGAGGATTAGCCTGGCGCAGCCCTAATCTCGGCGCATCACACCATCAGTGAGAATCTCGGATCAGCTGAAGGAGGCAGCTTTATCCAGACAAGCTCGCAATGGCACCGGAGTCCCATCTGGGTGCCGCCTGTCATGAGAGGCAGCTGGGCTGAGCTGGGAGACACAATGGCTGTGGACAGGCTTGGGGCCCCCTGGGCTTCCGAGTGCTGCAGGGCCCTCACAGCTGGTGGGCGTGGCTTTGCTGGGGCACAGTGACACTGAACTACCTATGGTCTAACCAGGCACTGCAGGGCAGCAGGACACTCAGGTAAAGCTGCCTGGCAAGGCTGCAGAGGCACCATGTCTGCTGCGCAAACAAGGCCATGTTGTTACACAGATCTGCCCAAGGTGGTGTGGGTACTGGGAGACGCCATCAGTTCTGGAGGCTGGACCCTATGGTCTGGGAGTCCCTGTACCAGAGTCAGCTCAGAGTGGCGCCTGCTGGGCCTAACTGGATCTGACTGCAGTTTCAGTGGCTGGACATTTGGTGGCTACCAGCCTGGACTAGAGGCTGGGAGGGCCATCTCCTCAGAGTCGGCCAAGGGCTCCCCTCTAAGGCCCCCTTCTCTCCACCCTCCTCCCTACCTTCCTTTTCAAAAACATAATTTATCTGTGTATTATCAAGAAATCCAGACACTTTAATCAGCGAGCTATGAAGTCAGAATTTCCATTCTTATCTGCGGGAGGAGTGGAAGGAGAGGAGATAGCGCGGATCGCTGGTGGGGAATGTTAATGGGCGGGAGCCCAGGCCGCTGGCCACCGAGACGTGGGTATCTCCTCCATTATCGAGCTGTATCTTGCCAACCATCTCAGTGCAGTAATGGGGCCAGTTCAACTTTCCGAGTTATCACAGGAGCTGAAACCTGCGCCGGAGAAGGCCGGGACCGGAGACAGTGCAGGGAGGACCAGGTTGCGGCTGCTCCAAGAGAGGGCTGGCTGGCTGGCCAACTAGGTGAAGGGAGGACTGGTGCCCATGGACTGTCCAGGCTGCCTGGTGAGGCGGGATGTCCCTGTCCCTGGGCAACTAAGCTTAGTCAGGCAGGGTGTGAGACTCAGTAAGGGAGACTAAGGCAGGAGGTGCTGTGGTGGCCCAGGAAGTGGAAAAGTGAATAGTCGACACAAAGGCAGCAGAGGAGTGAGACCCAGCCAGTCTGCTGCAGCTCTGATCTTCGCTAAAACCTTGCGAACAGTGTTGAGACCTGAGCTGGCTATGGTTGAGAGCCATTTGGCCACTTGAAAGCCTCAGACTCTGGGTTTGAAATTGGGCGTGGCAGCTCCTCTTACCAGCCCCCCCCCCCAATTGCTCTCTCTCACCCCACATGGTGTCTCTCCCATGAATCTGATCTTCGAACTTTCTAAGCCTTGGTTCTCCCCCTGGGCTTTAAGCCCAGGCTGTTCAGGCTGGCAGGGAGCGACACAAAGCTGAGCTGGGACACACTCACTCGGTCACACCTGGAAGTTGAGCTGAGTGTGGGGAGACGGGTTACCCACACCAGGGCTCTGAGCCTCAGTTTCCCTTCCATCACAGATCTCTGTGTACCGGAAGTCAGAGAGGGCCTGGAGGGAGAGCCGCAGATTCTGACCCTTACCGGAGGCCATTCAGGCAAGGTGGGGATGGATATCTTGTCCCTGAACAGCAATGGAGTTCTGCAGGAGGGTTTGCCCTGGCCCCCTTCCTTCCTCCTGGGCTGAGAGAACAGGCAACTGAGGCAACTGTAAGCTTGGAGGAAGATGGGAAAGTTGTAGGGCTAAAGGTCAGATATCAGGAGGAACTGTCAAGAAACTGTCTCAGGGGACACTGTCTCAGAATTGCCAACACCGAGAGCTGGCCATCAGCGACAAGGGAAGAGGACAAAGGCTTGTTTCCCTCTTCCTTGGCTCTGGCTGGTCAAGTCTCATCTGCCAGTTCTCTTCAATCCTGTCTCCCACCGGGGAGTGCCATGTGTTGTGGGAAGGCTAAAGCTCAGAGGGACGGACTCACAGGAGGGCCAAGGAGGCCCCATAGTACACCCACCCATATGGGGGGGGGGACAGACAGGGCTGTGCACCCCATCCCAGGCAGGTTCCATTTCCATAGTGAGACCATCACGCATAGCTGTGAAACCCTGGGGCAGCCTCTTTGATACCCCAATTCTTGTGGGGCAAGAAAAGAACTCCAGTCTTCTAATTCTTCTGAGTAAAAGGGGAACCCCAGCCTAAGAAAGCACCTAGAGGGGTGCTCAGGGATGTGGAGTGAGTACTGAGTAGAAAGGAGCACTCACAGTCGTGGGGAGCACGGCCAGGGTCTACTGTAGACCTTGATCAAGGCGTGGGAACCAGCCTCTACCTCACTGGCTCAGAGAGGCTGCAGAGTACTACAGCCACCACTCACTCCACAGACAGAAAAGCTGAGGCTTAGAAGCCACAGCCAGTTGGAGCAGGTAAGGGACAAGGGGTACTTGAGGTGTATGCGGTGGTGACAGCAGCCCAGCAGGTGTGGATGTGAGGTGCTGTTGCTGTTGTGCCTGGCCAGCTTTGTATAAGTTGCCACAGTCTTGCCCAGTCTGCTGAGGAGAGAGGAAAACGTCAGCCTGTGGAGAGTGGCAGAGATATGCGGGGTGGTGGGGTAAGCCTATGGGCTGCAGATTTCTGCTCAGAGACTCTCCACCCTGGCTTCTGTGGTAGTTGGCCTCAGACTGATTTGATGTTCTCACCCATACCAAGGGAGGGAAAAGACCACCAGGCATATGCCAACACCAAAAGCCAGCAGGGCTGGCAGTGCCCACCCAGTACCAAGTCACCTGGTAAGGTGTGCACCCCTAAGCTCTCTCTATGGTCCTAGAAAGGAAATGCTCTTATCAGACTCCTACTCTACAAGTAGAAGCTGAGGTGGAAGGACCACTTACACACAGGTCTCCAGAGAAGCCAGACTGAGCCGTTCTCCATGGGGGACCCCTCTGTGGCTGCCTGGCTCTAGGCATAAGCAATGGGGGTCATGTCACTAAGGCTCCCTTTGACTGAGTCCACTCCGAATGGCTGCTGGTCCTTAAGTACCTATTGTATACCACTCCTAACAAGGTGGCGAACACCACTCTGCAGGCTAGGACCTGCTGTTCCCAGGCCGTGGGTGAGAGAACTCAAGCTGGCTGAGCACCAGGATGAGACTGACTGAGGCCCCTGGGGGAGAAATGGGCTAGGAGCTGAGTATCCTAAAGTTAGGACCATATGCTAGGGATGAACACACAACTGGAATGGGAAGAGAGGGGAAGGGGGAGGCCCTGGCCTCTTAGACATCGATTGCCCAGGGCTGACACTGGACAGCCCTAGCCGGCATTGCTGGTACTACCAGACTCCTGTGGGGCTGCTTCTTATGCCCAGGCTCTCAGCAGCCCCTGTGGTTTCCTGGGCCCTGGCCAGGGCTGATCTGCATTCTTGAACCTAGACAACCTTATGTGAAGTTGGACAGGGTGTTTTCCTGTCAGGCCAGGTGACCCTGGCAACACCCATTCATGTGGGTCTCACCATGCTCACATTAGTGAGAGGCAGCCCACAGGTAAGAGCTCAACTCCTTGCAGGTTACAAGTGGGTAGAGGCGGCCCACTGAGGGCTTGTGCGCTAGCTGAGACAGGGAGGGCTCTGTTCAGGCAACTCGACATGCCTTCCCCATGCTGGTACCCATGTCCCATGCTCCCATCCTGCCCAAGCCTTTTCTCTCTCTCACTAGCCTACTGATCCCCTGTAGAAAGGGCACTAACCAGGGAGATCCAAGGGGCTCCACTTGGCTGCCTGGATCCACACCACTACAGGGCACAGAGGGGAGAAGTGGGCAGAGGTGTCTGAAGGAGGACTACAGAAGGCAAGTGACACATACACCACAGCTGCATGGTCCAAGGGCTTCCTTAGCAAGTTGGTGTGAATATGCAGGGAGAGGCTGGTCAGGAACAGGATTAGTACCAAGACCTCACATTTCCCCCACATCTGTGGGCCAAGGGCAGGGCCCCTGTGTGTGACACGCTGATATCTCATGGGGAAGAGCTTGGGACGACAGGGAGATCCCATCTCAGAGAAGCTGGACCTGGCCGTGAAGAGAAGGGGAGGAAAGGGCGGCAGGGAAGGGATGGCAGCTGCTTCTGGATACAGGCACGATCACCCCACACTGTGGGTGGGAAGCAAGGTTCCTGCTCGCAGAACACGCCTTACCACGCTCCTACAGGCAATAAGGACTTCCCAGCAAGTATCTGGCTCTGGTAGTCCCAAGGAGTGGGACATGGCTGAGTCAGGCTCTTCCTCAGAAGCCGGAGGAGCTGGGTGTCAGCAAAGTTGTCCCAGAATATGAGGGACAGAGCCTCAGAGAAGCCCTGTAAAAGCACCGAGGCTGAAGATACCTGAACAGAGCCCTCAATGTCTCTACTGGAGCACAGCCCTGACTGGTCTACCTCTATCTCCACTGAGGGGCCATACAACACCCTAATGATGAGCATGTGAACCTTACTGGGATGGGGCTTGCCAAGGGTCACATGGCCTGACACATGGGAGGGGATGGGGTATGTATGACATGATTCCTGAAGGTGTGGCTACCCCTCACTCTGCCATGCCTTCAGCCAGAAGAGGTCTGCAAGGCAATGGGGGGGGGGGGCTGTGGCCTCAGTTTCCCCATCTGTGAAATGGGAACAAGGACCATAAGTACCTCAAGGTGGCCTCAAAGGGATGGTGGGCAGGTGGGCAGGAGCCAGCAGGGCCTTAGTATGGCCAGGCGGCTCCATGTGGGCTGGGTTCATAGGTTTTTCGATACCAATCAGGAGGCAACAGCTGCCTCCGTGAGGCCTGTCGATGGCAGATAGGCCGGCCTGGAGTATTATTCACGAGCCGTCAAGCCCCGGGACCGTCTGGTTGGCATAGAAACAGGAGATAAGGGGCACAATTAATGGCATCACATTCCTCCTCCTTTCTCCCCAACTGACCCACTTAAATCGGTGCCATACTGGGTTCCTGTGACCTCCAGGGAGGGGCCTGGGCCTTTGGGACTGGGTCCCAGGCTCAGGCCAGGGTAGGGCTGGGTAAGGCTTCCCCAGGCGCTGCCCTTGAGTTGAAGCATCTCGGAGAGCAGCACTGGGGTGGCAAGGGCGACTGGGAAGGGACAGCAGAGGCCCTCACCTCTCCCATAGGCCCACTGCACAGATGTGAAAATTGAGCACTATAACAGAGAGCAGACAGAAGCCAGAGCATGGTGAGACACCTAGATGGGGCTCCTGGTCCCAACAGCAAGGACAGCGTCCACTTTACACTTCCATCTCTGGCTTCACTGCTTTCTAGGACGTGGGTTACTCTTTAGCACTCCTTTTTGGGGCAGTAGAATGATGTGAACACTGGGCCTGCACAGGTTCATTCAGGCCTAGTACCGGGTAGTTACCTGGTTATTATCCATGACCAGTATCCATGGGTACTGCTGCCTCTGCCTGTACTATATCCATCTACTCAGGTGGGACCAGAAGGCCCAACGAGCACTGGAGAGAGACTTCATGTGGGCTGCAGAGTCAGGGGAGGGTTCACCACGGTGCCTCCTGCCTCAGGCCCCTCTGCACAGAGTACCACACGTGCGCTCCGGTACTCTAGAGGACCATAACATTAAGAACCAGGCCAATGCTAATAACAAGGGATTGGGACAGTGGGGTCAAGGCTGGAGGGGGGCAGTTCTTAGTCCCTGCACATACTCTCTAAGTTCTGGATGGCAGACACTGTCAGGAAAGGAAGACATGGAGACAGAGTAAGCTCCAGGAGGTGTCATGGCACAGCAAAGCCTCAAGGGACCTGACCACAAGGACATCCTATACTTACAAAGGGGAGTGGGGACTCCTCTCTGTAAACTGTCCATAAAATACAGCTAAAAAACCATCTGGCTGCTATTGGCACCTCACCCCAGCTCTCCTGGGAATGGGGCTGTCCCCTGCTGTCAGCACCACCGGCCCTGTGGGTGGGGGTTAGGTATTAGAAGGCGGCAGATGGCTTCTGGGCTTGGAATGAGTTAGTCATCCTGTGGCTACCACTAATTTGCTTAACTGAACTGTAAGAATGTGTGAAAACATCTCCTCAGAGGCAAGGGCGGTTGCACCAGGTGGGATGCCGTGAGTCCTAGACTCTTCCTCCAAACCTGTGTCTGGTGACCTACATCTTTTAGCATCTGGGATCATTAACTCCCGCCTGACCTGGGGGCTTCCTGTAGCCCGGAATGCTTATCTCAGCTGATCTTATTTCAAAGAGGGAAACTGAGGCCAGCCCTGCATGTCAGACCCTTCCTGATTTGGTTCTCACCAGCAGCCCGTCACATCACCATCTCCAACAGCCCAACTTTGCAAAGCAGAAAACTGAGGCCTGGTGACTATCAGTGGAAGTGCACCAGTTAGCTGGCCTTTTCTCAGCAGCCTAGAAGTTAGCCCTAAGGAGGGACCCTGACTGGCCTGCTGTCCCTTCTGGCTCTCTCTGCTCATTTGCTCACACTGTGGATAGAACTGAGTGAGTGCTTGCATACAGCAGGTGCTTAATAAGTAGAGAATTGCATACAACAGGGGCACAATAAACACCCCCACTGCACACAACACACAACAAGCTCTCAATTACTGCTTGTCTGCTGGGGCAGATCTCTACAGATCTCTTCCCACCGAGCACCTCCTGGGCTTCCCAAAAGCAGCCAGGTTGGTGGAAACCACCTCGAGTTTTTCTTCACTAACTCCACACGGGTCACACCTAAGACTTGCCAGGAACCAAGAGCTACCCAGCATGGTTGGGGGAAACCCCCCTTCGCAGGTGACAAACCGCCCCAAGCCTCTGAGTGCCACCTAGTTGGAATGAGGGGTGGAGTGTCCGCTCACTTTCTCCCCTCCTCTCAGGCAGCACGAAGTCAGTTTTCTTTCATTTTGATGGACTGTACCACTAGCCTCAGGGGGAAGATCAACTTCTTGCCAATTAAGTATGTTTGGGGAAAGTGTCCCAGATGGACGTTCCCCCCCACCCCACCACGTTGTTCCCTCGTTTGCTGCCCAGGCCCCCTGCTGCCGCCGGATGCCCCCACACTGCTGTTGCCTCGAACCCGAACCCAGCGGGGCCTGGTGGCCGTAGATAAGGCCTCTTATCTCTCTTGGCAATCGCTATTGGGCGGACTGGCCCACGCTTAGGCCCCTACTTATCAGAGCTTACATCGACTGGGCAGGAGAAAAGCTGGTGGGCCGGGGCACCGAGGGTCCCCTGCCCCTAGCCCCCTCCAGGGGCCTGGCCTATCATGTCAGCCATCTGGCTGGCTGAGGCCGCGCTCCTGCTTCGCCCTCCCCCCTCTCCCACGTTTGAAGTTAATAAATGGAAACGCTATCGCGGCTGCCATCGGTTGCAAGCCTTATCAGCACGGCACATCTATCTTTGCGCAGAACAAAAGGCGCACAGAGGCAAGCGGGCAGCTGCAACCCGGCTTTGGTGGGGGCGTGGAGGGCGTCGGCCCCTAGAGCTCAGCCTGCTTCCCCTCCGCACCCTGAGACCCGCCACAGGTGAGGCCAAGGCACCAGGCGAACAGCTGTGAGGGCCTCACGCATGGCCTTGAGCAGAGAGCAGGCGGGCAGGCGCCTCCGCATGGTGACAATCAACGTTCGCATCTTAACGCGTTTAGATCTGCTAGGGGAGGAGGGGCCCGGGCCACGAGTTGCACAGAGGGCTCTGAGCCGCCCCTCGCCCCCCCAGGCCTGCTCTCCTCTTCTGCTCGAGTCGTGGGGCACTGTGAGGGGATCGGAGGGGCTCTCCTGCACAGTCTCGGTCCTAGATCTCAGAGTATGGGGTTTCGCTGACCCAAGTGGGTTGGGCTCTGCTGGGCTCCTGCGGGCTTATCAGCGCTGGCGATCCGTTCCCAACCTGAGATCTCCCTGCCCTAGCTATCTGCATTTCTCATCAAACTGAAACACACACACACACACACACACACACACACACACACACACACACACGCACACGCTCACGCTCACGCACACACACATACACGCGAGAACAGAACCCAGCAGAGGCGCACAGGCGAGGAGGGGAAAAAGAAACCAGAGAACCAGCACAGATCGGGACCTGTGGGTGGCTTTAATTCTTCAGCTGACATGATAGAAGGAGACTTTCGGAAAACAGGTCCAGCACGCATTTGGGGAGTCGGGTTACCAGAACCCAGATTCCTCCCCGTCCCCCCCCACTTCAGTAGGGGGTACTCTCACAAGCTAAAATGCACACTTGGTCCTGGTGGCAGTGTGATGTGGACAGAGGAGGTAGCTCAGGCGTCTGGAGCTGGAAAGCCGGATGCCCAGCCCCCCTCCCGTCACCTCCTGGGCAGCCCAGATGACCTGTCGCTCTCGCCAAAGGGAAGCTCCGGGGAGGAAGCCCCGCGCCCTGCCGGGAGAGGCGCGAAGTTATTATTGGTGTGGCGTGGGGAGGAGCTCTTCCTGTGTGCTTACTCGCTCCTAGAGCAGCCAAGAGGCCCCGCAACCTGGTAGCCCCAAGAGCCCAGGAGGGTCTTACTGTAGGGGGGCACGGATGATGTAGGATTATAGGGTCTGCCTTGCTCGGGAAAGTGCCCACGGGAGAACCTGCGAGAAACTTCACTCGGGAACAACGTTTGAGTGCCTGAGGTCCCTGGATGGTTCAGGATAACCCCTCGGATGGAGGTGGAGAGAGCGGTGCCCATGGGCATCCATTCGTGTAGCGTTGTTAGGGGCAGTTGGTGGGTCGGATCTCCACATGTCCCCCAGCAGGCAGAGGTCGGATCGAAAACTCCAGAGCCGGAGCGGATAAAGGGGGTTTGGTCAGCCAGTGCCAAATGCCTAGGTTGGAGCAGCCTCCACTACCTATTCCGCTGCCTTGTCGCTCTGCAGCCAAAGCGCTGCGGTGGGCGCCGGCCGGTCCCCGCAGTCCCAAGTCCCCCTTACTCCCAGGTCTTTCTCCTTCTGCCTCTAGATACAAAGCCTGGGAGAGTCAAGCACGCCAGATAAGATCACAATTTCAGCCCGTCCCGACAGAGCGATCTTATCAGGATGGGACTTGCAGAATGGAATATTTTAAACTTTATCTGAGCCCAGATCGGGGCCGCCCTATCGCCGCACCATCTCGGATGCGGGGGAGGTGCAGGCTGCGAGGTGGCCCGGCTCTGCTGGAGCCGCGCCCCCAGACACTCTCCTTCCGGCTCTCGGGACCCGCCACCCTCTCTGGGGCCCGGACCCCCTGGGTGCCCATGCTGAGACGCGGGGGCCCTGCCCGCCGGCAGAGATTAGATTACGGCGCGCTTGGCACTCGGCGCGGGGGGCGCGGCGCGGGGTGAAGGTCGCGGGCGCAGCGGGGTTGGGCGGCCGCGCAGGGGCGGCGCGGGGCGGCGGGGCGCCAGCGGGGGTCTGGCGGGCACCACGGGCAAAGTTTGACTCACGCTTGATCTGCCGGGGATTGCTCTGTTTCCTCCTGGACATGTCTCCGGCGCCGCGCGCCCTCGCGGCGGCCGCCTCTAGCCCCTGGCGGGCGGCGGCGGGCGGCAGGGGCGCGGCGGGGTAGCGGGGCGGCTCATGCCCCCGGCCCGCGGGCTCCACGGCTGCCTCGGCCCGCGCCCCCAGCCCGCCGCGCCGCGCGTGGGCCGCCGGCGCCGCCGCGGAGGCCCGAGGCCACGGCCCTGCGCTCGGGCGCGCGGACTGCCCGGCGGGCGGCGGGCTGGTGGCGGCTTCTCTGCTCCGGCGCAGACGCCGCCGCCGCCGCCGCTCAGCTTTTCTCAATGGAACCTGCGAGCCGCGAGCGGCGAACCGGCGGCCGCCGCCAGGGCGCTCCCCGCAGGCTGGCCAGGCGGGCGGGGCCTTCGCGTAGCTGGCGGCGGGCCCCGCCTCTCGCCACGCCCCGGACCGTCCTCCGCGGTAGCGCCTTCCCACCCGTGCTGACCCCGCCCTCAGGCCGTCCTTCCCACTGGCCCCGCCCCAAACTAGCGCTCGTCTTTTCTCTGCTTGCACCGACTTCCGCGTACTCACCCAGCCTGGGCCGGGCCTTCTGTCCTCGCGCTGGCTCCACCCCTCATCTGTGCTCCTCGCGCTGACCCCGCCCTTCAGCCGATTCTTCCCACATTGGTCCCGCCCTTCGGCCGTCCCTCCTCGCGTTGACCCCGCCCCTCAGCCGTCCTCCTCACATTGACCCCCGCTCCTCAGCCGTCCTCCTTTCGTCGACCCTGTCCCTCAGCAACCTTATTACCCTGATCCCGCCTATCAGTTGTCCTCCCCACGTTGTCCCTGCCCCTGCCCCGCCCTCACAGTGACCCTGCTCCTCAGCTACACTCTCTTGTTGACTCCCTTTGCTCGTCCTCCTCACAAGAGCACAGCCTCAGCTGTCCTCAAACTGATCCCGCCCCTTTACTAGTCCTTCCCACGGGCTCCGCCCCTGTATTCCTTGCCACCCTGCTGGCCACGCCCACAACCCGCCCTTCCAGGTGCTGGCTCCGCCCACGTCTCCTCCTTCTTTGCCTTCGCCACGCCTCCGTAGGCCCGCCTTCTCCCTGGCCCCGCCTCTGCTCCGTAGTCCTTCGCACAGGCCTGGTCCTTCCCCGCCCCCAACACAGGCCTTGCCCACGTCTGTCCAATCCTCAGCTTTGTCCTCACCTCCTCCGGGCTGGCCCCTGGGCTGGCCCCAGGTCGCGCCGGCCTTGTCCCGAATTCCCACCCTCGTTTCTAGATAGACCTCTAGCCTTCTTAGTTAGTTGTAGTTTCCTGAGGTTATGTCCGCAGGCCTATTTAGGACTTGGAGACCTGTTCTGCCCCTTGGAGACCTGTGCAGCAGCCCCGCGGCACAGGCCCCTAGCTTGTCTGGCCCTGCCCCTCCGCTCTGGAGCTCCGCCCCCATGGCTTAAGTTGTGCTGCCCCTTGAAGCTGTGCCTTTCAGGGAGCCAGCAGTGGGGTCTGGATGCCCGAGGCCTGGACACTAAATTTTTGCTGGACTTTGAAAGTTGACAGAGACTCTGATCCAGAAGGAAGCTTCAGTATGAGATTTGCAGCTTCCGATGACTGTGGGTAGCCTCAAGTGGTTCAGTCTTATGCCTAATTGGAGGGGAGGGGAGGGAACCTCAGGTTTTTCCTTCTTGAACTCAGACCTGCCCGGAAATCCGGGAGGAGCCAGAGGTCAGCTGGCCTTGTTTAACCGCAGCCGATGCCACAGTGAACATCTGCCAAGGAGGTGTTCCCCCATTCCCCCAGCTTCCTCTGCTGTCACAGCCTAAGGAGGCAGGTTTCCAGTGCCCACGCAGTGTGCTCCAGACCCAGGTCAAGAATGTGCCTCTTGTTCTGTGAGGATATTGAAACTTGAGACATGCACAAGATCAACGCAGCTTCGGATGGGGTCATGTCCTCATCCAAAGCAAACCAAATGGGCACCGTTGATGTCTACTGCCTCTCTTCATAGCACACAGAGAATCAGAAAGGTCTCCACAGAGAAGACACATGGTCCCCCACCTACCTGGTAGGCAGTCTTCGGTTGGTACAACTGTCACCATCCATGTCCCCTTGGAAGTTTGCCAGATGCCAGGTACCAGGCGTTCTGGGTATGAGACCTATTTCTTTACAGCTTCTGATACTGAGGTCCTTGCAAAGAAGAGAGAGGTGGTCGCCTCTTCCCTGACACCCTGTACACTCAGTGAAGGGCACTGTGCAGGACTGGCTAGTGGGACTGAATGCTGCCCCCTCTGTTGGTCATACAGGAACACCAAGGCCCAGATCCAAGATTTGTACAAGGCTGTCTGGCTTTCTAGCTCTTCTCAGAGGAGCCATCCTTCTATAGCTGGGGTCCCCACATTGGCTGGGTCTTCTCAGTCTAGTAGCCCCAAGATGCTTACGAACTGGACAAGGCATAATTTGTCTATTTCCATCTTCTTAAGGGAAGAGCACTTTACAAGGAGATGAGGCTTAGGGTCTGGGAGTCCTGGGAGGTGACTAGAGGCTGGCATATGGTGAGAGGCTGGGTACTCGGTAAGTAACACTCAGGCTGGAAGTGCTGGATAAGAGCAGCGTTGAGTGGACATCTGAGAGTCATGAGAGAAAACTGTGGCTTTTGATTAGTAATGTCTTCCTGGGATGCAGGAAGGTGAGATGGGGCCATTCTTTGCCCGACTTGATTTACTTGTATGATGCTATGTATACATAGCCCAGGCTGGGACAGAAGGACATACTTAGCTAGCAACCTAGAGCCTGCCGGCCAGGACAAGCTGCATCATTTGCAGGGCCCAAGCAAAATGAAAATATGGGACGCCTGTTTTAAAATGAAGAATCCCAGACAGCCTCCCATCTGGGGACATGTGTCCTCCCAGATTCTGTGCCTAGCAGAAGGTCCTGCCACGGTCTGGGCTCGCAGCTTCCTGATGGCCTTCCTTTCTCTATCTTCCACCGAGCTCCCACTGTGGACCCCAATTTTCCTGCCTCTGTCTACTGGGAGTGGCAAGTTCATGACCAGAGCCAGCAGGGAAACAGGATCGATTCAGCTAAGGGCCTTATAGCCCTTAGATTCTTTGTGGAGCAGGAGGACTCTGCTCAGGGCAGGGAAGCCCTGCTGTGATTGCAGGGACTCCTGCTCTTCTGGGGACCCAAGGCTTAGTAGCAAATCCTCTGAAGATTTGCTGAGAGGCGTGAAGGCTGCCAGCACCTACTCTGGGCACACAGCATGGGTGCCACTGTCAGCACTTTTGGAGCCCCCTTCAGAACTGTCCTGGGTTTTCTCCTGGGACCCTGTGTAGGTCTCAATGGGTGACGAGGCATCTTCCAGGCAGAAAGCAGCAGGGTGTTCCTAGGTATAGGTCTAACTGCCCTTCTGTGGTTTTGAAGGGCAGGACCTTGGAAAGGACTCCACAGACCTCAGTCCCTGTCCCCGGGGGCTCTAGGTTTATGTCTTGTCTGGCTGTGGTTCCACTGCCCTATGGTTGAGTCCATGCCTGGTGGGCATGCTCTGTGATGGTTCACCCCCTGCAATGGCTTTTGGATGATGACCGGGAGACTGATGCTAGATCTTGAAGGAGAAAGAGGATGCCGGGGCTGGAGATGCACTGATATGGAAGCTGCACTGATATGGAAGCTGGGAGGCTCGTGCATGGAGCTATTGCTACCTGATGCCAAAATACACGTGAGGCATGAGGCCGTGGCTGGAGATCAGGGCTACAGGACGACTGTACGCCCCGATTCCTCTGTCCCTTCCAAACCTCACTGGCTCCCGCAGCTACCTAGTCTCAGTGGCCTCAACTCCCGGTGGCTCAGACTCTGCGACTGGGCTTTCACCACATCTCCTCCTGACCTGCCTCACTAGCATCCTGACTGCTGCCCCCAGCTCCCCGAGAGTCATGATGCTAGCTACACCAACACTTGTCTTAGCTGGGTGATGTGGTACATGCCATTGCTATGGAGGCTGAGGCAGGAGGATTGCTGTGAGTGAGATCCTTCTCAAGGCCCTACATGTGGCCACTGGGCCTTTGTATTAGTTGCTCGGGTACTGTGGGCACCCTTCCCTCCCATTGCCTGGCCCTCCCTGTTCACTTTTCAGGAGGGAAATCCCTGTTCCTCTCCGCTCCAGCTTGTAAGGCAGCTGCAGGCAGGCCCTCAGCACTAGGGGCTTCATCATCTCTCACTGTCAGTGGCAAGGAGGGGGCATCATGGTGGCATCATGGCACCAGCCTCCGTGCCTGTCCGTGCCTTAGCATAACAGTTTCTGAAGGAGGAACTGATACAATTACCGTTTGTCTTGTCAGGTGGATAAATGGAGGCTCAGAGAGGTGAAGTCACTTGCCTGGAGCCACACAGCAGGTAAGAGCAGAGCAGGACTCCCTCTGGAAAATGCCCTGTCTTAGAATGGATGTTGAATGCTGTTTTGGGGAAGAGGCTCAGGTCTTTCCCTACCCCCTGCCTGGGTCAGGCCTCTCTTTCTTCCTCTACTGTCAGTCATCCCAGGCCCTGAAGACACCAGGCAGCCCTGCTAAGGGCCATCCTGACATTTGTCACCACCAGCTCTGTGAAGGGTTTAATTAACTTCCTGTCTCAATAGAGGATAATGAGTTTTCAACACCATGTGACTCCCCGAGGAGGTCAAATGGCAGCCAGGATGTCAAAATAAATTAAGTTAGGAACTGGGAGGCCACTGAAGGAGGCAGGTCTATAGAGAGCTCCCCCATCTGGCTGGCTGTCTAGGCTGTGTGTGCTTCTGGCCTGTTTTTCCTGGCTTTGACTGGCTCTGGGGAGAGGGCTCAGGCAGGTCCTTGTCCCTGTTCTCAGCCACCAAAGATGTCAGAAGACAACACCATCTGAAGAAAGAGCTGGCTCGGGACATTTGCACAAGCCCTTCCACCTGGCCTCCAGGGTCAATGTACACAGCCAAGGTCTCTAGCAAGCGTGCCCTGACAGTCAGCCACCACAGGCTTATGCCTAGATGCTGCCGACTTTGGATACGGTGGGCATCAGCCAAGATCCGCCCTTCGTGTTGCTTCTCATGTGACTTTAATCTGCCCTCCGGGCAAGGGTGTGGCCAGAAACACATCCTCCCTTGGACACCACCTCGAGGTCAGGAGAACATGTCACTGGCACGACCTGCTTCCTTCTGCACATTCACCACGCCTCATCTGTGTCACCTCACAGGTCCCCGGCTTCTACCCCGCCTCCGTTCCTCCTTCCCTTCCTTCTCCCCACAAAAGGCGATGGGCCAGGTTGGCGTACTGAGATGAGGCGGTGAACCTCAGACATCCGTCACCGCTGTGCAGGCTGGAGAAAGAGGGAGATGGTGGACGGGAACAATGAGTGTCTGGGATACAGGGGAAGGTCAGACGCAGCGGGTGGCAGAGGACAGAATGAGACTGTAAGGTGGCAGTGGGCTGTGGACAGTCCTGGAAGGTTAGACGCTGGTTCTGTGGGAACCCTGGAAGGCTAAACACAGTGGGTGGGTGTAGACTACACAGGAAGGATAGGTGTCCTGGGAAGTCAAGAAGGAGGAAACGCCATGGGGTGCTGGGGGGATACCGAGTCTCCCCTTAAAGCCTATGTTAGAGCTTTTTCTCTCACATGTTCAGGGGTACTGAGACCTTCTCAAGCTATGGTCCAGTAGATGCTGTTCGATCACTGGGATGTGCAATTGAAGGGACAGGGAGTCCCTATACCCTCCTGGGCTCTCTCCACTCCTAATAACATGTGAAGTTTGCTTTTCCTATGATCTCTGACCATGGATGCTAGCTCCTTCACCCACTACCCTCCAGAAGTGGGTAGATGCAGGTGCTTGCCCACCCTCAACCTCCAGAGCTATGAGTTCATTGGAACCTTTCTCTCTGTCTGCTTGGTTGCCTCTGGCATTGTGTTGTAGTAACTGCAAAGCTGACTCAGAGGCGGTCCTCAGTATAGCTGTGGCTCGGGGAGGCTGGTGATAAAATGACCAGAATGGGACTGGAGGTAAGGGAGGCGACTGATATCTGGGGGCGGAGGGAGGTGTAGGCTGAGCAGGCCTCACTCCTAGCCCTCACCCAGATCTCCTAGGCTCACCCATGTTCTGGCCACAAGACCTGCTTCGGCCAATGGGGAGTCAGCAAGGATGTTGCATGTGCAAGCTTTTTAAACCCTTGGGTAATATTAGGCTGGCCTGAGGCTAATGTCACTAGGAAGCTTGCTTAGGCCTTCAACCATCACAGCGCCTCAGCTGACTGTGACTGCTGGAGTGAGGGAGGTGGAGTAGGGAGACAGGGCCAGGCTCTGCTCAGTCAGCACCCATGTGGAATCCTGTATTCAGCTTTGGCTGCTGGGGTAGGAGTTCCTGGGCAGTCGTCATGCATGGGTGGGTACTCAGCGGCTACAGATGAAGGCTGGGAGGAGCCTTTCTGGACGTCCAGGGCCAGCAGCCATAATCTAGGCATGGGAGCCTATGGTGTGAGGAACTCAGATCAAGACCAGTGGTAGCCAGAGAGGAAGGTCATGTGCTATGGCTCCCATGGTTGCTGATGACAAGATGCTGGGGGAACACACTGTTATTTTTAAGCAGAATTTAAGGTGATGCAGAAGAATCAAAAAGGGCAGACAGACAGAGAGACAGACAGACAGACAGACAGACAAACACACACACACACACACACACAGAGAGAGAGAGAGAGAGAGAGAGAGAGAGAGAGCTTCACACTGGGGTGTGTATCCAAGATGTAGTCATGTGGTCCTTGGAGGAGTCCTTGGTGCAAGTGAAAGGCAAGATTCTCTGGGTGGCTGCAGGCATAGGCAGAGTCCCCGTGTCCCCAGGGCTCCGCCAACCCTCAGCCATGCTCAGGTGGAGGGAGGTCTGCCTGGCAGCCATAGCTGTCCTGGGTAAACAGTGGACAGTCTGTTTGGAACAGGACCTCAATGGCAATGCTAGACCCACAGTCGTCCTCGTGGGGCTCAGCAGGGTTGGAGCAAGGAGACGAGCATCACCTGGGTGGACCTCTAGCCCTCTCTTGGCTGCAGCTACTGTGTGCCATCCTTCCCCCACTTCCATATTGGAGCACGGGTAGCCTTTGTCTTATGTCCTGCTCTACACCGTGAGAGGGACCCCATTCTGGTCTGCTGGGGACTATGGAAGCTGTGTGTGATGTCACTTTGCAGCCTGCAGTAGGAGCACAGAGCAGTGTGGATCACCTCTGTGCCCCCCCCTAAGCTCCCCCTTCCTCCCCCCACCCCTGCTGTTTCCTCTGCTTTGTCTTATCAGTGACTGCTTGTCATGGGGGCAAGGTTTGGTGGTGGAGTCCACACTGTTCTGTGCCAGCCAGCTTCCGCCTGGAGTCGGGGCTGAGGAGAAAGCTATGAATGCCAGCCAGGGTAGCGGGATGTGTGTTGAGCATGATGTCCGCTTGGGGCCAGAGGAGACAGGCAAGTCTTGCCACTATCAACAGTGTGGGCAAGCTCTATGCTCTCCTCCTAGGGACCCAGAAACATCACGGGGGGAGGTGTCCTGAAAAATGGAGACTGAGGCTGTGCCGCTTATCCATTCCCAGGCAAACCCTGGGCCTAGGTGGACTACCCCTGTTGCCTTTCCCTGCCTCCACGGAGCTGGAGACCAGTGAGTGACCTTGACCTTTTACCCTCAAGGCTGTGCCAACAGTCGGGGAGGCAGACAGTGTCCTGTGTGAAAGTGGCCTGTGACCTTGGGTTCCCTTGCAAACGGAGAGGGCAGCAGTATGGATCTCATTGTGTCTGATGCCCCACCCCCAGGGTATTGGGGACCGTCCCTTGAGGCCCATCCTAGCTCACTCATCTCTGATGCTGGAGGTTGAATGGATATGTGTGCCACAACTCGGTCTGCCTGGCCATGTACCATGGACAAGTGTGTGTTTTCCTGTGGGCTCTGGAATCTACCAGCCCCAATGCCTCATGGGAACACCACAAGGGACCCAGCCATGGGCACCTAGCACTACGCTGTCCCCTCGTATACCCAGGCAGCATCTATTCCACTAAATGTGCCTTTTTGGAGCCTGCCTTTTGTTACCCTATTGTGTGTGAGGGTGCGTGTGTATTTGAAGGTCAGAAGACATGGGAGTTGGCTTTCTCCTTCTGCCTTTTTGTGGGTTCTACACTAAGCGCCTTTACCCACAGAGCCACCATCTTGCCTGCCCAATGCCGGGCTTTCAGTTCTCCCCATACTGGCCACACTTTCCTACGCCCAGGAGCACAGATTCTGTAAGGCTCTGCAGCAAGCCAAGGAAAGGTAGCATCCGAAGCAGCCTGAGGGGAGCAGAGGAAGCTCTGAGTGAAAGCAGAGCCCTGTCAACGACCCTAGTCTCAGACCCAGAGGGAGATGGCAAAGCCTGCTCTCCTGGTCCATGTGTGGGCGTTGATAGTGTGTGCAGAAAATGGACACCGTGGATGTCTACAGCCTGAAGACGGCTCCCTGTAGAGACTGTGCCTACCCAGATTAGCAAACCCAGCCTCCTCCATCCAGCTGCACACGGTAAACCCCGCCCCCTGTTCAGCTGTATTCAATAACTCTCTCTGTTCAGCTCTATACAATAAACATGCCGTGCTTCCTGGGTGCTCTGTTTCTCCATCAGAGAATGCAGTCCACCTGAGCCAAGCTCTGTCTGTGTGGCTGGCTATGCTGCCTGGTCCCCAGGTGAAACTGGAAGTTTCTACCTGTCCCCTGTCTTCCATCTCACTATGGGCATGGTCATCTCTCCTCCCCTCCTCCGTAGTCAGGCTGAGATAGGTCCTGCCTAAGGTCAAGGAAAAGGTTTGTGGCCCCAATGATTCCCAGGGCTGGGACCCTTCTGGGTAACTCGCTGTTTCTTGGCTCTCAGTGTGCTCCGCAGGGAAACTTACCCATGGCTCCTTCAGTGTCAGGCCCTTGCCTCCCAGATACACCCCAGATGGCTTACATCAAAGTACTTTCCAGGTGGGCAGTGAGGATCTGGAATATATGTCCTGAAGGCTGAGCAGGTGTGCTTTCAGAGAGCGCCTATACATGTGTGAACATTAATCAGTGTGGGCCCCATGAGCTGACAGGGTCCCTGACTGTGTTTGGAGAGCCCTAGTTCTGTCTGCTGCACTTTGAGGCGCCTCCAGGGCTGCATCTGCACACAGGTGGCAAGTCAGGCTCCCCGTTTGAGTAGATGCTGCCACCTGGTGGTCAGGCTGGGGTTATGCCCTCTGTGTGTCTACTGGTCACAGGATGGCCTGGGAGTGGGGAAGAGGGAGCATAGGAGTAAGGGGGGATATGAACAGAGGCTCGGCTTACTCCCGTCAAACTCTGAACATAGCCTAGATGGCTCCAAGAAATTGCCCTCAGAGTCCCCTCTTAAGGGCGTGTGAGCCTGCAGAGTTCCGCCAGTCTGTGACACATGACACATGACACTCAACCCTAGTCTGAGGCGTTGGAGCTGTTGCTAACCACAGTACTCCCAGACTCCTGCTCAGAGGAAAGGACAGGGCAGGACAGTGGACCTGGTTGGCCCATTGGGTCTTCATTTTGAGTCTATCAAACCTTTTCTAAGGCCCAGATCAGACAGTCACTCCCCTGAGCTTCCCAGCCCCAACACTAAGGAGTGAGGGCCTTGTATAGTCAAACCCCTCCCCTCCCTTTCTGGCCTGGCTTCTGCCACCTTGCCCACTTCCCTATTTCCCTAAATCCATCTTAGACAATTCCTATCCCCTGGGAACCTGGTTGAAGTGTCCCCACAGCTTTGGCTTGGCTTATAGCACACAATGACCCTGGGGTACAACAGACAGAACAAATGTTGCCTGGGCCACATCGGGGCTCTGGTGAGAAGTGGGAGCGAGGACAGATGCTACATAGCCACGGGGCTTCTGCGAAAATAGTGGGAATATATTTGAAAAGACAAATTAGCTGTAGCTTTTACAGTACAACCTGGGGGGGGGGCTGCCCACGTCTTTATCCATTGGAAGGAGGCATTCTGAAAGACCCCAGCACCTTCTATGGAGGCAGTTTGGGCCTGATTTGGTCTTGTTTAAAATGTCAAAATAAAACCTTTTGACACTCACATTGCACCAAAGCTAAAAAACAAAAACAAGAACAAAAATACAAAAAACAAGAAAACCCCAAAAAGCCAACAAACTACACAACAAAGTAAGGCAGGAATCTCTAAGACTCCTAGGAGGAATGGGAAACCTCTCCCTCTGCCCACTTTGATACACAACGCTATATCAGGCAGGTGTGCAGTTGGCAGGCTTGTGCCAGTGCACAGACCAGACCCACAGCCCAGCCTGGGGGGTCCCTTCACTGCTGGGACCCTGGGCTGGAGCTCAACTGGGGAGACCGGTGGATGAGGCTCTCTCTTGAGTCCTGGGCTGCAGCCTCTCTGGCTAGGTCTCCCCACTCTAATCATCCCGTGGTTCAAAGAAGACCAGGGAGCCTGTATTCACATTACAGCACGGGAGTAGCACCAGAGCCTTTGGACCAGGCTTTCTGGGACCTAGAGTTGGAGCCCCATGGGGAAAGAAGGCACTAGGAAGGGGCCGTAGGGCTGAGGGACCCACAGGATGCTGGCCATGAAGGGCCTTCTTGCATTCCCTATAGGAACCCAGTTCCAGGGGTGGGGGGTGGGGTGGGGTGGGGACAAGGTGCTGCAGAGATCAGCAGTGCAGCTGGAGGCCAGCGCGATTTTGTGGTTGCGGGTGGGGGAGGGTGGTCCTGTCATGCTGTCAAAGACCAGGTGGCTCAGAAATGGCCCAAGTAGACAGCATGGCCCTCTCCCATGACACTTTGGAATTTTAACAATGGCAGCAGAAAAGGCAGCTGCCACTGTGTGCTTCCCTGCTAAGAGACGGGGAACCCTGTGCAAACCCTCAAACACAAGCTTTACAGCACGAGACACCTGGCCAACAGGGTGTGGTGGCGGTGATGGGATGCAACCTGCTCTCTTCAAGTACTTGACACTAGGGAAGCAGGTGATCCCTGGGCGGTAGAGACCGGTCCTTCCCAGCCTTCCAGCCAAAGCCCTGTTCTCAGGCCTCGAATCTGGAAACTCAGGTGCAGAGAAACAGGCAGTGGGTCTACCAGGGAGCTGTCTCCAATGCTGGAGGCCAGACAGAAGCCCATCAGCCGGGCACCCACGCATCCTCTCTTTTGGGTCACTGGGAACTGTCCTTCTTCAGAGGGATTCTGAAGCTGGTCAGCTTCTGCCCAAACAGCTGACTGAGGAGGTCGCTCTGGGCTTCTGCAGTCCGGCGGTCTCGGGGCTCCATAGGCGCAACACCACTGACATGGAGAGCTCTGACCCTTTTGTAGGGCCTGGACAGGGCTCTTGCCTGGGGCAAAGAGCCCTTTTCTGAAGTGTGGCCTGGATCCCCTTTCCGCTGTGCTGATGGCTGTGGCCTTGCCCTGCTGCTCTGGCCACTGGGTCTCGACTTGACAGGGGGAACTCGGCTGGGAGTTGCTTGCTTTCGGGGGGCCCTGGATGACTTGTCGGGGGCCAAGGGGGCTTTCCCAGTGTTTCCCACGCTTCCATGTCTGCCCAGTCCCAGGGCCTGGCCCTTCCTTTGTCTTCCATGGCTTTCTCTTTTCTCCCTGGGACTTGAATGCACTTGGACCCCCTGATGAACAGCGTCCCCAGGCCCTCTGGTGCTACCCTTGGTGTGGGCTCGAGGTGGGGGCTGGTCCGGGGTGGAGCTCGCCCAGCTAGGACAGCTGGGCTCAGTAGGGGTGGAGGCCATCTCACTTTGGAGCTGCCCACTGGTTGGCTGGGGCTGGCTGCCACCCCCTGTCTGAGTGCCAGGCTGGAGCCCTCCACTGCTCTGAGGGGTGCCTCGCAGTTTACCTTTAGAAGTGTTGGGCTTTACCCTGTCCTCAGGACTCAAGACCAGCTCTGCGGCTGGGATCCCCATCCCTCCTGGTTTTCGGGGTGGTGCTGGTGGCTTCAGTGCTTTTTTGGTGGGCTCTGCTGCTCTGTGATGGGAGGTACTTGAGTAGGCTCCTGGTTTGGTGGCATTGCCCTTCTGGGAGGGACCCTCTATTCTCCCCTCAGGTGCCATGTGGTGTGTGGTCACTAGCCTCTCCTGGAGCTGAGAGGGGTGCCCTGGGGAACACCCAGGGGCACACTTGTCTCCGTTGCCTGGACTCTTGTGTTTTCCTGGGAACAGGTGAAGGGCCCTCTTTTCCCCTACCAGAGCCTGCCATTTACATGGCTCAAGGCTTCCCAAGGAAGCCTCGTGTTCTGGTTTCTCCAGGGTTCTGTTCAGCTTGCAGCAGCCGCCTGTACCTTCAGCTGAGGCAGCTGAGAAAGGAGACAGAGACGGAGGTGGAAGATCCTGGCCACTCAGTGGTAGGTTGTTCCCCCTGGGTGAGTGGTCTGCCTGGTCCACAGGGTTCTCTTGAGAACTGGGCTGGTCCAGGATGAGGCTAGGCGCTAGGGGCAGTGCAGGAAGGGACACCTCACTTGGTGTAGGGCTGGTTGTGGAGGGGATTCTGTCAGTGCTGAGCTCAGGGGGACTGAAGGGCGCCATCAGCCTGTTCTGCTTGCTGGGTAGCACATCCTGGGAGACACGGGTCTTCCTCCTAGGAACCCCTGGCCGCTTAACACTCCGGAGTGTGAAGGGCTGCAGGTCGCAACTCAGGTGCTTGCCCATGTGCCTGTCGAATTGCTCCTTCTTTGCAAAGGTGTAGTTGCAGGAGCTGCAGACAAAGGACCTCCTGATGACGTGCATGACATTGGCGCAGAGCTCACAGGCATAGAGAGGCACGTGTGGGAGCTCCTTCTCCTCTGTCACCCCGTGGGTCAGGCCCAGGTGTACCTTCAGCTCCCAGGGCTCAGGGTAGACCTGCGGGCACCGGGGACACAGGTAGACGCGCTGTGGGCTGTGCACCGCCAGGTGGCGCTGCAGCTTGAAGGGCTTGGGGAACTGCTTCCCACAGTGGTGGCAGTCACGGGAGGGGTCCTTGCAGTCCTCGTGCACTGGTACAGCTTGGAGCGGGGACTCGCCGTGGGACCAAGGGTCTGGGGACGGGGCGGGGGGCGTCTTGGCAGAGTCAGAGCAGGTGGCAGAACTGCTGGTCAGAACGGATAGGCTGCCTCCTTCGGCGCCATCTTGGCTGGGGGTGACCGAGGCACGTGCCTTGCGCTTCATCCTTCTTGGGGTTTTCTTTCCAGCGTCTCCTTCCTGCTCTGATGGCTCCCTACTGTCTTTGCCGATCGAGCGCTTGGTCCTCTGGGGTTTGGATGCTCGCTCCACAATGGTGTTCAGGAAGTGCGTGAGGGCGCTTTCCCCTTCCAAGCACCCGGGCAGGTCTCCTAAGGCTCGCCGCGCCTGGCCATTTCGGGCAAAGCGGGCTGCGTGCTCCCGAAGGTGCTGGTTGTACATCCAGACATCAGCCACCTCCTTCAGGCACATGCCACAGGCCCACGGCCCTGCTTTGCCCTGCACGTGCTTCTCCCACAAGTGCTCCCGTAGAAGCTCCCGGGAACTGAATCTGCGCTCCACGCACAGGTAGCAAGTTGGGGGCGGCGAGGGGCTGTGCGACAGCTTATGGAGATCCAGCTCGCCCAGGCTATGGAACCGCTGGAAGCACACCCTGCACTTGTAGGAGGCCCTCTTGCCCTTCACCCGCAGGTCTCTGCCTTTGGCTCGTCTGGCCCGGGCAGTTCCCTCCATTCTTTTGTCTGGAGGGCCTTGTGAATTTGCTGTGACCTGGAAGTCTAGGGCGCCTGGGTTAGAGAGTTCAACAAGGTCACTACAGGGTCTCAGAAAGCACAGGTCTTGTATCTCCAGCTGGGTGCTGAGAGCCTCAAAGTCCTTAACGTAAAGTGGGGGCAGGCTGGCATTTCCAGGAGGCCTGTTGTCATGTTCCCTTTCTAGGTTAGGGGGTTCCGGGCTCATGTCTCCAACAGAAGAGGCTGTCTCACAGGCTGGGCTACAGTGTTCCAGGTCCCGCCAGGCTGCTGGGACCATGTGCAGCTGCGGGATGGGCTCTGACCATTCATCTTGGTTCTCCATCAAGCAGGAAGGCTTCTCCTCCACGCAGCTGGTTTGCCTGTCGGATTCCAGGGCCCACAGGCTGAGGCTGGGGGTCCATGGGTCAAGGCCAGGTGTCTTATTGCTTAGAAGGCCATCGAGGAGGAGGGACTCGGGCAAACTCATGACTTCATCATCCCACACATCCTCTTCCTCTCGGGACAGGCAGAGAGAGCCCGAGTCACTGAGATCGGTAGGCAGGCGCGTGGAGCCGAGTGAGACACTGTTTATCACCTCAGCGATGGGCTCCTTCGGTGATGGGCACTTTGGCCTTTGGCAGCGCTTCCCATAGACTCGTAGGTTCTTCTGAGTGAGGCGGCCATCCAGGGGGAAGAGCCGAGAGAAGGAGATGTCATCATCGAACAAGTCTGGAGGGTCCCTTTGCTCTGGGCTGGGGGCGCCATCCGACCCGTGGACTTCATTCTGGGTTTCCGGGTCTTTGATAGGTCCCTGGGGGTAGCTACTGATGGTGTTGTCCACTTCAGAACTGTGTGTCCTGTCAGGTAAGTCAGGTGTCCCTTTCCCAGTGCCCTCATCGGACCTGCCTTTGACTCCTGTGTGGTCCTCTGTAGGCTGGCTCTCAATAGCCCGTGAAGGTTCTCCACTAATGTCCGATGCCGTGGCCTCTTCTGGTCCCCAGAACCACTGTGTCCAGGTGGCCTTCTGTTCCACCGGATGCTCCTTCTCTATCGTCCCTTGACAGACCGGATGCTCTTGGGGGGCCTTCTGTGCTGGTACCTCCTCTGTACACAGGGCCCCTGGACCAACGTCTTCAGCATCTTCCAGTGCTCTGGGTCCTCCTGTGGAGGATGGAGGTGGAGGCCTGACAGCTGGCCTGCATCCTCCCTCAGGCGAGAGGCTCAGGGGGATGAGAGGATGGCCACAGGCGGTTGGTAGGTCTGAAGTCACGTGGGTAGTGCCTCCGGGACCATGCTTCTGCCTCCTTGCCCTCAGCTTTACCCCTTTCCTGTTAGGTTTCCTCTCTGGGTGGCTGGGGGAATCGGCAGGCTGTCCACCTTGCCTCTTGCCCCTCACTTCTGTCTGGTCAGGATGGAGCTGGTTTGTTCCCCATCTGTCTGCTCTCCTTGGTTTTGAGGCAGGAACCTCTGCACTCTCTCCTTGCTCACTGAGGCCTAGGGTGGGTGGGTGCTGGCTGAGGGGAGTGTCTAGTGTCCCAGCTCCCTCAGATTTCTCACTAGTCCTTTTTAGTATCTCAGGACCCATGGTGTCCTGGAGGGGAGGTGGTCCAGAAGAGCGGCCAGCCCCCAGGGCCGGGCGACTCGGTCTTCCCTTCTCAGACACCTTGTGGCTTTTCTTCCCAGGAGTCTGGCATGCTTTGGTCATGGGATCTGAAGGCTGGCAAGCAGGCACAGGCATGGGGCTCAGCAGGGATCTAGGTTCCCTTTGTGGCCGGTGCTTCCTGGCTTTGTGCCGGCTTAAGCCCGCTTTGGAGCGGAAGGAGGCTGAGCAGAGCTGGCAGGTCTCGGGTAGCTCAGCTGGGGTCTGCTCTGCATGCTCTGGCTTTTTGTTCAGTCCACGGGGCCTCCGTTTATGGTCTTGGGGGTCGGAGAAGTTCTTCTGGGGAGGGCGATGGGAGATACTGATGTGGTACTGAGGAGAGTCAGACCTGGAGTCGCTGGATGTGCCGCTCAGAGGAGTTTCTAGGGTCAAGTGGAGCCCTGTGGGCATGCCTCGGGCATTGGCTCTGGCTACCTTTGTCACATTGCAGTGTCTTGTCCCAGGTGTTTCTGGGTTGTCCTGTTCCTTGATGCTGACGTCTGCCCCATCTTCTTGGCAGATTTGAGAGTCTGGCCCTGTAGTCTCCAGTGTGGCAAGGTCTGTGGGCACAGCTATAATGCCGCGGCCTTCCCCGTGGCCAGGGCAAGGAGTGCTGCTCACAGGCCCTAAGGAAGGGCCCTTGGAGTATGTCCTTTCTGGGTTGCTGAGGGATGGGGCTCCCATGCAGTGGGGGGCTGGCACCTCAAGTGTCTCACCTGAATCTAGGCCATCTTTGGGGGCAATGCTGGTCAGAGGGGCAGCTTCGATGGTCATTTTAGGGGAGCTGGGATCCCCTAGGGGAGGAGCGGAGGAATGGGCAGGAGATAGCCTCAGCTCCTCTTTTCCAGAATCTTCTAATGTTCTTACTGCGATGCCCTTGGGGCTGTTCCTCTCTAGTAATACAGGGGCCGAGAAACTGATGGAGCCAAGTGAGCCTACGGGAGGGTCCTTGGGACTGCTGGTCCCCAGCAGAGAGTGCTGGGATAAAGGCTCTTCAGGGCCACAGCAGCTTGTCACCAATAGTGTAGGGGATGCTGGGGGTTCAGCCTCTTTGGTGGTTAGGCCATAACTGGCACCCAGAGGTACCAAGACAGGACAGGTTGGCTGATCATCGGGGCTGGGTAGGTCTCTGTAGGAGGAAGGTGCTAGTGGCTTACTAGGCTTGACTCTGGTCTCAGGGTCTTCCTGGGGCATCGGCTCAAGGTCACTGGGAGTAGGTGTGGCTTGAGGCCTGGTGGAGAAGACACATGCGGCCAGGTCTCTATTGGAGGGAGCGGGATTCTCCTGGCTAAACAATGGCTGTGGGCTGGCGGCCTTCTCTGGGCTTCTCTCTGCAGGCTCCTTCTGGAGAGGGCAAGCCTTCTGGATTGGAAGCAAGGATGTGCTATCAGGGTCGGTGGGGCTGGTGGAGAACAGTGCTTGTCTCCTAAGGCCCCGGGCTGCTCTGTTCCCCTGGCGTGGCCTTCTGCCCCTGGCCGGCCTAGCTTCCAAATGGGCACTGACCTTGTTGAGTGCATCTGGGTCCTCCAGGCTCCTCCAGCTTTTTGGCTGGAGTCTGTTGGCTTGACCCTGGCCCTTGATCTTTTCAGGTTGACTAGGCGAGCCAAGACGTCCATCTGCCTTGGACCTCAGCTGCTTCTGGATGTTTGCAGGAAGAGCTGACACGTTTACAGCCCTTGAGGAGTCCTCTTTCATACGGGCCCCTCCTGTCACTGAGGGGTCCCCAGACTGAAGGCCCTGGGCGTTCTCTCTGCTCTTGGCTGTAGCATCCAGGACCTGACGCAGAGGAAAGGAACAGCAGGCTGGGTCCTGGCGCCTCTGTCCAATGCTGGCACTGGGCTCCCAGGGAGGATCTGGCACGGGATGAGACCAAGCCCTACCACCACTTTGAAGGGTGGATTGTGGAGAGGTCCCTGCAGGTGCAGACGCCCCCTTAAAGTCCAGGTCCTTGGCAATAGGCTTGTTAAGCACAGCTCCTATAGAACTCCCTGCCTGGTCTTCAGAGTGACCCTTAGAGCCATGGCTGAGACTGGCACTTGGAAGGGAGGTGACTTCCTCATCACCCTTAAGTATCAAGTTGGGTTCTAGGGCCGGGTGGGCACTGGGGCTGTTGAATCCTTCCAGTGCAGGGGAAGTTGGGCAGGGCTCCTGGGCCTCACAGAATGGGTCTAGAGAATGTCCTCTTGTGTGTTTACCAGGAAGCAGCGGTGGGGCATTCGAGTTCTGGGTCCCAGGGGCTTCATTATTTTTAGGAAACAAAAGCCCATGCTTCGGGCTGTCCTTGGCTAAACTCCCAGCATGCAGCAAGGCCACCTGTTGGTTGCTGGAGTCAGGCAGGCGGTCACTTAGGGGGATCTGACTGTCTGCGTCGGGGATAATGGTCTCCCGAGTTCTCTGAAGACCGAGTGTGAATCCTTCCAGGCTGAGGGGAGCCCCGCATCCTGGGTTCTCCTGGATACCACAGGGAGGTGCTGCTTTTTCTGTGTGGCAGGAAGCTGGGTAGGGCCACTGTTTCTGGGGGTTCTTCAGGGCCCTTTCCTGATGTGAACTTGATCCCTCAAGACCTGTAATGTCTTCTGCTGGCTCCCTCTGGGCTGAGGTGGCTGGATTTGTGGGTAGAAGGGAGGCCTGCTTTGGGCTTGTGTCCATCTTGCCTTCCTGTGTAGCTTCCTCCGGTTCTCCCGAGGTGCCCACTGTGCTCCCTTCCCCCTGCAGTTGGCTTTCTAATTCAGTCACCAATCTTTTGATCTCCAGTTCGTCCTCACACAGATTGCTACATTCACTTCCCTTTTCAGGCACAGCGGGAGGGCGGGGAGGCACCGTCTGTTCCGAGGGACACTGCTTGCTGACTGTCTTTCCCTTGGAGAGACCAGGAAAGGAGCCAGGCAGCACCGGAGAAATTTCCTCCAGCAGCAAGAATGGCGGGTACAGAGGATCTGCCAGAGGTTTCTTAGGGAGAGGGTCAGGACCTGCCAGTGGTCCGTGGGTGACCCTGTTTGCTGACAAGTTGTCATAGAGTGGTGGGTCAAATCCGTCCTCAGGCAGCCCTGCAAACAGGGATGTGGACTCTAAGGTCAGTGGCGAATGCACCTTCCCTGGGTCTGTTTCAACTGGGTAGGGTGGACTCTTGGATGGTGTTGACTCAAGGGTCTCCATACTGTCCTGGCTAAGGTAGCAGCTTCGGGCAGGCAACGGGTCCATAGCTAAAGGCTTGGTGTACAGATCGTCAGGGAAACAGTAGGCTAGGTCCTTGGATCCAAGGAACAATTCACAGGTGTCACTGTTAGGCAGGGATCCTCTTTTGGCAGCTGGACACTCTAGAGAGCGCCTGTCACAGTGGTCAGGGTCACAACCAGGACTCGAGTTCTTGAAAACCGGGAGGCTGGATTCAGTGTAGAACATGTCTGCCAGCTTATCGATGGGTACCAGGCACCTTCCAGGCTGGGAGGCAGAGTCCTCTCTGGTATGCAAAGTCGGGGGCTTCATGCATCCAGAAGTGCCCAGAAGACAGCCTGCATCTGGTACTGGCACGCTGTTTCCCGATAGTGTTTCAGGGTGGCTCCCTGATGGACTGCCAGCCCGTGCTGGCACTGGAGCAGCGGGTCTGGGGCTTTCCCCACCACAGTGAGCTGGAGAACTGGGTCTCTCTCTGAGCTCAGTGGTATCAGCAGCAACTTCAGGCTTCTCGCCCTCCTGGGGGAAGTCCAGGGCTGCATGGTTTTTCTCCTGGGTCTTGGTGGTGGCGAGGACCCGGGGAGGATGTTTTGGGGCTATTATGGGATGGCCACGATGCTCAAGTCCTCTTTCCACAGAGACTTCTCCAGCTTCCGAACTCGGCAACAGGCTTTGAGTCCTTGGAGTGGGAGAGCCCCCATTTTCACCAGCCTCCTGCCGCATGACCTTCCTTGGGTTCTGGGTCAAATCTTCTTTCTTCCTCTTCTTGCCCTGGCGCCACCGTTGGCGGCTGTGGGGGGAACAGCCTTGGGCAGGACCCCCCAAATCCCGCCGCTGCTGCATACCAGCCTCTTCCTCAGATTCAGAGGCACAGCCTTGCCCGCTGAGCCTGCCCTCCTGGGTGCTAGGTGGTCTTCCAGGCAGCGGGGGGACATGGGAGACTTGGTTCCGTGGTGCCTGCTGCCCGTGGCGCCTGTTTTTCTGCCGCACTATCTTGTGGATGAGTTCCTTGCTCCAGGAGCCGCCCCGCCCCCTCCTCTTCCTGGAGTCCTTCCCAGAGGGCAGCTGCAGGTGCTTGGAGCTCCTCGTCTCTTTGGAGGTGGCTCTGGAGATGCTGTGATCTGCACGAGCGTGGCCCTTGCGAGTCTGACTTTTGCGAGCCTGGGGCCGGGGATGCTCTGCACTGTGACCCTTCTTTCTTGGCCTCAGGCAGATGGCTTTGGCCTGACTGTTAGTACCCTTGGCCATACCGGGCTCTTTCCGAAACAACTTGAATTGCTTCCCTCTCCTCTGCTGCCTGACCAGGGTGGTCGCATCTGCCTGTACAGATGCAAGGCCCAGGGAACGGGTTTTGGGCCTGTTTCGGGCTGGGTGGCTCCTGTTTCCAGTGCAGGGGGCTTGGGGTTCTGGCACAGCAGCTTTGGATGGGAGCTGGGGCTGGGTACCATTCTTGGAAATTGATCCCACCTGATTGTTGAGGGGATGCCCAGTGCTGGGCCCCCTGGAGCCTGAAGGCTCCTCATCAGCAAAGACATCAATGAAGCTGCTGTCTATCTCAGGATTATCTGATTGGTACTCCATGCCGTTGAGAGCCTCGGTGATGAGCCTGTCCAGCTTAGCGTCATCTTCCATATCAAGGTCCGAGGTGGGGAGTGGGAAGGAGGTGACAGCTGGGTCATCTCTGGTTAGCAGGAAGGGGACAGTCTGGTTGTGTTCAAGCAAGGCCGAGTGTGCATCGGTGGGTGCCTTTGAGGTGGTGGTGGGTGTGGGGAGCCCTGGGGGCTGCAGAGAGCCATCCTTGGTCTTGGTTAACAGGAGGCTGCAGAGTGGCCTGTGTTCCAGGAAGGCCGCGAGGCTGCTATAGTTTCGATCGCACTGTCTGCAGGTCAGTAGGACATCCAGCTGGTCCAGGCTGGCGCTGCTCAGGGAGAAGTGCTGGGCTGAGTAAGGTGGCGGTGGCGGTGGAGGTGGTGGCTCTGGAGGAAAGCCCTTCAACCCGTCTCTGCCCAGTGAGGGGCTCTTGTGGGAGAATGGGGCTCCCTCCTGGCTCTTGAAGGCATCCTCAGCCCCTGGTCCCTCTGTGGGGAGAGGGAAGGCTTTGGCTGTCTCGGATTGATAGCGTGTGGGCAGGGTGTATGTGGGCTCTGGGGAAGGGAAGGGGCTGCTGGTCTCCTGGGAATGGGTGGGAGGCAGGAAGAAGGCTGGGGACCTGAGGGGTCCAGGCTGCTGGCTGTCTTCAGAGCTGGGGTTGGCTGGGCTGCTGGATGGCGGTGACAGAGATGAACAGGTACTGCTGCTGGCTGTGTTGGTCGCAGGTGAGGGAAGAGGAGATTCACTGGGTGAAGCCCCCACCACCCTAGGTGGGGGCAGGCTGAGGGCCCCCTGGGGTGACATTTGGGGTTGGGCTCCCCCAAAGAACAGGGGCTGTGTCCCAGGGTCCTTCAGCCCACCATAGGCTAGCAGCCTTGGGGAACTGCTTGGCTGGCCTGGGCTGCTCCTGAGAGCTGACTCTCCAGGCCTGGGGATTGTATTCAAAGCACCCAGGGTTCCCGGGCTGTCCCCCTGCCACTCAGAAGACCCCCTGGGGAATGTCAGTTGGCTCAGTACCCCCATTTGGTGGGAATTCGGCCCAGGGGTGGTAAGCACCGGGGACCAGGGCAGCGGGGGACTGTGGGGGAGGCAGAGCTGCTGCTGGCTTTCGAAGAAGGCAGTCCTGGCAGCAGCTGCAGGGTCCAGGGTAGACGTGGGGTAAGGAGGAGCTGCTGTTGTATCCCACAGCTGGGGCAGATGGGTGGGTGGTGGCCCAGGGGTGGGCAGTTCTGTGTCCAGCGATGCTGGGCTGGTACCCACCCCATTCGCTTCATACCCCTGCCCTGGAAAGTGCCTCTGGGGTGGAGGATTTGGGAGGCCTCTGGGGCTCCCCAGCCCATCGCGAGCGGGAAGGGGCCCTTCAGGAATGCCTTTGGTCAGGCTTTTGTGCAAACTATCATGGAAGGGGCTCGGGAGCAAGCGAGCAGCACCAGGTGGTGAGAGGGCACCTCCGAGATCACTGGGAGCGCTGGCTCCCCCTGACGGGCCCGGGTTGCAAGGCAGGGATGGGTAGGCAGGGTTTGTACCCAGGGCCTCCTCAGACCATGCTACCAGGGGCTGGTGGAAGGTGAACAACATTGTCTCAGCTGCCCTCTCATGCTGGACTGTCTCTACAGGGAAGGGGTAGGGGGCAGAGACCCCCTGGGGGCTGCTAGGCCTGCTGCCATCAGGGAAGGGCTTGGGCTCTGCAGAGGAGACCCCAAAATTAGCACCTGGGAAGCTGTTTTCAGCAGCAGGAGGCCAGGGGTTGGTCCCAATGGCCTGGAGGTTAGTGCCAGAAGCATGCCTATGGGGGCTGGTGCCATCGCTCTGGGGGGCCCTCCGGGGTAAGGACCCGGGGGTGGCACTTGGTGAGGTACAGTTGGTGGAGGTAAAGCTGGAAGAGGCCTCCTGAAAGCACCTTTGGGAGCTATTCTCTTCTGGGGAGGGCAGGGCCTTGGCCCTTGGGATGCCAGGCCTGTGGCGGGCTCTGGTCTTTTGGCCTTGAGGAACCTTGGTATCTGACACCTGGGGGGCTTCATGACGCAGATCCTTGAGCGGCTCACCCAGGATGCATCTGATCCTCGAAGGACTCAGGCTGTGGAGCTGGGGGTGGCCGCTCTCCATCCTGCTGGCCGGCCATGGGTAAACATGTGCATAGCTCCGTGCTGCTGGGGCCTGCACTCTCAGGATCAGGTCCTCTTGCTCCACATCTTTGGCCTGACTCAGCTGGGCTTCCGGGGAACCTTGGGCCTTGCTGCCATCATCTCTCATGCCCTGGGTGGTCCTGCTGGCAGAGCCGTGGTCCTTGAGGGGGTGCTGAGAGGGGCATCCTAGACTCCTGGCAATTTGGCAGGGCTGTAAGTCTCTGGGCAAAGTTGGGGGCCGCTCTCCTGGCATGGCCCCGCCGTCCCGGATGCTAGGAGGATGTAGTGATTGGAGGAGGAGCCCAGGTAATGGGCTGCCTGGCCATCCTCACCCCCTGGCGGGGCTCACGGAAGCCTATACTCATGGTCCTGTGTGGAGCCTGCAAGGAGAAGACAGAAATGAGCTGCAGGGTCATGGTGGCTGGATCTCCTGCAGGGAGGGCCAGGGATCCCATGCTAGACTTTGTACCCTCCTGTGGACAGAAGCAGCAATCACTTGTGTGGCTGTCCTAGAAGACCCTGTCTCAGAAAAGAGGCTGGGCAGCTTGTACAGCAGGAGCTCTGACCAGCGGAGCCAGGAATACTAGTGCGGTATAGAGCAAAGTGGAGGGAGAAAGTGGGAAAGGGAGAGGAGTCTGGGTATCAGAGAAGACAACTTGCCTCTGCAGAGAAGTCCCAATAGCTACCTGCAGGGAATCAAAGGCCCCACTAGTTTAGGGCAGGCCTATCCCAGATCTTCAGGGTAGATGCAGTTCCAGTGCCTACCAGCAGTGGGCAGCATACCCCTCACACTGGGTAGCAACCACAAAAGCCCAGAGAACAGGGTAAACTTGGTTGGGATAGGGGGGATGGAGAGGTGACAGGGCTTCATCCTCTGTCACACACAGGCTCCTCTCCAGCCTACCCACCTGGAGGAGGGTCTACTCCCCTCCTCTGGTCCTCACTGCTATGGGCAGTCCTTGGGAAGGCCTTGTTTGATGGTGGTAACTCCAGTGTTGTACTGTTGAATGTCCTCACAGAGATAGACAGTCAGAATCACTTCTGTCATCTCTGATGATGGGTAAGGAACCCAGACCACTTTCCCAAGGCCTCACTGCTAGTGAAGGGAGTGGGTCCTCCAAAGGGGCACCTCCTAGTCTTTTGCAGAACTCAGTCATGTCACACCAGGTTTAGGCATTCCAGGGTCCCTCACACAGCTCCTGCCCCATGGGTGATGCTACTGCCTAGGAACAGGAGCTCTCACTGAGGGTTGAAGAGGAGGTGGGGCTCCTAGTGGATATCTTGGCTTCAGGAAGGTATCTTAGGGCAGAACTAAGCTCCGCTGGTGGGTGGGTGGGTGGTGAGGTAAATACAGAATACCATAGCTGTGCCCTGGCCACTACATGCTCCAGGAACCGTCAGAGCGGAAGGTTGGCTAGTCCCGGGGTCCCAGGGTGATGCCAGCATCTAGCCTGCTCAGAGCTGTAGTTTCAAACAGCCTGTTAGCTCCAGACAGCCTGGGGGAGGCTGCTGACACCCCCCCCCAATTATTGTCTGAGGAGCTGCTATGCTGGGGTGGAGGGAGCCTGGAGGACAAGCCACCTTCTCCAGTCAGTGGTGGCTCTCCATACACACTAGCTGTGCTTATCACATACCTGGGTATCTGGGGCCCCTCAGTGGTCTTCTTCTGAACAACTGCCTGAGGAATGGGACCTTCTTGTCTGCAGAAACACACACACACACATAGAGAGAGAGAGGGCAATGTGTTAGAATCCGGGATGCTCTGTCTCCCCCAGATTATCCTTGCTTGGTCCCATGTGAGCAGGGAGCCCCAAGAGAGCTAACTGCTTCTCTCCAATGTGTCTTGAGAAGGAGAGAGTAAATGCCAGTGGGTGGAGCAAGCCGCTCGGCCCCAGCTGCACTCCAGCTACTGTGCAGCCCAGGACCTGTTCAGCCTGCCCAGTGCCATGGCTTCAAACTGCCTGTCAGCACCAAAGAGCACATCGGGTTCCCACCAGGGCACTCCACTCCTGGGCATCTTCGGCTTGGCATTTTGCTCCTTGCTTGCTGCCACTGCGTGTGAGCCTTCGTGTCCGCTCACTCCATAGCACCCCACATAAAGATCCTGTTAGTTATACTCATCTGTACCCCCACATGGCTGCCTCCAGGTCTAGAGCCCTCAGGGATGCTGGGCAGCCTCTTACCTTGGCCTCTGCACATGGCAAAGGGGACCTGAAGGGGTGGCTTGTGGGACTCCAAATTTGGCCAGATGCTGTCTGTGTGGTTTTAAATACAGATGGGCTGCTAAGATGGCTCAGGGAGTAAGGGTACTTACCACTATGTCCAACAACCCACATTTGATCCCCAGAACCACATGGTGGACAGAACTAGGTCCTGCAAGTCTTCCCCTGCCCTTCACATGTGCGTTGGGGCACGCTCTCCTCCCCAAACAAACAAGCTGAGCACATGAATGTTAAAAATATATAAGAGGTAAGTGCCCTTTAACCTCATCCCTAACAGGTTGAATGTAACAACCTGTTAAGGGACAGATCCTGGTGGTAATGAGGGTACTGGGCTCTCCGACCCAGGTCATACCCCAGTTCTCTGACTGCACAGCTGAGACATAGAGTGACTATCTGGAGAGAAAATGTGGTGAGGAGCTGAGGTTTGCCATGTGAGGAACCACCTAAGGAGTGGACCTGGCCCCAGCTGAGGCTCTGACGAGACTCTGGCCACCAAGAACACTGGGTTGCAACCTTGTGGGACACCAGCCACACCTACACTCCTGACCCTGTGGGCCTGTCTTGGACTGCTGTTGCTGATGGTGGTACATGCCCAGGAGGGACATGCGACTCTTTACAGCGGCAGACTATAGAGGCTTGGCTGAGGCCTTTTTTCTGAGATGGGGAACAGAGGCTGGAAGACATGGAGGCTGGCAGGGGGTCGCAGAGAACTCTATTCACCCACCTCACATCTGTCACCTATTATGTGTCCACTCAGTTGTCATCCTTCCATCCACCCCCCACCTGCTCCTCACCCACCCATCTTTGTATCTGTTCATCCATCCACCCATTCATACATCTATCTGTCTGACCATCCATCTATCCATATGTTTGTCCATCTATTCATCCATCCATCCATCCATCCATCCATCCATCCATCCATCCGTCTGTCTACCCATTCGTCCTTCCACCACTCATCTATCATCCATGCATCTACAATCCATTATCTATCCTGCACCCACTCATGAATATATCTGTCCATCCATCTATCCATCCATCTGTCTGTCCGTCCATCCGTCTGTCCGTCCGCCCGTCCGTCCGTCCATCCAACCAGCCAGCCATCTGTCTATTCATCCATCCATCAATCTATCCATTGTGTATCTGTCCATCCATCCATTCACCCATCTATCCATCCACCCATCTGTCTGTCCATCAATCCGTCCATCCATCCATCCATCCATCCATCCATCAATCCATCCATCCATCTGTCTGTTCATCAATCCATATGTCTATCCATCATTCCATCCATGCATGCATCCATCCTTCCATGCATCCGTCTGTCCATCCATCCATCTATCCACCAATCCTTCCTCCATCCACTAGTATATCTGCACCAGACGCTGTGCCATACTTGGCATGAGGTGTGTGGTTGACTCATGGCTTCCAGGTTACTGGAAAGACAGGCAACAAACGGCTATAGATGGCAGAAATAAAGGCTGAGAGAGGTCTGGGACTTGCCCAAGATGACACAATGGGAACACTGTCAAGCAGTGATATAAATGCAGACATCATGTGTCCTTGTCTCTCTGGCACTCAACAAACCCTGGGGTCTATCTCAACACTTGGATTCTCATCTTTTCCATCCTAGCTGCTCCCAGGTTCTCCAGCTCAGTCTTCAGTTGCTCAGTCCACTCTGTCCTTGGTCTTTGTACCCCTGTTCTGCCACCAGTACCCTAGGGCTAGAGCACCAGCCCCTGGCTCCCTGTGCAAGTGCAAGGGCCACAGGCAGTATGAGCTGGGCTCTCCCTGCCTGGGCTCTTGGCAAAGCCTCTCAGGGCTGTTATATTGGTGTGGGTTTCACCCAGCCAGGACCCCTTTGAACTAGAGGAGAGATCCAAACCTTAGATTCCCAGCTGGCACCAGCATCCCGGGAGGGGTGGGGCATTCCTTTCCTCTCCAGGTCAGTCTGCAGCCCCTCTCAGCTGCCTGGGCCGCCCCGTGTCCGGGGGAGGGGCTGCAGTCGCAAGGCCTTGATGTTTCTTCCCAGCGATCCCCCCTTCCTGTTTCTTCAAACGCTGCCGCTTTCCTCACAAACTGTTACCTGAGTACTACGATAAACCTCCGCAGGTAAAATTATATCTGCGATGTGGCCCAGAGGGTGGGCTTAAGAATACAGCGCCCATTATCAGCTGCATTTATCTTAATTACTCTGGGGAAAGTAGAGGCTGGCATTGGGAAGGAGCTGGGAAGCGGCGGCCGTGCTGCCTTATCGGGGTGCATATTTGAGATCCTTTAGCAGGAGGGAGATAAGGGAGTGTGTGTGTGAGGGGGAGACAATAATGTTGTCCAAGATGACAAGGAGGGTAGCGGTGGGCAAGGCAAGATTCCTGTTTGAAGGCAGGGCTGCACCGCCGCGCAGAGGTGGAAGCTGGCGTGGGGCAAGGCCAGGTACCAGCCACCCTCTCCTCGTGCCTTTGTGCTACAGAGGCATGATGCTGGTCCTGAGGCTGGACGCTCTGCTCATCCAGACTCTATACATCGGCTGTGCACAGGACTGCTGCGACCTTACTCGGTGACTCTGCACTCAGGTTCCTCAGCCAACTGCACAGCTTCTCAGGACCAGCCTTCAGACCGGGCACCACCATCTCTGGGAATCCGTCTCTGACCAGAGTGAGCATGGCAACAGCCCAAGCTCACGACTTGGCTCTCCGGGGCCCATGCTAGTTGGTTATGCTTCTTAGGTCCCAAGGCCCATAGGGTTAAATCAAATGGCAAGAGGGCGTGTGCATATGCTCTGGTGCACAGCTCGCTTCTCCCTGTCCATGCCAAGTTTAGCCCGGGTGTCGTTTCCCATTGCATCTGAGCATCCTCTCATGCAGAGGTGGGGCTCAATGGTCCCGGGAGCTCCGAGTTAGGCCACCGTGGACCCTGCTCTAGACTGGGCTCTTGGTGGAGTGGACATGTTTACCGAGGAGGCTGCACCTGCCTTCCACAGCTCCAGCACTTGGGGTGACAGCCCAGGGTGCCTTCCACGACCATACTGGCTGCTCTGCCTGACTCTCTCAGTGGTCTTATCTGGGGTGATTAGACTAGAGCCCTAGGATGGGCTGGGGCATGCAGTAGGCAGCCTGCACGATTTGGTGTGTGACACAGAGTGAGGGTCGGCAGGAGGTGGCTGGGGTGTCTTCCTGCCTTCCTGCAGGCTCCCAGGTCACTGACATTGAGACTGAAGCTATCTGAGGTTAATGACAGGAGACAGTCTCTGCACTCCCTAAGAGGCACCCTGGAACAGTGTAAGCTGGTGGTCATCTGTGCCTGTCTCGGGACACGTGTTCCAAGGGATGAGGCTAACACGCTCCCCGGGGACTGCCTCTGTTCCCTGCTGCATCTCAGCCCCAGTCTTAGCTCCCTCTTTTCAAGCGGTCATAATTTTGTTTCCTGAGGATGTGAGGGTCCACAGAGGCTGGAGGAGGGTGAGCGAAGGTGGGCGGGCTGGCCCTGCTTAGGGCTACATACTTGCCCTGGCTTCAGGAAGGAAGCCTCCGAGTGCTGACTGACTGTGTGCGGACAAGCCCACTCCAGGCCTTCAGTGCAGGGATCCCTGTTGTAGCCATACTCCTGGAAGGGGGAGCCCCCTCCCCAGGCACAGATAAGGAATTGAGGTACAGAGTGTGAGTGTGGGCTCTGGGTCTGTCAGGTGTCAGGTGGGCTATATACTCTCTCCAGCTGAGTTCATTCCCCAGCTCTGTCCCCCGCTACTGCCTCTTGCTAGCTCCTGCGTGAGCTGGTCTCAGCGGCTACCTGGACCGTGGTAGTGATCCTAGGGATTGTCTGCAGTGTGAAACTGAGGGGCCATGCTCCCCTCTTCTGGGCTGGGGAACATGAGGAAGGTCCTGATTGTCCATGGGAGGCTCCTCTGCACCCCTCCCATGGCAGCATTCCAGCCAGCTCTGGGGTGCGGGTCCAGCTTAGGGGTCCTGGCCTCAGTGTGCTCAGTTCTAAATGGGTGTGGTGCCTCCTATGGCACAGGGATCTCTGGATAGGATGCTCTGAGCCACACCCAGCTGCTGCCCCTCTGTCCTCTCCTCTGGGACTGGCCCTGGAGGATCTGGCTCAGGTTCGAGAGGCCAAGGGAGGGCAGCGTGTGGGCCTAGGCTTGCCTGCCCACAGGAATGGTCCCAGTTCTTTATCAAGGCTCCAGCTCAGCTGTAACCAGCAATGGCCCCAAGTCCCAGGATGCCTCTGGATAGCTGTCATGTCCATCTTTTCTAAGACCCTGATGTTTCTTACCACTCAGGTGAGGTACAGGTTCAGAGAGGGAGCCTTCCGACTGATAGCCATCCTTCTAGGGTTGTAGGGTGCCAGCCAGCTAGCCCACTGTTACTGGTTGGGTGGCCTCATTCAGCTACTAGGTTGCTGGGTTCTAGAGGCCAGGCTTGTTCCTCTAGATTGGCTGACCAACGACTTCTGGAAGATCTAAGAGTATCATTCTCTATGAGTGGGTGACCCCATCTAGAAATACTGTTCGGTGGATGGAGGGTGGCCAGTGGGTAGCCCAGGCTTGGTCCCTGACCTCTGCCAAGGTTCCTGCTCAGCTGTAACTAGCACTGGTCTGAAGTTCCAGGATGTCATGTGTGGCCCTCTGACTATACGAGCCTGGGGAGGGATGGCCCAGCATTCGGTGACTGGAAAGCACCTGCTCAGAACTAACTCTTACCAGAACAGCCTCTCCAGATAGCTCACAATGTTGACAGGAGGCCCCAGCCCGGGAGGGCAGCGGGGGCATCGTGGTCTCTCATACTGGCTTCTTACTGCAGGGCCTGTCTACTGTCCTCTCCCAGGGACGTTCTTGGCTTCTGATCCTGCTGAGTCACATGGTCCTGTCCATAATATCCCTAGGTGCTCCTGCTGGCTGGCTATCAGACCCTCCTCTTTGCTAGGTGCTTCCTGGAAGTCTCACCTCTCGCCCAGGGTTCCCCTGGCTGCTCTGCACTCCCTGATGGCTCACACGTGTTCCTTCTGCTGCTCTTGCCCAAGGTCAGAGGGCCCGGGGCAGCTAGGACTCTGAGGTCCTAGGGACCCCTCCCCTCATAGTCAGGGCTTTCCTGACTGCACATCAAAAGAAGGTCCCCCTCTACTCCCAAATACACTCCCCAGCGGAGTCTCTGACTCTGAGCCCCTTTCCTTCCCTCCAATTCCCTCCATGTCAGGTGCTTATGATCATGATTGTAGTCCTGAAACTGGCCTGTTCCCAACGCCATATCCAGGGCTTGCCCAACTGACCAAATGCACAAATGTCACCACTTCAGGATACCCCAAGACCTTTGCCCTTCATGCATAATGTTGCAGAGGCCTGGGCCTTCAGGTGGAGAGTGGGGCAGGCTGTCGCCATGTCTTTCTCCCAGTCCTAAGCAGGCTTCACAAAGCCTGGAGTCCCTCTGCCAGCTCTTCCAGTCTACCACAGCCCTTCCCAGTGCCGCTGCTCCACCCAGCCTGTAATTTGTAGGCTGCGTGGCTGCTCTGCAACCTGGGGCAGGCTGGCTATCCCAACCATTAGGCCTCGTGATGCCAAGAGCCACTGAGAGGCTGCTGTTGTGGGGAGAAGGAGCCAGGATGCTGCAGGGACGTCTGTGTGGCTGCAGGTGTGTCCTGCCTCCTGCTGCCATTTGGGTCTCTATGTGAAAGTCACCCACTGAGCCCAACCATCTCCCTCAGCTCCCTGGCACTGGCCTTCTCTGGGCATCTGACCTTTTGCTGTCCCTTTCTTGCCTACAGAGTATTGTTAGTCTGGCTACCTGTTCTTCTATTGCATTCTGAGGGCTGACATTACTGTGTACTATGCACAGTTGTGTCTTCCAGTGCCAGGGGCACTGCTTGGGACACAGGACATGGCAGAATCTTTTGGAGGAAAGGAGCGTGCTGTGGAGAGTCTGGGTTAGGCTCTCTGTACCCCTGGGCCCCCTTCTTCCCAGCCCTCCTGGGTCAGTGTGTGCTGTGGCAGTCAGTGGCTGTCAGGAAGCTAAGGACAGGGCAAGTGTCCTGATTTTTCAGGAAAAGTCTAGAATCCAAGTTTTAAAATGAAATCTCCCCATTTTAAAACCTGGCAATGGATTCACCTAAAACAAAATAACTACTGTGTGGGCTGGAGCCGCCAGCTGCATCCAGCCTGTGGTTTGCTGTGTGTGACCTCCCTTAGGGCACACAGGTCCTCACCCAAGCTGATCCACACACTCATACCCCAACTGGTTTGTCCACATACTCACTCATCCATTCATTCACCCACTCATTCATTCACTCATTCATTCACTCACTTACTCATTCATTTATTCACATATTCATTCATTCACATATTCATCATTTACATACTCAATCATTCACATACTCATTCACATACTCACTCACATATTCATTCATTCATTCATTCACTATTCATTCATTCATCTATTCATTCATTCATCCACCCACTCATTCATTCATTCGCTCACATACTTATTCATTTATTCGCAAACTCACTCATTCATTCAATACTCATTCATTTATATATTCATTCATTTACATACTCAATCATTCGCATACTCATTCACTCACTCATATATCATTCATTCACTACTCACTCATTTGTTCACCTACTCATTCATTCACATATTCATTCATTCACTGCTCACTCATTCATTCATTCACCTCTGCCCAATACACCGCCTCAGAAATGGGACATTGTCGTGCTTGACACTGACCAGTTCCACTGGCTCAGTTGGGACACCCTCAGGTCTCCTGTGTTAAAAAGGGATGCCATATCTTGGAAAGTTAGAGAAACGTTGACAACCTCTATTGGAGCAGGAAGTCCTTTACTAGAGAAGTACTTTTGTAGGCTGTCCCCGCAGCAGAGCTCAGAGGTGTCCAGCAATGTGCCCAAGGGCAGACAGGAGGGAGGCTGTGGAAAGGACCCTGTAAGGGCAAGCTCTGGGGATGTGACAGGGACTGGGGGTAGACTGACTGTGCAGACTTTCAAGCCTGGGTCTTGCCAAGCTGCCAGCAGCTCAGGCTATCCCAGCAGCTCAGGCTAGCCCTGCTCTCTGCTGTGTAAGACCTTTCACTCAGCCAGTGCGCTGTGAAGACCTCTAACTGTGGCCACACAACCTGTTCATTCTCCTTCTGTTTCAGCCAGCCCTGTCTCCAGGGCACTGGTTTCCTCCCAGGGATTATAAGCAAGGCACATGTACACATGTGAAATCTACAGCAAATTGTCTCCTGCACACTATGGTCTCCTGCGTGCTAAGCAGGCCTACTCATCCACGCTTCAAGTCCCCTTCTTACCATGGGTTCTCCGAATCCCTATCACAACAGAGAAAGATCACTACTCCCCATTAAGGTCTACCCCTGCCCCAGCATGGATGGATCTCCACCCAGCATCCCTGCTGTGGGTCCTGTTGTAAGACACACATTGTACAGAGCCCTAGTCTCACATGCCCACTCTGGCTCTGTGGGGTTCTCCAAGGCCCTGTCACCACCCCACTTTTGAGGTAAGGCAACTGAGGCACAATGGGCTCAGGAATTTCCTCACCTAGTACACTAACCTGAGTCTGGGTCCCCAGCTCCAGGCCACAGTTCTGAGCCATGTGACACACTCATGGAGAGGGGCCTGGCAGGGACGCCCCTCACTGGGCTCAGCCCCGCTCCAGCAGCAGCTCCAGAAGGGCCCGTATGAGGGAAATGGGGTGCTGTTGAATAAGGGTAACTCATCTCACAGGTGGCTCCATGGATTGGCTGTGTTGGCTGAGGCCAGGATGGCTCCCTCTCTCTCCTCCCTTCCTCCTCTTCCTTTCCCTCCTCTCATCTCCCTCTTCCCTTCTTCCTTCTCCCTCCTGTTCTACCTCCCCTTCTCCTCTGTGGTATTTCCCTTTCCCAGTTGGAGGGTGTTTATTGGGTTGGGGTACTAGAGGCCTGGGAGTTGGAAGGGAACGAGGCCCAGCTGGAGCCCTACGTGGAAGGACCTAGGTCAGCGGACAGAGCAGTCTCAGAAGATGAGAGCAGGAATAGGCCAAGAGAGAGGAAAATGAGTGGGGAGTTTTTAGTTTAGTTCCGTGCACACAGTGCTTTACAGATGCTTTCAGGATGGATTTCTAGCCGCTGGCTATCCTGAGGCTCACAGTGGTCCTCTGTGGCAGTTTTCTCCTATCCCTTAATCCTCTCCTTCCAACTCTGTTTCTTCAAAACCTGGGCACTCTTTGCCCGAAAGGTACCAAGGCTTCGTGAAGGTGAGCACAGGGAGCTTACAACACAAACAGGAAGAAGAAGCCTTGTGGAGGAGCTTCCTGACAGCCATGGCAAAAAGGGAGTCATTCACAGCGAGTTGGTCTCTCCCACTCTCCGTCCAATGGGAAGGGGGTGCAGGACAAAGGGCCAAGCATCCCCTGAGAACTCTTCCAACCAGTCCTGGCCTCACTGTATGTGGTTTAAAAGAGGCAGAGTATCTCACACACCCACACAGGCAGGCACGCATATGTGCATACACACCCACACACACCAACGCCATGCGCAGACGCCCAGTGGATTCTCATACCACAGGTACACTAACAGCCTGACCAAGGCTTCCACCTTCCCATGTGGTGACATCTGACCCGACACCTATGCCCAGCAGCCCACAAACCCAAGGCACAAATTCTTTGTCACTCAGCTCAGACCCTCCACAAACCAAATGTTGTAACTATAGGGCTGTAAGCAAGGGTCTCTCCAAAGGCGATCTCCCTAGTGTAGAACCTGGGAGACATCTTACCCTAAGGCATGAGATTCTAGCACAGGTAGTAGGGTAGCCATCTTGGGTAAGGGTGGTGGGAGGGATCCCAGGGCTGTCTGTGTACCTGTAGCCTGCAGGGCTTGGGCTCTGGGAATCTAAAGCCTACTAGACTGGGGGTGACACCCCACTGCCAAGATGGGGGCCTGGTGGCAGTGTTCACAGAACCAGTGTTCCTGGAGGGCTTGAGATGTGACTTATGACACAGATAAGAGACCTGACTTCAGTTGACAGTCCCTAATTTGTGGTCCTGATGTCTGGTCTTTGTCAGCCAGGTCACTGAGTTAGCCCAGCTAGCCCTGGCCCCATTCACTTGTACCAGCAATCCTTTCAGTAGGTGCTGGTTAAAGAGCAGACTCTGCACTTCCTTGCTGTGTGACCACAGAGAACCGACTCAGCTGCTCTGAGCTGTATGTGCCACCTACAAACAGGTCTGAAAACCATCTTGCCTCTCAGAGTTTGTGGGAACACGTTGTCCAGCAGGTGACAGTCTATACTGATGCTGGCTGGGACGTCATTGCTGTTCATATGTTCATCTGTCCCAATTGCCCTAGGGTAGGGAGGAAGGGCTGAAAACAGAGTGGATGTGGCTACTTAGGAAGTGGATTGGGGACGAGGGCATAGCTAGGGGTAGGTAGGGTGTACAGGTGTGTGGGGACCTGAGTTCCATGCTCAGCACTGGAGAGAAAGAAAAGGGATGATTTAAAAGCAGTGGGGGGCTGGGGCTGGGGTGCAGCTGGTAGAGAACTTGGCTCGTGTGCCTGAAGCCCTGGGCTTGATTCTCAGGACCACATTCTTAAAAACCCCAAAACCAAATCCCAATCAATTGTGGTGATGCATGTCTGTAATCCCCGCATGCATTGGAGGCTGCTGGATCAGAAGTCCAACGCCACTCTCAGCTACATGAGATTGTGTGACACACACACACACACACACACACACACACACACACTCACACACGACAGAGTCTCATCAAGTTCTAGACACGGAACCCCCCCCCCCCCCCGCCTCAGCCTTCTAGGTGCTGGGATTACAGGTGTGTGCTACCACGCCTAGCTCAAATTAAAACAATAATAGCAAAACTATCCTTACAAGACTCCATTTCCCCATCCAAAAAATGGGTATGACAGATCTCCCTGACCCTGGCCAGCCTGGCCTTGGCTGTGAAGCTGAGGCCTGCTCAGCACTGGCTTTCCTACTCCTGAGGCTCTGGGGAGGCAGCCAGCCTCCTCCTGGCTCGGTAGGGCATACCACATTACACTAAGCAAAGGAGAGAGACCCAGCTGGGTTGACATGTAGGGAAGTTTCTGTGGTTTGGATATGAAACTCCACCAAAGACTCATGCTTTGAGTGTTTGGTCCAGCTATTTTGGGAGGCTCTAGGAACTCTAAGAGGTGGGGCCTGGCTAGCGGAAGTGGATCTCCGGAGCGGGCCCTGCAAGGCGGCATCTGCTCTCTGCTTCCTGGCCCCTGGTGATGTGAGCAGCCTCTTCCACACCTTCCCACTGCTGTGAACTGAGCTGCCTTCGGGCTCTCCTGCCACGATGGAAGGGAACCTTGTGCAAGCATTGAACCGAGAGAACCCGTTCCTTCCTGAAGACTTTTTCAGATACTGTGGTCAGGGAAAGGGAAAAGCAGCCTGCACAGATGTCCCTTCTGTCCCCTGCCACGGAAGCCAGTCTCCCTGCTGCCCAGGTGTGTGCAGCTAAAGAGAAGATAGTGTCCGTGAAGGTAGAGCCTGAGGCTCTTCACACCACATTACCCTCTCTGGACAACAGGCACACACCACAGGGGACACTTTAATATTGTAAAGAGTCTTCCAGAGTCCACTGAACACAGCACTGGCTGACAAAGCTGAGTGGCTGGCCCTGGCCCTGCAGACGGATCCTTCTGGCAAGGAAGGCAGCATCAAGCCGGGCACCCTTGGGTAGAGGGTAAACTGAGGCACATACATAAGACCACTGAGAGTCACACATCCCGTGAGTATACTTAAACAGTCATGTGAGACATGTGTGTGGCCCCTAACATTGTAACAATGTAACAAACTGCTGGCGGGGGGGGGGTTTGGGGGGTCCCTTAGTCAGACCCTCACCTCAGAGAACGACAATCCTGACAGTTTCTTCTCTTAGCTAGAGGCTGAGGTGGACTGGGTGGGTTATCTGCCCAGCAAGGTTCCCTGACCACAGCACAGAGGCAGTGGACTACTGCAAGGGCCCTTCTACCCTCCACATCCTGTGGAAAGTGCCCCTGGCTTCCCACCTCCCAGCTCCCACATCTCAGCTGGTTTTAATTAGTTTCCTTCAAAGTCCCCCCAGAGCCATTCAGCCACGTTAGCGCTCTCCAGCTGCCAAAAGCTCTGGGGTGTGTCAGGGCGGGGGTCGGGGAACACAGGGCCACATGAAGCTGCAGGGCTTTTCTGCTTCTGGGGCCAAGTGCAGAGGGCAGGCCTGGGTAACAGCAGGGTCGGAGGAAGGTCCCAGAAAGAAGGGCCAGGGACAGGTCAGGATGAGGAGTCCCTCCCCATGTCCCCCACACACAAGGTGGAGGTGCAGAATTTGGTCTTGGGGTCTGGAGACCTCAAGATTGGTTGGCATTTCCTGGGAGGGGGGGTGTTCTAAATTCCCTTGGAGTCAGCTGTGCCTCACTGCAGACCTGTATCCACTGCCTGGAAGCCTTCTGTAGCAAGGTCCCCCTGGGCCAGGATCCCCAGTTGCTGAGTGAAGGGGTGAACGAGGCAGGTTAGAAGCAGGCTGTGCTGGAGACCCCCTTGGGACAATATGGAACGAACTGCCACCCCACAGGCATCGGTACCTAGCCCCACGCCATGTCTGACACATCTCTTCCTGTTTCTACAGACATTTGGGCAGTCTTATGGGCTTGCAGTATTTTTAAGACAGCTTGTGGCTAAAGCACACATGTGCTGGGTGGGTGTGGCTTAGGCTGCTGGTCTGCAGCCAGAGCTCCTGGCTGGGGGCTCCCTGCTCCGCCTTCTTTCCAACCTGGCATATCCTCGTGGCTGTAAAGGGTCTTTGCTGTGTCTTTCTGTCCCTTGCGCCCTCTCCCATCTTCTTACTATTGGCAGCAACACTTCAAGTTCCCTCTGGGGAGTTACCCAGTCCCTTCTCTCAGACATGTGCATGTTTGAGCACCTGGACTTAGCTAGACCTGAAGGACATTCCCAAAGCCAGGCTGTCTGAGCCAACAGCGTGCGTTCTTCTGAGCCTACTTTGAGTTGGGTTCTTTTTCCCTGTGTCTAAGTAGCCTGAACACACATGGGGACTCATAGGCCATCCTTCTGGGTGCTCCCTGATGTGTCCTGGGTCTGTCACATGTGACTGCCAAGGGATTAAGCCTCATGACTACACTAGTACTATCCATGGTGTCCCTCTGTGTCACAGCCCACAGTCACAAGCCTGGAGGGCTCAAGCCACCTGGTAAGGGCTTTCGGCTATGCTCAGGAACTCTTGTCCCAGAAGTTTCCAGACAGCCCCAGGGCCTGCCACGTGTTTGGAGTAGTGTCTCCTTGGGGTCCTTCTCTCCAAGAGGCTGAGGAAAGGGCACCAGGACAAAGTCACCATGACAGTGCTCCAGTTGAAACTGCAGATAACCAACTCACACTGGTGGCTTGTCAGCACACCATGCAGACACCAGCCTGTCTCTCATGCCTGTCACACCCTGAAGGGTACCTTGGCAGAAGCCTTTTCAGTGATAGGGCCTCCCTATAGCAGAATAGCCTGGCATTTCTAATGTTATTTAACAATTCAGAACGAGCAAAGAACGGAGGCTGATGGGAGTTAGATTCCCGGGTTGGACCGTCTATCTGCTGGGTGTGGGGCACATGACATCTCCATGGCTTCTTTTGCACAAGTTAAAAAATGATCTATTATAAAGACACACGACCCAGCATCTTTCCGGAAGCTCCAGCTGTTACAGAAGGATTGAGAATGACCACAATCAAATCCACTGGTGTGAAACTGGGTAGCATGGATGACAGCATGTCCCTGTCTGCCTCCCACTGCTCCTGAGACAGCAGCAGGCCAGCAGTGTGGGGGACAGTGTCACCATAATTGTCCCTGTCTGTATCTCTAGGGACATGTGTACGACCTGCCAGGGCCAAGCACCAGTCCAGAGGCTATCAAACTAAGCTAAAACAGAAAAGACTTAGCCAGCTAGAGTGGAGCCTCAGGGACTGTTCTAGGGAAGCCATGACATAGGGTTACCCCCCTGGACATACAAAGAGCATTCACTACTTCACACATAAAGTGAGTCCCTGCCTCACCACAGGCCAGGGTGAATCTATACCAGGCAGAAGACTCTGCGGGCAGGACCTTGTACAGGGTCACCAGCTTGGCCCTGGTTCCTGTCTGGCCTCCTGTATCTTTGTCACCCCCTCCACGTCTTTCCTCTGTTTTCTCAGCTCGTGTCCCTCTCTTATCTCCACAACTTTGCTTTCTGATGCATGTGGCTGGTAGTGCTTGCTGCCATCTCCCCGTCTCAGCCCCACACAGCACCAGTCCACAGAGCGCTGAAATAGCAGTGTCCTTGGGCTAGCCCTCCGGCCTCAGTTTTCCCTCTGGTAAAAATGAAGTGGTTAGGGGAACCCACTGAGGGATGGGCCCAGCTTGGTACAGGCACAGACTCCACCAATTGCAGAGAAGTCAAAGCTGGGGTAAATATAAACTTCCATAGGGTAAACTGAGGCAGGGACACACCTATCTCCACGGGGTTCTTCAGATGCAACATGGCCACATAGCACCCTGTCCCCAGAGGCACCACAAGCCTTTCCTGCCCGGTAGTTCTCCCCTGTTGTTATGTGGGTTTGTGGTCCTGATGCTGTGGCTCCTCAGAACATAGACGGCAGCATGGCTAGGAGCAAGTCCTTAGTCTACCAGGACCGGGTGAGCCTGCATCAGGAGGAAGCTCCGGGAGGCAGGAACAGGGTCACTGTTGTGCTCCTGGTGTTTGACAGTGTCCAGCAGATGGTTGTCACTTACCCACACATTCTATATCTGTACACACAGAGAAACATACATATACACACACTACACCACACACATTCCCTACACACACATACACACATATACTACACACACATTCACTACACACATACTACACACATGCTACACACACACACACACACCACAACATACCATACACACATTCATTACACACACACACAACACACATACTACATATACTACACACACTACACATACACAACACACACACACACACTACACACATACACACTACACACACACTACATACATACACATTACACACCCACTACACACACTACATACACATACATTACACACCCACTATATACACTCACACTATACACACACATATGTGCATACATACATACATACATACATACACACACACACACACACACACACACACACACACACACACACCATACTACACCACATACACTTTTCAATTTGTTTGTTCTTTTGTGTTTTTTTCTTGTAGCCCTGTCTGTCCTGGAACTCACTCTGTAGTGAGGCTGACCTCAAACTCAGAGATCCACCTGTCTCTGCCTCCCAAGTGCTGGAACTAAAGGTATGTGCCACCATCGCCCAGCTACTTTTTTTTAAGAGGCTGCTCGGGACTGCCATGGTCTGCCCTCCTGATGCCACTGTTCTCAGGACTGAGAAGAAGGACTGCTGTGACATAGCCTTGGTCTCCCCGGAGGCCACCTGGCCTGGAGGTCCCATGACCCACAGCAGCCCAGATGGAGCTCCTTCTTGGCCTGGCTGGCAGGCCGGAGGGTAATCCCAGGGATGCCGAGGCTCAGGCTGGGCCCTGGCCTGTCTGTGACCTATCTCTCTCTTCCATCTGGAAGAGCAGCTGCTGTCTCGGCTGGCTGGTCCCTCAGCCAGGCTGGGAGCTACTGTACTGGGTGTGTGGAGCTTTCTGATTGCTGGTGATGGTGCTGTAGGGATGTGAAGCCTCAGAGGGTTGTGTCTAAGGGTCAGTCATCCATCATCCATCTATCCCCTGAAGGGCTGGAAGCTCATGGTCACCCCCTAGCTCTAGTCCTGCGAGGGTAGGACTAGAACCTAACACAGGTTCCCAAGCCCAGAAGCCAGGCTCTGTGGCCTCGTGGCCTCAGCAATGGCCCTGGAACACAGTGACAGAAGTGCTCGCCTACATGTCACTTTGACCCCATGATCCACTGCCATATCTGTGTGGACTCCTGCATTAATCCCCACGGAGGCAGCAGCAATGACATGATCCTTGGGTCCCTGGAAAAGAATCCAGGTCCAGAGAAGTACAATAGTGAATGACACAGCACAGGGCCACCCGGGCAGGGCCACCATGCCTCTGCCACCAGAGGCCAAAACAGGGACTTGGAGGTGTCTTTCCTACCACATGCTCATGTCCCAGACTTCCGTCCATCTGTCCATCTGCTGAGCTCAGGGCCATGTGGGGAAGGGGGCTACTGCCCGGGGTCCTGACTTCCACTGACTCATCCTGAGACTTGGGTGAGGGGAAAGGTGATGGCAGCTGCTGTAGTTACCCTCAAGGCACTGACCATCAGGTGTATAAATATGGGCAGTTCAGACATCATGGATACTGTGGACATTAGGATCCTGTGTCCACGGGAGGGCAAGTATCTCTGCATGCCACCACCCCTCAGAGGCTCACCGCCATCTGTGGCCCCCAGATCCCTGTGGAGGGCCCCTCACCCAAGCCTGTTTCAATCTCTAGTACTGCCATCTTCCAACCTGGTGACACTACAGGGAACATCATGTGGCCACCAAGGGTGTGTGGCACCTCGTACTAAGACATGGACTGTGTCCCCATCCCAGAACCCAGGCTAGTCCCTGACTGGTTGTGATCTACATACATAGAAGGAAGTGACATCCTGAGAGTTTGGAAGGAAGTGACATCATGAGTCTGGAAGGAAGTGACATCATGAGTCTGGGCCTTGGAGCTTTGCTGTTCCTCCTTATCTAGAGGGAGGGAAGTGGGGGGTGGTGCTGGCATTCCCCCAGATGCCCCCAGGGGGTTGAGCCCAGAATTCAATTGCCAACTAAAGCAGCCCCCATGTGTAGCTGGGTAAGAACGCAGAAATCTAGAAGTGCCGAGACTGAGAAGCTGCCGGTCGGTGGCTATGCTATGTATCTGTGTGGCAGCCATCTCTGATGGTGAGAGACTCCTTGAAGGTGGCATGCTAGGGATTGAAGCAGGCGTGGGTGAGGGGGCTCTCTGCAAGGGTCTGGGGGGCCACAGATGGCCAGAAATCACAGTAAACATGAGAGTAAGACAGGGCCAGTGGCAAAGCAGATGGCTACTCTCCTGTGGGCTCAACAGACACAGGAGCCTGACATCGGCATTGCCTACGATATCTGCACTGCCATGAGAGTCAACCTGGTCATGGGGATCAGACTCAATGCCAAATGCTGGCATCTGCTCCAAGGGCTCTGTACCTACTCTGAGGCCCCTCCTCCAGGGTGTGAGCACAGGGATAGCGCTGAGGAGGACCCAGTGCCCACTGCCACTTCAAAGAGCTGGAGGCCTCAGAGCCAGGCTGCCGATGAACGGATCACACGCAGGTGCTGGGATGAAAGGCCCCGCTGAGCACCGGACCCTCTTCCTGTGAGTTCTTTATAGACAGAAAGTCCGTGCCTGTGTTTGATCTTCTCTAACAGGCTCTGTATCTGCCTAAGGAAGGCTCTGGTCAGCCAGCTTCTGGGCATCCTATGGCCCCTGGAACAGCCTCTGGCAGGGTGCACAAGGGGCAGGTACAGCACTCTGATCCCCAGGTACCTGTGCTCAGTGGGAGACAAGCACAGGCACCTATACTACTGTTGACTTTGGTGCCCACTCCCACACAGAGCTCCCATAGGTCTGTGGCACAGAGTCCCAGGGCTCTCCAGTAGGGACTCCCAACTCTCAGGCCATGGAATCTTCGTTCAAATCTCCTGTCTCACAGAGGACTGCCCACCTACTAAGCAGTTTTAAAAATCACCTATCCCTCTGTCATCTGTGCATGTATCAACTCTAGCCATCTGTCTGTCTATCCACTGAGCATCTACGTTAACACATGCCCTCATGAATGTCTTCCTATCACCTGCCTTCCTCATGCTGTCCTTCAGTTTGCCTACCTCATAGACCAAAGTCATGCATTCCCATGTGTATTAATACCAAATTTGCGCCCACTGGATGGCCAATGTTGCCAATCTGGCAGAGGCATGCCCTTGCCCTCTGGCCCCCAGAGCTTGATTCCCCACCCAGCCTTTCTTCCCCACTATTGTGTCTTTCCTGCCAGTCACCATCGTCAAGACAACAGGCTTAGAGATCTGTGGACAAAGGTGAGTAGAGGGTGGGCACACCCACTCCGGAGCCCTGGAAGGGGCTGATTACACAGCAGGTCTCAGGAATAGAAATGGAGCTGGCTGCAGAAGAGCTCATCCATCATAGATTAGGTGATTGGATGGGGCACATGGTCTCCGAGCTACCCTGAAGAGCATGTCTGGGACTGGAGCCAGTGTGGGTATAAGAGAGCCAAGGGATGTGGCTGATTCTGACACCACTGCCAGGAAACCTGGATGTACCTCTGTCTGAAACCCACTCAGCGCACGTATCATGGGCTCACAAGACAGTAGCTTCCCTTTTGTAGTGTCTGGATTGTATTTCTGTTCCTAATTGAGCCCCTGAGGACAAGGACAGCCAACGAAAGGGCAGGGTCATGGAGAGAAAGAAGACTGGATCAAATGTACAGCAGGATCTAGAAATGACAGATGAGCTTGGCGCCTTCTGAGAACTTCTAAGTGCTGAATGTGGGAACCTGAGCCCATGAAGATGACTTCACGCTGCTCCGCCATTGGCCACTGTCAGTGGATGACCTCATACTGCTCTGCCGTTGGACCCCGTCAGCGGAGGGCCTCACACTGCTCTGCCAAGTTCACCCGCACAGCCAGGGCCACGGCATTTGGCCACAGTGCTGAAGATGAATCAAGAACACTCTGGATGTAGCGCCTGATTCTAACCGGTCCAGGCTAAAGATGGCAGCTGGCGTGCTTGCAATCTGCCCCAGGTGCCATGAACCCCATGGCTTTTCTGGGTTGCAGATGACCTACTGCAGAGTGCAGGAGACTGACTTTAGAGTCTATGCACTGGTGGTAGTCATTCTGCCTGCCTGTGGGTCCTGCAACCTGGAGCATCTCACTTCAGCCTCTGATTCCCAAGTGGGAACTGGGATGTTATTAATGTCACCTGCCGCAGGGTGACTACGAGGAAGATATCAAAAGTCAGGGCAAAGTCCTACATGATGTTTGATATAGCCAAGACTGGCACACTCAAAGACCCAGTAATAATAAAAATGTATAGTGCACACGTGTCACAGTGTATATATATGCACATATAGTTACATGTTATTTATATAATAACATGTATATCATATAACTACATAATTATATATGTGTACAAGAATGTATGAAATGTTCCTGCCCACGAAGCTCCCCAGTGGTCTCTCCATGGTCATAAGAGAAACTTTCTCCGGTCTAAAATTCTCTCCAGGTGAACGGTCCCTGGGAGGAACTCACTGCATGAAGCAGGCTGACAGTAAAGTCTGAATGCCAGGATAGAGAAGCTGGTGCAGAGGATGAGACACCGCAAAGACACCTGCAGGATGTGAGGGAGGCCAGGCAGCTTCGAGGGTCAAAGCTGCAGTAGACATGGGTGTCCTCAGTGACCGTAGACTACAGGAGGTGCCACAGTGAACAGACTCTAGTACAGTCAGTGCTCCAGTGCCTCACCCTCTGGGAGATGGAGCATCTGGACACCTGATGTTCCCTGGTCTTCAGAACCAAGTCAGTGACAACAGGCTTAGAGATCTGTGGACAAAGAGGTGAGTGGGGGGTGGGCACACCCACTCCGGGCCCCAGTGGTGTCTTGGGGATGCCATGCAGAGACAGCCCTAGGAATGGCCCAAAGGGCAGGGGTTGGGATATGTATCCTGTGTCCCCCAGGTCTGCCCCTCTTTGGTCCTTACCATGTGTGGCTCCCAAGATGCAGTGCACATAAACACACCCTTGCCTTTGAAGGTGGGAGTTAAAAAACAGGAAACATCTCAGATACTTAAGAACAGCGATTTCACGTGGAACAGAGTGGTTTTGGGTTATAAGTCACAACTTCAGCAAGGACACCAGATCTCACATCCACCTTGCCTGGCTGGTGCAGGTGAGGACGTGACCCTTCCTCCTGAGGCCAGCACTGCTCATGCTTTGGGAGCCTTGGTGGCCTTGGCTAGACACATGTATCTGAGATACCCCTGGTGACATAGTAGCAGTTCAACTTTTTGTGGGGACAATAATGTGGGGCACTAGGACCAGCCCACAGTGTGCACAGGCTTTCAGATCAGCTGCCAGCCCCACCCTCTTCAAGAAAGCCGGTCCGGTGACCTCTGGATAAACACAGGAATCAGAGGCTCCGAGAGGTAACACACTTCAACAAAGCCTACCGCTTTAGGGCTAACCCCACTCCAAGTTCCCTCCTAACCAACACTGGCTGGGGTAAACGCACCCTTACCCTTTCCCCAGGCAAGCCCTTTGCTTGGCCGCACTGGTACCCAGACCCCGGCCACCCAGGGCAGTCAGGCCCCTTGGAAACTCTAATTACTCCCCAGGCTCCAGCCTGGTATAAACACAGCCTAGACATCCAAGAAAAGCTGGCTGCCGGCACAGGAGCTTTTCCCCAAGCTAAATGCAGACGCCTGTGCTGGGCAGGCTGTGGGTACTCAGATAACAATCGGATGCTGCTGTGAGCCCTGAGCTGACCCCAGGGTGGACATAGTCCCACTCACCGGGAGTGACTGCTTGGCCAGGCACAAGGCCCCTGGCGGCCTGTCTTCCGCTGGGAGGGCACTTGGGGTGCGGAGGCAGGAATGAATGTGGGCTACTCTAGTTCAGAATATATTTATAGACTGGCCACAGCTGCCAGCTGAGTGGTGCCCACAAGGTCAGGTTCCTCTGCCGGGCCTTGTGGCCAGATGTTTACTGAGATTGTAGGGACCATCTTGTCCACCCACATCCCGACTCGTCACACGTCTACGCCCAGAGGCCCCTCTGTACCAGGGCTAGGTTGGGTCCCTAACTTTGAACGGTGACAATCCTCAAATGGTGTCACGGTCTAGGAACTTGAGAAACTGGGCCAGTGAGAAGATCGAAAGTATCAACACGGCACCATGTTACCCCTGTCGAGTCCACATGTTACCCACAGCTCTACCTTTGGGTTTGGGTCACCTGAGTACACTCTGCTGTGCTTTGAGCAGCTCCAACCAGAGTTGGCACCGTGTTTGGACATTTACAGAATTCCCAGATGAGCCGCCCATGCCCAGAGCTCAAGATCTCACAGGAAAGCCTCCGGGTGGCCGTGGTGAGAGCCTCCCCTCATAGGCCAGTCTCGTGGATGCAGAGTCTTGGTTCCCTGCAGGGCCCGAAGCCTTCTCTCCAGTAGTGTGGGAGAAGTAGTGTGCCTGAGAAGCAGATCCTGGGCGCCTTCGTTTGTCAGAGTGATCCCTGCTAGGGGAGCAATGGAGACACTGCACTCTGGAAGGCTTTGCTCTGTCTGCAGACGCTCGGGCATGCCGCCCCCAGGGCTTTACCCAGGGGCGCACCCAGGCCACGGATGCCAGAGCTGAGAAGCATGGAGAGCCACATTCATAGCACATGGACCTTCAATTCTCCCAGAGTGACTTGGCGACCTCGATCTGTGACACTTTTGAGACCCTTCCAGTGCTGCCAGTGCGGTTCCCTTGGGACTCTGCACATGCTTCGGCTACCTCAGTGTTCCCAGAGTAGCTATATCCTGTCTCTCTACTGGGGACCTGAGGAGGTAGGTCCTCTACAAAGTATGGCTTTGCTGGGGCTTCGTAGATAGTGGGTAACAGGGGAGTCCACACTCCGTTCCATTTACTAATTGATAACATCAGCACAGGGTCCAGCTGGCGTGACTTGATACAGACAGCGGCTGAGCACGATCAGCGGCAGACAAGGAACACCAGGGGGTCAGGACGAGCCATAGGGATGTGTCCCTGGACCTTCACACTGCTGCTTCCTTTGCTTGGATTCCTCTGTCCTATTAGGAATGCTTGACAAACCTTCTGTCATCCTGCGAATGTATCTCAGAGACTTATAGCTCTGGGGTGGGGGTGGGGGGCTAACGGTTTCCTTGATCTCCATTAGTTACCTGCTCAAAGGGAATGGCAGGGATACACCTCACCCTACAGCTAGCCAGCCAGCAGCTCAGGCAACTTCTGAGCAAAAGCACGAAGAGACAGACACTGTGGGTGTCAGTCAGCAGGCCAAGGCATTAGAGTCTCTCAGCGCCGCACAGCCACGAGCCAAGTGGATATGACGACAAGAGGAGTCACAGACTTAAAAAGAGGGTGTATTGTCCACCCAAGAAAACCCCTTTACAACAATGTTCTATGTGCAGCAGCCCAAAGAACTGAACATCCAGGGCTGGAACCACGGCTCAATCAGAAAGGTGCTGACTGTGTGAGATCCACCCTCAGGCCCACAAGGAAAATCAGGCATGGTGGTGCATGCTCGTAATCCCAACCCGGGTGACTTGGTGACAGGTGGAGTCCCTGGCAGCTAGCCTAGCTGAACTGGCAAATGCTAGGCCAATGAGAGACCCTCTCTTGCAAAAGCAAGGTGGATGATGGCTGACCTCTGACCTACATACAGACACATAGACACAGATAGCCAGCCATACACACACACACACACACACACACACACACACACACACACACACACACACACACACAGAATAAGTAGACATTCATACTTTTTGGACAAAGTATGTCCCGATCACAGCCTTCTTGTTCTTAAGCTGGGGCAGTATAAGTATCACAGGCCTGACTTGATGTCCATGGAGCAGGCCCTTGGGTGACAAACCAAAGCACAGCCCTGGTGGCCTCACATTGGTGGCAGTACCTGCTGGAGCAGTACCTTCCAGAGAATCTTTCATGTGTGAACTTCCAAGAGCACCTGGGCCCTCCAGGTGTGCATGACACCCACAGGCCCTGGGCTCCTGATGGCAGATAGAAACCATTCCTGGCAGTCCCTTCACCCACCGTTCCTCCCTTTCCTTGCCTATAAAACACAACAACAGCAACCTGCTCCTGGGAAGATGACCATCTCAGGTAGAGTCCCACCATGCCTGCAGACCCTGTCCTTGGCACCTCCCCTTGGCCACTCTCAGGGCCCTCAAGCTGGGGAAGCCCCAGCACTATTGGTGTGCTATTGGTGTGCAAGCTCAGGCTCCAAGGCAGGCCATTCACGTTCTCCCTGTATTTCCTTGCCCCTGGGTGCAGCCTGGCTTCAGGCTCTCCCTGGATAGGTGCTTGGTGCTGAGGGCCCTGTCATGTAAACTCCGCCCTCTCCCTGTCAAACCCCATCCACCTGACATGGACGCCCTGGCTACATCAGCAGGAATACATGTCCAGGGCCCACAGGGGATTGGACAGCGTGTCCTGGTCCCTCTGACCATCAGTACTTACACTGGGTAGCCTGGGGCAAGTGCCTCACCAACAGTTGTGTGTATGCTACCCATTTGGTCTACCGATCTTGAGTGTGTTCCAGATCAAGATCGGCCAGACGGGATGAAGCACCCGCCTGGGGTTCAGGCAGGCTTGAATGATTCACCTGACCTCTGGGAGCCTCTTTTCTAGGTGCAGGGCAAGATCTCCCACACTCAATGGCAGTTCAGAGCCTGTAGCAAGCAGCTCCCCAAGGGTCGGACATGCCACTGACTTTAACACACAGTGACCCTGGTCAGCAGTTGGCTCCCTTGAAGGAAGCTATGGGAAAGATTTATAGGATGTGGTTTTTGGTCATGTTCTAGGGTCCCTCCTGAAGGCCCAGTCTCCTGCAGGAGTCCGGGTAGCTCAGGGTCTCATGAGGAAGGCATTGAATGCTTTGCATAGAAGTTGGAGTCCAGCCCAGTGTGAGGTAAGAACGTACGTGGAGACGCTAGCATCTCAGGAGGGATAGGATGGAGTATCTTGCAGGACAGAATCGTCCCCTAGACATGGCTCAGGGTCCTAACCACAACTCTCTTTGCCTTGATGATTCTGTCTGCGGCTGAGCGGGAATCTGGCCCCTGAACGATGCATTACCCACTAGAGTCCATGGCTCTCAACCTCAGAAAGGGATACACGGCTCCTACGGCTCACTGACCTGTGGAGATGTGACATGGCCCAAGGCATGGTGGCAAACAAGATCGGGTGGCTCTTCGGGCTCAGCACCTCTGCTGGGAATTACCAGAGAGAAATGAAGACATATGCCCACAGAAACACCTGGACATATATGTCTATAGTAGCAGGATGCATAACGACCACATATCACTGCAGTGACAGGCATACAGAGCCCTTGGGGGGGGGGTTGGGGAGGACACTGTCCAGCCAGCCAGAGGCGAAAGCTCTGACCAAGGCAGCTGCTCAAGCCCTGAATGCATGACATCCAGTGAGAGAAGCCAGACACAGAAAGCCACAGAGCATGAGCATATGCACATGAAATGTCCAGAATAAGCAAATCCATAGAGGTAGAGATAGAGGAGATTAGAGGATGCTGGGAAGAGGTGGGGGAGGTGGTGGAATGTTCTAGAATGAGATTGTGAGTGCACAGCTCTGTGAGCGTACTAAACCCCATAGGACTTTTACACTTTGAAAGGGTGCTGTGTGGTGGGTGCTGTGTGGTGGGTGCTGTGTGGTAAGTGGTAGGTGGGGGAGGCGAGGCCTTTGCCTTGTAGGCTGCACTGGATGGTGATGGTGCCCACCGCAGCTAGCACCCAGCCTCAGCCAAAAGACTTGTTTCTTCAAGGACCAGACCAGCAGCCTGGCTCCTGGACTGGCCAGCCATGGAGTCAGCATTCCATGCTCCCGCTCCTGTGGTGCCCAGTGGCCACATCCAGGTCCTGCAGAGCCTTGGCCTGTTTACACACGGCCAAGGCCGCATTGGCCCGGTGAACCCCAAGGAATGTGGAAAATGCCGCTCAGGGGCGCTCCTAACGGTCACATTCTGCAGTGCCCCAGCCGGCTGGGGCCCCTGACTGCTGCTCATGAATGTTGACTCTGTTAGGTGGCTGGCTGAGATGCCAGCCCCGGAGCAGCCAAACACAGGACAGACGCTGTGAGAGACAGCCAGGGGACGGAATGTCCCCCATTCTGCCACTGGCACCAGCACCAGCAGGAGGAGCCAGGATGGGAGGGGAAGCTTCCTCAGCCTGTCTCCTGGGCATAGTCTCCAGCGACTCACATGTGTGGCCATTCACAGTGGCACTCACCTGTCTTTGCTCTCTAAGCCTGTTCAGTAACACTACACCCTAGGTCGGGGACAGGGTAGGCAGAGAGGCCTCCCATTCTTGGCCACTTTTATACAGACTGTGGCTCCATGTCTGTCCTGGTCTTACACACTGCAAAGGCCAGGACAGAATGAAGTTAGGCCTGAGGCTAATAAATAGGTCCCAAGCTAATAAATATTCTTTTTATCCACGGGGCTCACCCCTCTCATCTGGAAGGAGCAGAACTGAGTGGAGATGGGGTGTGCAGGTCAGAATCACTTAGAGAAAAAGAGAAGTTGGATCCCAGCTCCCAGAAGGCAGTGGGCCCTTTACATGCTGAGTGATGGAAGAGACTGTGTGTGTGTGTGTGTGTGTGTGTGTGTTGGGGGAAGGGTAGGATAGCAGAGTGTTGGGTGCATGGCAGTGTCCTCAGACAAGCCTCTCTGTAGCCTCTCCATGCTCATAAGCAGAACTTAGCTTGGGCGTTGCCTCTCTAGAGTAGGCTCCACTTAGCCAACAGTGTAATTCCCAGAGACCACTTCAATCCTGCCAGGCTGGACACGGAAATATATGGTTTAAAGACATGTCACAGTCCCTGCTCCACTCTGCCAGGCACACTTGCTCCAGTCTGAACTCAATACACGCTTCTGCAGCAACAGCAGCAGCAGCATGCATGCGTGCATGCGTGCACATGTGTTCGAGGAGCAGCGATCAGTGCTGAGGAACAACTGGTGGCAGGAACCTCACTGCTGAGCTCAGCCAGGCCAGGCACCTCTGCGTGGGTCCCTGCAGCCTTAGGACCTGTTTTGCACCATGTCCCATACCATGGATGAGCACTAAACACCTGAGAAGGGATCCCAAGCCAGACATGACAGACTTGCCGGACATGACAGATGCCTTGGCTCTTTGTGTCTCTGGGGAGGGAGGTCATTCCCTAGTGTGCACAGTGGGTTAGGCTGAGTGCAGTCCTTGGGAACAGAAATAGCAGCTCGCATACGGCATAGACATCATGGCGCTAAAGCGGAGGCTCTGATACAGATGATGAGATGCCCTGGGGTTTGTGGCTTCTTGGTGAGCAAAGTACGCTAGCGCAGCAAAGAACCACTACTCACCCGTACTGACCGGATTTCTACCACTGGAAATGGTGGGATGCTGGCAGACTTCATGACAGGTCTGCAGGATAACACTGACAGCTTCTACTGCCCTGGCCCCAGCCTCAGCCCCAGCCTCAGCCCCAGGGTGAATGGCAAGCACAAACAAAAAGAGAGAGGCCAAAGAAACCTTTCCAGGTCGTGAGGGAGCCATGTCACCTCAATACAAAGCCCAGAGCCCACTTGGAGCCTTCCTCCCGCCATGCTTGGGTCAGAGCACTATGGGTCAGCTCCACAGAGAACGGGGCTGAGGGTGTCAGTCAGAGGTGCTGGGTGCAGAATGTTATTTGGAGATGGGCTGGGCCATATTGTAGCTGCTGTTCCTTTTAGAGAGGGGACACGGCTTCACCTGCTCTGGTGATGGCCATCGAGGACAGGGACAGAATGGGAGGTGTCCCAAGAGGGAAGGGAACTGAGTGTCCCAGGTAGGTGTGGGAGGAAGGGGCTGTGTTAAAGGCCCTCTCACCCTTCATTGTTCACGCACGAGTTCCAGGAGGAAATGGGGTGAGGCCAATGGAGGGCTGATGAGGAAAACAAGAAGCAGATGCAGTCCAGTACCTGGCCACCTGCTTCCATCGGCTGGAGCCCAGGACCAGCCAGGTTTAGTGACTTGCCCAAGGCCATGCTACCTGCCACACTTGCCCCTGGCCTGGGTATACCTGTGCAAGTATGCCCCTCCTCCACACCGTTGCAGCTCTAGAGGAGAAAGCAGACCCAGAAATGGAATTCTTCCCAAGATGGATTGGGGGTTGGCCCAGAAGCCCAGGCTGCACATAAGTTTCAGTGTGTGGCCTGGCCTCTGCTTCCAGGCCATGTCAGTACTTAGCAAGGGCACGCAGAGAAAGACCCAGGGCTTGCTTCCCAAAGCAGGTGGCAGGACACTTCCTGGCTTGCAATGCCAAGTTGTAAAAGGTACATGCTCCAAAGACTTGGTGGGGAGTGACATACCACTAACTTCTCCAAGGCAACTGTGGCAACTCCAGGCTTACTGTGTCGCCTGTCACTCCAGGTGATTGACAGCTAGGGGCTTGGGCTGAAACGGATCCTCCAGTAGCGGCAGGACAGAAGGCTCAGGCTGCTGTGAAGGAGTGAGAGGCCATCGCTGGGGGCATACAAGCAGCCACTGACCTGGGTCGGTGGAGGGTGGGGTCTTGTGGAGACTAAATCACTGACACTGTAAGCTCATGACTTCAGAGCTCTCTTTGGCTCTCCCACGGCCTCTACAATGCCCTGGGATACTGACAGCCTGGAGTCCACTTGCTTTGTCTCACCTTATCTCCCAGACTGAAGAAACCCTGTGCCGTCCTCTGCTGCCTTCTCCCATTCACAATAAGGAAGACACACTCTGTTGGCTCTGCCCAGTTGTTTGGGACCTGCCAGGCCAAGCTTATGGCAAAAGGGACCTGCCAGGCAAGCTTATGCCATCCTGAAGGGACTGCTGGCCAGCTGCTGCTCTCCCCGACTGGCCCCGTCAATATGCCCAAGCATTTTGCCCGCTTGTCTGTTATTTTCCGGACTTGGGTGTTGGCTGAGTAAAGACGGTTGGGACAGTGCAGGACACAGAGGCCTCGACACACCTTTGTCCCTCTAACAGGGGGAACTGGACCAGAGTCAACTGGCAGTGTGGCTCTGGACTGTCAGCACCTCTGCTGCTTTCCAGCTGTGCAACACAGGCCACTCTGACCCTCTTCATCTAGAGCACGGGGTTCCACCCATTTCACTAGGAAGATTAAATGCAGTAGTAACACGTGGCACAGTCCCCACACAGCCGGCTCAGAGGAGCCCGAAGAAAAGCCATCAACTGTCTCAGCTGGAGCCCGAGCCCCACTCAGCAGCCCGGCTGTTCCGCTTTCCTGTCTGCTATGCACATCCCTGCTTCTACCCTGGGGTCTCGGGTGCAGGACAGGGTCCAGGCCGCCACTGGAAGTCCGATTGAATCCCGCTACGATACCCTCCCCTTCCCACCATCGCCACGAGGGGCGCAGTGTCTCCGCGGTCGGCTTAGCTTAACTCCGTGGACTCCTCCAGCGGAGCTGCCCCAAAGCACAGGGTGGGTGGGGGCGCGATGGGCCTCCTGGCGGAAGCAAGAGCGTGGTGACCCTCAAGTCCGCTAGCCGGACCCCATCCCGCCCGCGGAATCAGACCTTAGGGGGTCCCGAGCGGGCGGCGGTGGAGTAGCATACGAACGGTTCCAAGTCGCAATGAATGAGTTACCGCTTCACCTCCCGCAGCCCCGTGGCTCCGACTCCCCTGGGCTCTGGTGATGCTTGCTCTGTGCTTCGCAACTCGCGGGCGACATCCCCAACAGCTCTCTCAGGGGCTGGGCCAGGCAGCCCCGAGTTCGGTACTCGGCGCCTGCAGCTCGTCTCACCGTGTGTCGGAACCCGAGGCCAGCCGTGCGCCTGGAGGGCAGCGCGGTGACCGCACCCGTCCCTGATCACCCCAGCGACGCGCACTCACCTCCGCCCCGGCCGCGCGTAGCTCCAGTTCCCGGGACGCGCGGGGCGCCCGCGCCCGGACCGCGTAGCCCCAGCGCTCATCCCCGCCCGCAGCGCCCCGGCCGCCCGCCCGCCCGTCCGCCGGGCACCGAGCCGCCGCGCTGCGCCTGGGGCGGGGTGCGAGCAGAGGGCCGCCTCCCGGGCCGGTCCGCGGGCAGCGCTCGCGCGGAGGCCGGACGCACAGCAGCGCCCCGGCTTGGGTTACACGCTTGCGCCCCCCCCCCCCCCCGCCCCGCCCCGGCTATTTTTAGCACGGCTTTTCCTAGGTGTTGGTTTCATGTGATCCACCTAGCCACGCCGGCCTGGTGGGAAACTCTCTCCCCGGTCACCAACCCTCTCCCCCCACAACACGCTCCTTGGCCAGTTCTACAGCTGGCACGCCGCTGGGCGGAAAGCCTGGCTTCAGCGCAACTTCGGAAACGGCTGCCACCATTCCACCGTGTGGCTTCCAGTCGCAGCTCTATCCATCCTTCGCTCCTCCCAGTCCCTGGGCCACCAAAAGCAACTAAACCTCTTCCTCTGGCTTCTGTCCCGGAAGGTTAGGGCCCGGGCCATAGCTGACACCTGTTTAGGGGAAAATTCAGGTTAAGCCTCCCCCTACCCCCCAGTACATAAGTCTGACACTCTAAGGTGCTGCGGCCTGGAGTAGATGTCCAGCGGGCTTCTGTCATAACACAGAGCTCGAAGTCATCAACCTTGGTGGCTTCCTACTGGGCCATCATCCAGCCTGGGGATGAGCACACTGGAACGTAGTGGGGACCGAAGGAGCTATTTAGGTCTCTAGAGACGGAGGGGCACCTTTAAGATCATCTGACAAAATGCCACATCTAACATGAACCCAAGCTTCACAGATCAGGAATCTGCCAGAGGCCACACAGCTGGAAGAGCTTATGTTAAGATGTTCAGCTCAGCATGAGGGTTCAATGCCCCAGCATTGAGTAAAAAGGCAAGGTGTGGCGTGTATTTGAACCCAGTGCTGGGGAAGCAAGAGCCAGGCAGATCCCTGGGGCTAGCTGGCCAGGCAGCTTAATTTACTCGGTGAGCTCCAGGGTAACCTGTCTCCATAACAAAGCGGACAGCACCTGAAGCCGACCTCTGGTCTCCACGCACACACGTACACGATGTGAGCTCACAGCCCCAGGTCCTGAGAGAGAGAAGATCACTGACTCCACTTTAGATGAACTGGATCACTGACCATTGATCTGTGGGCTTCTCAACAGGCGGGGGTACTTCACGGAAAGAGACCCTGTCAGAAAGAGCCCTTCCACAGCTCCCACCCCCAGTAGGTCTAGCTGCCACTCAGAAGTTCCAGTTTCACTCCTGGGAACACCTTTATCATGCAAAGCAAGGCTGGGCGCAGGCTTCCAGGATGCTTCCTGGGAAACTCCTGGCCTTGGGCAGGTCCCAAGGCCTATGCTGAACCACTCACTTGTGAATGGCCCTGAGCTGCAGTGTGCTGCAGGGCAAAGCTGATCTTCCTGGGACTGTGCAGTGTGGCATGTGACAGTGAGTGAGCCCGAAGGGGATGCAAATGTGAATAGAATCTGGGTTGAGAGGCCCCCACCCTGCCCTGCACCCCAGCTCTGGAATTCTGATCACATTTCCGCAGTATCATTCTGGGCCTGTGGACCCAGGATCTCTTGCTCCTCAGAAAACATCCAGGAAGGGTCTGAGAAACTAACTGTGAGTGGAGGAATACCCCAGCTACCAGGCTTCCCAGTCCCTACTGCTGGGGTCCCACCCACCCGGGAGACCTTGGAAGACATATCTGTTTTAACTTTAAGGAAGGCCAAGATTTCAAAATATACCAGTGTGTTTATGTATGTATGTATGTATGTATGTATATATGTATGTGCTTGGGGCATGTGCATCTGCGAACACATATACATGCATATGTGTGCACATAAACATATATGTGTGCATGCATGTAGTATTTGGACACATGTTTCTCTAGCTGTGTGCCTCTGGACACTGCCCAGGCTACAGACACAATAACCGAGGTCACTGGTGCCCCCACCTGCTGCTACAGCCTTAACAGTGGACAGGCCCTGTAATTCTCGAGTCAGGTGGGTGTGAGGCCTACAGCCCTGTCCTACTGCTCAGGAGGCCATAGCAAGGCAGGTCTCCTCTGCTTGGCAAGCTGCTGCCCCTTTTCCAGGCTCTGGTGCTGTCTTCAGTCCTCTGACTGGAAAGCCTGCATCCTCTCCCATGGCTACCCGTGACTGATCAGTGATGTTGAGGCACAGGTGGGGCCGTAGTAACACTGTGAAGCCTCGGTGTGCACAGGATGGCAGGGTCAAGGTCTCCTCTCACTCTAGACATCAGTCACATGAGCATGAGAATGCTGTTATGAGACTTTTCTGAGTGACAGGGTCCTTCCTCAAGGATGCCTTGGACTTATGTCCGGCAGCCTCATCTTCTCCTCTCGGTCCTGAACAAGAGCCAGAGCTCCTGACAGAATGACCTCTTTGTCCTGGGAGGAGCTGCTAACACACACACACACACACACACACACACACACACCTGGGGCCAGAGAAGAGGCTCCTGAGGGAACCTCTCTGCTCCTGCCTTTCACCCCCCCCCCCCCCGCATGAACTTTTGGGGAAGGGATGGGAGTTCTGAGCCCTCATTCTCTAGGGAAATCGTGGCCCAGCCAGAGATGCTAACTTGATTTATCCAGCCACAAGGAGAGAGTCCAGGTCTCTGGCCCTGACCAAGCCCCTAGTCAACCCAGCACACAAGGCCAGCGCTGGCTACCTCTGGCAGAGGCTTCTTGGCTCTGGGGTGGCCAGGGAGCCAGCAGTGCTCCTGAGTCATCGCTCTAACTTCTGCCCGATGCAGAAACAAACCACACCACCAGCACAGAGCAGGGTGGGAGGAGCAGAAGTCTCTGGTGGATTGCAGGACCACACTGTCACACTCCAGCAAGTTTGACCCTGGCTACCTCAGCCGGTGGCCACAAGCCATCCATCCATCCATATACATGCATGTGCGTGCACACACACACACTTTGAAGGCCAAGTCTCACCCTGCCTTGCATGCTTGCACCAGTCACATTTGGTCATCAGGACACTCTAATAAGTGATGAGAAGCGGTGTTCCACCCCATAGACCAGCCCCAACAGAGACTCAGACCACTGTATGCTCCTTGGATTCCTCTGGGCATTTTCAAAGTCAGTTGCTAGAAAGGAGAAACTGAGGCTGGAAACGCTAAGAAGCCTGCCCAGGCAGGAGAATGGGGGCTGGTGGGACACACTGGGCACAGCCGTTATACACACACTGGGCACAGCCATCACACACATACTGGGCACTGCCATCACACACATACTGGGCACAGCCGTTACACACACACTGGGCGCTGCCATCACACACACTGGGCACAGCCATCACACACACACTGGGGCACAGCCATCACACACACACTGGGCACAGCCATCACACACACACTGGGGCACAGCCATCACACACACACTGGGGCACAGCCATCACACACACACTGGGCACAGCCATTACACACACTCTGGGCACAGCTGTTATATACACACTGGGCACAGCTGTTACACACACACTGGGCACAGCCATTACACACACATTGGGCACAGCCATTACACTACTTTGCAGGTCTTGCCTCCTCACCGAGGCCAGGGGAGACTGGAAACAGCCTGGGCCCTAGGCTCTGGGTCAAGCAAGCTCTCCTGCTCTGACCATGGCCAGTTCAGCACCTCAGGTAGCAGAAAAGCCTGAAGGGCAGTGGTGGGTCTCCACTCTCTGTCCTGGGCCTTGCAGCCTGTGGAGGCAAGCAGAGGGTCCTGTGCCCGTTCCTCGTCAGGATGCTCTGACAACTCTAGGGATCTGTCTAGGAACAGCCACCACATCAGTGCTGAGTGGATCCCCTGTACGGCTGGTCAGAAGTAGAGCCGTGTAGCTCGCTAGGAGCATGGGGTGTCTGTGGATCCCACTGGTCAGTTCCGAAGATCAGGTCTGTAGCCATCCAAAGAGTTCACTAGAGGCCCTGGCTCTACCTCCCCACCTCCCGACCCCCACTTCCTGCCAGCTGTGTGTCCTTGGGGGAGTCAGCAACCTCTCTGAGCGTCTACTTGCTCTTGCTCTTCTGGGTTCACAGCCATCCCCACATGCCCTGGTCAGGAAGGCAGAGCTGCCAGTGAGAGGCCTCCATGTCTCTGTCCTCATATGCCCTGCCATAGGAGGGGCCCTGGGGTTAAGATCAGTCGTCCATAGCAACTGCTGTCCAAGGCAGGAAAACCCCGTGCACCCCCTGAAGACCTGGGGTGCCAGCCCTGGGAATAGCTTTCTGGGATCCCCGAGGCTACCCTGCTCCTGGTGTCGGGTGAGAGTGGAGCCAAGTTCTCCCCTGGCATCCGAAGACAACATGCAGGCTCTGGGGTAGAGGAAGGAAGTCAAAGAGGAATGAATAGACCTCAGTGATGCTCTCAGCTCGTCTCTAAGCGCCTCGTGGTATAAGGGGCCTTGTTGTACCTTGAGTGGGAGCCGGTAGAGGGGAGGGAGAAGAGGATGGGAAGAGAGGAAGGTCAGATAGAAGGGACAAAGGAGGTGCAAGAGATGGGAGGGAGATGGGAGGGAGAAAGGAGGGGTCTACGGTCATACCATCCTGATCTCATCTGTACTGGGAGGCTGGGCTGGTCAGGACCAGCTAGGGAGGGTTGAGGGCTGATGCCAAAGCTGCTGGGCCAGGAGGAGACATTCCAGACAGACGGTGGCGCATGACTCAGAGCCCCGAGCGAGACTTTTCTGCCTCACTTCCAAGTGGTCCCATTTTATTTTTTTTTAAGAGGGGGCGGGCAAACATGACCTTCCTGAGAGCGCTTCACACAGGGATGACACGCACCCACCCACGTTCACTTAGCATGCAGCTGGTCACGCCCCCTGACTTTCCAAGGCAGAGGGTCTTCCGATGTGTGAGGCTCAGCAGCCTTTTCACCCCAACTCTAAGGGCTCTTATGCTGACACCTCCTCCTCCGGGAAGCCCTCCCTCTTACTTCCCATAGGGCTTCTCCTGGGCACTGCCTGAGGTTCTTGTTCTTCACAGAAGGTCCTGAACACCTGTCTGAAAACCTGGAAAATTGTTCTTAGCAGAGGCCGGGGCTACACTGCAGGGTCCGGGCTTGTGCTAGAACCTCTGTTCTCCCAGCCCTGGTAAACACTGCTCCTGTGTGTAGGATAGGAGGCTGGGTCTCTAGAGGCCCTGGGCATTTCTGAAAGAAACTGTTGGGTTTCCATTCATCTCACCAGAGCCTGCCTCCTGGCTGCCCCTAGAGGTCCCGAGTGTCTGAGGTACCGTAGCAGCTTAAGCCCAAGCCATTCCTACACTCTGTGGCCTTGCAGCCTCAGTTTCCCCATCTGCCACCCAGTGAATGAGCTGGGGCCCACGGGTGGCTCCTCTGTCCAGACGCCCGCTCTGGAGCACCCCTGACTCAGCCAAGCACAGACCTTCAGGATTGGAGTTCTAATGAAAAGAAAACAGAGGCAGTGGAGAACAGCGGCTGCAGTAACCCAAGCCAGCAGCCAGGGCATGAATGGGCCCTTTCATGAGTCACGGCCAGTGTGAGGCACCAGGCTGGGTCCAAGGAGTGGCAGTTCCTTGGGCAGGGAAAAGAGGGACAGCAGCCTGAGGCTAGCCTGCATCCTTCCTCCCATCCCTGCATCCCAACCTGACCCGTGAAGGGGCTTGGATGTCCCTCTGTCCAAATCATCATGCCCGTGTTTCTCTGTAAGCCTGTGGATCCCCACGTCCCGGCCCATCACCCCTTGGGGTGCCGGGGAAAGTTTGAGGAAGGTCTGTGTGAAAGGCACTTTGAGGAGTATTTCGCCCATCTGCAGGGTGCCCACTGGGTGTGCAGACAACTGGCTCTTTGAGGGTCTGTGGTGAACAGCAGCGTCCTTCTCTGCCACCTGGGTCTGCGTCAGCACCCTGAATGGCCTCAGTGTGCCCAAGCTGTCTTTTCTGTACCTGGCTACTGAGACTTCCAACATTCTTTTAGGGGGAAAAAAAAAACATGGCAAGTTTCCTGGGATCTTTCTCTCTCCAGATAACTTATCCTTCTCGGGCCAGCCAGACTCAAGCCAGCGCCTCTTTCCTTTGGCAACACTAAAGAAAAACCCATGCTTCCGTTTTGCCACCTGCTGCTACAGTCTGAACAATGGCCCCCTCTGACTTCACAGGGACAGGACAGCAGTCAGCAGACTTCCTTCTGTGCCACAGTGAAGGCCAATGGCTCCAGGCCAGCCAGTGGCAGTGACTCTAGGGCCCAGAGCATGCCTGCCATGTAGGAGAGCTTGTGTTTGTTGAATGAATACATGAACAGAGATGTAAAAAAACAAAACAAAACAAAACAAAACAAAACAAAAAAAACAGGCAGAAGGAAACCTATGGGAAAAAGCCAAAACTTTGGGTACATATGACGTGCAGACTCCGCTGTGATAATGACGTAAGCTCTGGCTCCTGGTGGGCTTCTTGCAAAAACCTGGACCTGGGAACTTGTCTATCTCAATGACGAGGGGCCGTGAACTTAAGAGACTCCAGGTTCAAATGCCAACACTGTCTTGTCTCTCCATGCTTTGGTTTTCCCCGCCCTGTCTCCACGGGGATTAAGGACAGTGTTCTGAGTGCTCAGAGAAGCCCCAGATACATTCCCACAGGTGCTGATTCTTACTAGTCTTGGTGGATTTCTGTGTGTGTGTGTGTGTGTGTGTGTGTGTAGGGAGGCAGAGGCTAACACTGGGTGTCCTCTAGTACTTTCAATCTTAACTTTAGGCGAGGGCTTACGCTGAACCTAGGATTTGCCAGTTAAGTAGACAGTGTGGCTGGTGAGCTGCAGGGATTCTCCTGTCTCCGGAGCCCCGAGGCTGAGATCTGCACAGTGCTGCTATTCTTACACAGATGCTGGGGATACAAACTCAGGCCCTCCGCTCACTGACTGAGCCGTCACCCTAGATCCTTCGCTGGCTTTTGTGGGTAACTCATTTTCTCTCCCACTGGCCCGCATTACTATGCTGGCCACAAACTATACTCCTCTATCGTGAGAAGTCTAATGATGTCATCAGCCACCGCACTTCAGAGTCTTCTTCAGCACCAAGCCTGTCCTCACTATGCGGCCTGCCCCACAGAGTCCCTGTCACTGTGGTAGACATGTGGCTCAGGGCATGAGGCCCTCTCCCCACAAGTGCACAGCAGTCACGCCATCAACCCAGCTCATCTGATGTCGAGGGTCACCGTCAATCAGATGACATTTACAGAAATATCCGTGGACTCCTCCAGTGAGCCCTCTAAACCACAGACTGTGGTGCCATGTTGTCCCTCAGAAGTGTCGTGGCTTCCTGGCCCCCACAGGAGGGACTCACACTGCAGAGGTCTCGGGACCTCTCTCCCTCATGGCAAAGCAAGCTGCATGAGTTGCATAGTTGGTCTCTTACTCCTTCTGACTCTGTATCTGATCTTCCCCTTTCTTGAAAAGTTCCTCCAACTGCAGCCTCTGCCAGCTGGGGAAATCTTCACTTATTCTTCAAGACCCTCACAGGCCACCTCCTCACGCTGCTCCTGCCTCCTCTGCTGGACCCTGGGTGGTGGGCCCCACTGTCTGCTCCACTGCAGAGGCTTGGACATGAAGACAGATGGGATCCACCCTCCCGTCCATCACACTACCCTCCCTGACCTGCAATGCTCTCATCTTGGACACTGGAAGCTTTTTCTCTCCTTTAAAACCTTCTCAGGAAGCCTGCGCCTCCAGGAAGCCCTCTGAGCTTAACCTAGAGCGCACATGTCATAGGTAGAGTCGTGAGGACAGCAGTGCCTGAAGTCCCAGGGATGCAGATTGCTCTGGGCTTTATATACCACAAACATGGAAAATGAGGCCTAGGGAAGAAAAGATGCTGGGGGTGGGGGCGGGGCATAGACAGGGTTTGTTCCCTGAAGGGGCTTTGTATGCTTTTAGGCCAGAACCCCAACATGGCCTCTGCATGTCACCCTGCATGCCCCACAGGGGTAGCTCAGCACCCTGTCTTCATGGCGAACCCAACACTGTTCCCATTTGCTGCTCTCCTGTGCCCGCGCTTTCGTCACTCCCCGCGCCTGTATCCACAGGCTCATCACAAGAGGAAACACCCCTAAAGGGCGTCTGTGCAACAGCGTCCAGGGCAAGAGGCAGCCCCGACTGCTGCCGCTGTGCAACTTGGACAAGTTGCATTTTTCCCTTAGGGACTCCAGCCTCTTCATTTGTAGAATTCACCTACAGAAACCCGCTCATAGGTCAGCCATGAGACTCAGTGAAATCATAGAATGTGCTTACGAGGTACCTGGCACAGAGACAGCAGACAGGTGTTCTCAGCTCAATGGGGTGAGGGTAGGGATTGGTGGGGAAGGTGGCGAGGTCGTTGATGGTGGTGGTGACATTATTGGTGATGATAGTAACAAAGATGGTGGTGGTGATGATGATGGCGGTAGTGGTGATGATGGTGGTGATTAGGGTGAGGATGATGGTGGTAGCATTCACACTGATGATGTCAGTGATGGTGATGTGCTGCTGATGCTGGCAGTGATGTAAGAATGATGGGGTTGGGGACGGCATAGGGAGAACGAAGAGAAGGAGATGGTAATGATGGACCTGTCCCAGAACAATGCATGGAGACGTCTAGGATCCCAAATCGAGCATTGTGAATAGCAACTAAGCAACAAGCAGTGTTCAGTCACCAGTGATGTCACTGAGAAAGAGCTGGGCCGGGGGTGGGGGGTCGGGCAGGACAAGCCACACGTGCTCTGCAGGCGGCGTGGGCCTCGGCTTGAGGTCTACATCTTCAGAGCAAAGCGTGGGACCCAGAAGGTCACCTCTGCTTGCACAGCTCATCAGCGGCAACCAGACCTGAAGGGCTTCAGTCAGAGGTCTGGGGGCCTGTGCTGAGTCCACTGTCAACTGTCACGTTCCGCATGGTGAGAGGGGTGGGTGCTTGGCTGTGTGAGGATCTTAGGGTAAGTCTACATTGTGCTGACCTTTCCTTCCACGAGGAGTAGTACCCATCAGGCACCGTCTCTTATGCCTGTCTCAGGAGGGACCAAGCAGCTCAGCCTCAAGACAGAGAGGAGGCGGCATCTGTGGAAGCTGTAGTGGTTGGCTGTTGCTGAATAACAACCAATCCCATGACAAATAGCTAAAATATTGCCACTGAAGATCTACGGGGCACCCACAGTTCTCTGGTGTGGGTTGGCCTGACTGGTGCCAGCTCCGTGGGCCTGGGTTGTCTATGGCTGACTTCCATCATCTGGGTACAGACACGGCTGGGGTTAGCTGGTTTGCTCAACTGGTGGGGATTGCAGGCTCTCAGAATGGAGGGCAAACACCCACTGGCTAAGTGTCACTGGTGTGCTGTGCCCCAACTGCTGCTGGCTGTCTCATTGTGGGAGTGAATTCAAGGACTGGAGAGATGGGAAGGAGTCAGTTACCTGCCAGGGAGTACAAGCATCCCACTGGCTCCGGAGTCAGGACTTGTGCCTGCTCTTTGCTACTTTGTAGCTACTTTGTAGCTTCTTCTTTTTCCCACACTTTATCCTCCGGGTTTCACCCCTAACATTGGATAGAAGAGATACAAAGCCAAGAGGGACAGAGAAACTAGGAAAATCCCTGAATGGACCGCAGCTACTAACAAATGGCAAACAACCTCCCTAAACGACCACCAATAACCACCTACTCTACCCGTTTGGAGTCTAGCATGTATATACCCTGGAAAAGTTCCCAAAATTCTTAGCATCACACAATCACAGAAACTATCTGCAGCTGGCAAAACCACACCTCTGCTAGAGCACGAGGCAGATCACAGTCAGCTGCTGTGCTCAGTCCAAAGCAGCTCCACATCCCACACCTGGGATTAAAATGAAAGCACATTATTATATTTCTGTAGTTTTTTGTTTTTGTTTTTAAAGAAACCCAAACCCCAGAGTTGTCACTACAAGGACTGGTCACAGGTATTGCTACCTTAGTAAGGGACTTGGGACAGTTATGTTGTCTCTCTCTTTTTTTTTTTTTTTTAAGATTTATTTATTTTTATTTATATGAGTACACTGTCTCTGTCTTCAGACACACACCAGAAGAGGGCATCAGACTCCATTACAGATGGTTGTAAGCCACTATGTGGATGCTGGGAATTGAACTCAGGACCTCTGGAAGAGCAGCCAGTGCTCTTAACCACGGATCCATCTCTCCAGTCCTATCTTGTCATTTTGAAGTCTTGATATATTGAACTCTTAGGTGGGGAAGCCAGGGACTATTCCTCTGAGAGCCGCTTAGGGCCCCTGAGCCAGGCACCTTGTATAGTGCAGGCACAGCTCACCCTTGTTAGCTGCTGTTCTACACAGGATGAAGGACACTCTGCATTTGGGCACAGAGGGTCAGTGGTGTCTACAGAGCATGTAGTTCAAGGACAGATATAATCGTTCCTTCCAGAGACACCCTCAGGGTGTGTGCCAGGGCATCAGTGAGATGTGGCGGTGACTGTCTTTAGGGAACCAATCTGCTCCTTGGCTGACAACAGAGGAGCATATAGCGTGAATATTTAATTAGCTGGCCTCACTAAAGTGCTAGGGAAGCCATAAGGAGTATCCAGCTACCCTACAAAGTGTGGAGAGTACTCTTCTGGCACAAGGGCCTCCTGGGGCTGGACTTAAGGGGTGTTTGGGTGAGCTGACACCAGACCCAGGCAATGTTTTTCAGCTTTTGTTTATTTTATTTTAACCGGGAGACTGAAGAATGTGCTGTGCAGATGTGTGTGCCAGGAGCTGTAGGGAGCCATGTGTAAGAAGTAGGCTGTCCAGGGGTAGCTTCAGTGACCTTGGGCAGTGTGTCCTGTGGAGCCACGACATCAGAAAGACTGACATACAGACTAGGTGGCTCCTTCTATGGCTTCTGGGTCTCTGGGTCTGCAGGCAGAAAAGTCCACAGGAAGGCAGAGCTCAGGAGTAGGCCAGAGTTAGGATACCTTGCTTGGGGCTAAGATATCCCCAGTGCTCTGTTAAAGCAGTCACAGGGGCTGATACATCACTGTCCTATAGACAGCTGTCAGCACAGACAGGGGACATGACTGAGGCACGCCGGAGGCCACAGCACCATGGACACCCGCCTCCTTTTAGGAGATGAGGGGAAACGAATCCTTTTTAAGGTGTGACCCTGAGCAAGCCACCAAGTCTCTATGAACAGACACTAGGAGGCTAGCAGTGTCTTCAGTATGTCCTGTGGAGCTGTCCACTTCGGTTTGGGTGGTCCTTCAAAGGTGACTCACCACACTGGGCCATCTGAAGTACCATGAAACAAAGCATGGACACTGAGCAGAGCTTGCTCTTGACACATGAGGGGAGGGGCACTGTGCACTGCTGGTTCGATGGCAGCGAAGAGTCAGGTGCCATCCCTGTTCTCTGAGGAACATGGCCCAGAGTCTGGAGGATAGTTCAGAGCTGAGCTCTTGGGTTCCCCGAGTCCTCAGACCAGACACAGTGTGTCACAGAGTGTGTCTGGTAGGCGTTCCTTTCCGTTTCCTTGGGGAGAAACTGGAGAGGGGCAGGGCAGTGTCCCTGTAAGGTAGATCAACAGCCATACCCACTACCTGTGAAGATGACCTAAGGAGACCTATCTTTACAGGGATGACAGTAAGGAGTCATGTTAGGCTAAGGTGACTGAATATGTAGAAATATGGACAGGTGACACAGGCAAGGGGCACACATGGAGATACAGGCAAAGTCCGAAGCGGTAAAGCCACAAGCCAAGGAGACAGAAGAGGAAAAGAGACCAGGAGGGACATCCATGGAACCCCGAGAGGGTAGGTAGCCCCCAAAGTTGGACCCCAGCTTTCTCTCTCAAGGGAAGACCCAAGGCCTTTGCTGCCACTGATCCAGTGTTCAGTGCTCTGTTAAAGCAGTCACAGGGGCTGATACATCACTGTCCTATAGACAGCTGTCAGCACAGACAGGGGACATGACTGAGGCACGCCGGAGGCCACAGCACCGTGGACACCCGCCTCCTTTCAGGAGATGAGGGGAAACGAATCCTTTTCGTTAGTAGACTACTGAGGACTTCACACCTCCAGGCTGATTTCGGCTAGATAGGGAACATTTACACCCCACATGTTCTGGAACACTCAGAGCCATTGGCTTCATTTCCTGAACTCCCTTTGAGGAATAGCTTTGTGCTGAGAGGACCAGCAGCTCAGTTCCTCAGGACGGCAGGCTAGGGCCGGAGGCTGTGGACAGGAGGCCTTCCAGAGAAGAGTGAGTTGAGCAAACAAATTGTGGCCAGAAAACTGGCTGAAACTCTGAAAGGCGTGCTGCCGCTGCTGCTCCTGCCTCTGTGTCTTCTAGTTCCCAGCACCCAGGGATAAAGCTGTTACAAGAAGTGTCTACATTGTTTCCATATACTGGGAATGGAACCCAGAGATTCTCAGCGCCAGGCAAGTGCCCAGCCACATCATTGTGCCCAATTCAGCATTAATTTTATTGAAAGGAACACAGAGGCTAAGATTTACTCCTAGGAGGGGTGGAAACATTGTAGCCAGGTCGGCTGAGGGCAAGGGCTTCTGGGCTGCAGAACCTACAACAGTGAACTTCCGGCTTGGGCTCTGTTGTTTCTAACCTTTGTGGAAAGCATAGCGCTTCTGAAATGGGAAAATAATGCCAATAAAAACAACAGGCTTAGCTCAGAGCTCCCCTGGTCAAAGCCATACGGCCCAGGCTGGCTGGTGCCAGGACGCTGGGTGGCAGCAGCAGACAGACAAGGCTTTGGAGCATGATGGATCAATGCAATTGCCAGTCTTGATAGGATGGATCTAGGATCACCTAGGAGATACACCTCTGAGCACATCTCTGAGAAAGGCTTTAGACTGGGAAGGCCTAAATGTGGCAGAGCCATCCCTGGGCTAAGGCCCTGGACTGAATGAAAAGGAGGTGCGCTGAGCACCAGCGTTCATCTCTCTCTGCTTCCTGCCTGTGGGTGACCCGTGACCAGCTGTTTCTTGACTATGGGTGCCCTGTAACCTGGTGTCTCAAGCTCCTGCCATCAAGTCTTTCCCACCATGATTTATGTTTCCCTCACAGCGTGAGGACAAGGAAACCCATTCTCCCTTAAGTTGCTTTGGCCAAGTGTTTTCCCCAGCAATGAGAAAAAGAAAAACGAAGAAGCAGCTTGCCCTCCTTTCACGGTGGCTCTGGCCCCCGGGTCTGCACTTCCTCACCCTTTGGCTCATGTCTACCCAATGCAGCGAGAGTGAGCCTGCTTCATCTGTGAACCAGGGTGGTGGGAACAGTTAACACCCTGCAATGGCTGTGGGGATTGTCTGGTGGATTTGTTTTCTGGGTTTTTTTTTTTTTTTTTTTGGGGGGGGGGGAGATAGGATTTCTCTGTGTAGCCCTGACTGTCCTGGAACTCATTCTGTAGACCAGGCTGGCCTCAAACTCTGCTTCTGCCTCCTGAGTGCTGAGATTAAGGGTGTGTGCCAGCATCACTGGCCAGGCTGTTCTGGAACTTGACTTGATCTTGTCTTGTGTATCTTGAACTTGGCTGGCATCGCCTTTGGGGGATCCAGAAGGATCCTCAATGCCACACTGTTCCTAGAAGCCAGCCACCCGACTTGCAAAGATTAACTGCTCATACCTCCTTCTGAGAATAAGAAACAATTGAACAGCAGAGGCCACACCCTCACCTTCCAAGACCACGCCTACAGGCACGTCCTCTACCATCAAGGCCTCCAGGGCCACACCTGCAGCCACGCCTCCTTCCTCATGGCAGTAACTTTGCCAGGTATTCAAGGCAAGAGGGATGCACTGGCTGACCCTGCTTTCCTTAAAGGGGGCAAATCCAATACTCTGGGGTCAGCGCCATGCCTAGAGCAGGAAGATCCCCAACACTGTTCAGCATGTGCTGGAGGCTTCTGTCCATCCCTTGCCCACCCACCATGCACTCATGTGGCTGTGACCTGTTCTTGAGCTATCCAGACAGGTATAGCTCCTCGATGCCCAGCTCCTCCTCGGGCAGAATTGGGGCTGTCGGCTGAGGGAGCAGCTTGTTTGTGTTTGACATAAGCCCTGGATTGTTTTTCTCCCCGAGGCTATTATGCAAAGGCAAGTCCTAAAATAATATTGAATTTCCTCTCATAATTTGGAGGGAGGATACTCATCCGGAATTAAGCTAGGATGGAGATGCTTTCATCTGTGGGCACAGGGGACTTCTGCACGGACTCTGGCTGGGGGTAAGAATGCAGGTCTGTTTGCGCCAGCCCAGGTCCACTGAGTTCACCGGAGTGGAGCTGCTTGGGAGAGCTGTGTTCTTGTGTTTTCATAACTACGTGTCTTGGAAAGCTGGACTCTTCATCGTATTGTTCTGAATTCCAGATGAGGACATGAGCCCTGGACCCTAGAGACCAGAGCCAGAGCCCAGCTGCTGGCCAGCTAGCTGTGTGTCAGGCCCAGGAAGGTGCCCCTGGGACCAGCAGTGCGTGGTGCATAGTGGGTGGTCGGTGTGTTCCTATCAGCTCCAGCACAAAGAGGGCTCACACAGCCTTCCAGTGGTGGCTGCAGCCACTTGCCCTGCTTCAGAATTGCCTGCCTGAGTTTACCATGCGTGTTCCCTTCGGAAGCCTGCCCAGATTTCCTGTCCACAGTACACAGACTTCCAGAGTGGACTGCCTTCTTCCTCGGCTTCTTAGGGAGATAAGGCTGGGCTTCAGAGACAGCCGGACTATGCTCCAATCCCAGCCCCGCTGCTAGCTAGGCTTGGGACCTTGGACTTAAGCTTTCCAGAGCCTTGACTTTTCTCATCTTTAAAGTGATATTGGTATTCACTTCGAGAGATCACCATCTAACTCGTTCTTTATATGATCAAGATTCAGAACCCAAATATTTATTCCAGTTATGCAACAAACCTCAGCAGAGCGTTCACACACCAGTCTCTACAACAAGTTCTGGGGGACACAGAAGAAGACGACGACACAGGTCTAGGCTTGGCTTTGAGCAAAGGTGGATCTCTGTGAGTTCAAGGGCAGCCTGCTCTACGTTAGTGAGTTCCCAGACAGTCATAGCTACAACAAAAACTGTTTTATTTTGGGAAAGTGCTACTTATGAAAAGGCAATTGCAAAATGAAGAGATTCTGTAATGACGGCTTGTTCCCCCTTAAGTAGAATGGGTGGGTTCTGGGGAACCGAGGCCAAGGGACCGATCAGGACTGTCGCCCCAAGTTAGTCAGGAAACAGCAACAAAGTACATTTCTAGCTGAAGAATCGGTGTTTGCTCATCTCTGTGTGGGTTGTCACGGCCTCTTTTAGTAGGAAAATGATTTATTGATGCCAAACAATTCTCCTGCCCCAGTGAAGACCTTCGAATAGTTTGAGTCCGTCTCTCTACCCACGAATCTCTGGGGTGGCATGAGGAAGATACCCATAAACATGACCACAGATAGAACCCCTCCCACGAGGACAAAGGTCTTTCCACAAGCTCCTGGATGGAAAGGCTCGGTGTTAACTACAACCGAGCATCCAAGGCTTGTGCCGCTTGTTGGGGTGAGCTGGTCATCTAACCTCTACGGCAGATAGATCCCCTTCCACTAGTGTATGAGCAGACAACCTAACCGTGCATATCAGTGACTCGCAGCACACTGCTTGGTCCCTTAAGATCTACCTGCCACAAGAGACTGGAACCACTACATGATAGACAAAGAATGTTGAAAAAGGATGGACTCACTCTGGCTCCCAGTTCCAGTCGTGGATGGGTGGGTGCCGTCACTTCTAGGTCCTGGTGCTGGCAGGAAGTGTGTGGTGGAACTTAGCTCTCCAGCTCATGCCCAGGAAGCAAAAGCCAGAAGGAAGAAGGACCAAGGTCCTCCTCTCCCTTCAGAGCGAGGTCTCCTGAAGCAGGGACTCTCGGCTCCACTCTTTCTGGTAGGGCCGAGCTGGGACTAGGCCCCTATACCCCGGCCAGCTGGACACTTAAGATCCAGGTATGGGGGTGGCACAGACAGAGGGGACAACAGCTCATCGACAGGTGGACAACTCGGATCAACCCTCACCTCTTAAATACTGCTTTCCAAGAGGAAGTGCCAAAGCTACCCAATGGGTAGAAAGCATTTCAACAAACAATGCTGGTACCAGAGGGCTCTGCACACTCCAAAGCAAACACAAACAGGTGATATTTCCCACAGTTAAAATCTGGGATACTTCCGGGGAGGTGGTGATACTTTCTTCTTTGACAGCATTTGGTTCATACTGGTCAGAATTCCCCAGGGGCATTCAGATGCATGCTGACGGTTCACACATCTCAATCTTACACACACACACACACACACACACACACACACACACACACACACAGAATCTGTGCATTCAGATGCATGCTGACGGTTCACATATCTCAATCTTTCACACACACACACACACACACACACACACACACACACACACACACAGAATCTGTGCATTCAGATGCATGCTGATGGTTCACACATCTCAATCTTTCACACACACACACACACACACACACACACACACACACACACACACACACAGAGTCTGTGGAAGCTGCTTTGGGCATTGCCTTAGGTGTAATCCACCTCTTGTTTTCCTGAGACAGGGTGTGGGAGGCTGGCTGGCTGGCAAGCTCGTGATTCTCCTGTCTCCCCACCCCCAGCACCCGGATAACACGTGCCACAGTGTCTGACTTTTTCATGTATGTTTTGGGGCTCACGCTCATGCAAGGCAATCAGGCCCTCATGCCTGAACGAGAACTTGTATTGACTGGGATCTCTATTCTATTGAGAAATGATCCCAGACTGGCCACAAATTCCTGACAGTCCTCTTGTGGTAGGCATCATGTGTTGAGATCGCATGAGTGAGCCACCACGTTGTACTCAGCAAGATCAGTGCATGTCACCACATCGGAGAAAACCAAGAACCGATGACAACAGCGACCACCACGCTGGTGACATGTTGAGACGTTGAGCAGTGTGTGCTGAATCTGCACTGTGCTGATGTCTGCATGCATATATATATATGTATAAAACAGACACATATATAGCACACATATATAACTATATAAATGTGTGTATATATAAACACAACATATATAACATATAATATACATATATAATATATATGTGTGTAAAACATATGTGTATAACATATAACACATATATAACTGTATAAATATATGTATATTTTTTGTTTTTGTTTTGTTTTGTTTTTGGAGACAGGGTTTCTCTGTGTAGCTCTGGCTGTCCTGGAACTCACTCTGTAGACCAGGCTGGCCTTGAACTCAGAAATCTGCCTGCCTCTGCCTCCCAAGTCCTGGGATTAAAGGCGTGTGCCACCATTACCTGGCTGTATATTTTTTTTCTTATGTAGCCCAGGCTGGCCCGGAACTTTGCTAATGTACTGAGGATGTCCTTGAGCTTCTGGTCCTCTTTGTCTCCGTCACAGTTTGTGACAGGTGTGACCACCAGGCCAGGATTTATGTGAAGCTGGGGATGAAATCTAGGGTATGTGTGTGTGTGTGTGTGTGTGTGTGTGTGTGTGTGTTAGGCACTTTAACAACTGAGTTAAAACAACAGACCCTGCCACTTGTTTTAAACACATCTAAAGGATTGCTGGCCGTGTCAAAGGGCCCAGAGACCACAAATCAAATTCAGTTATGGTCAATTAAGGAATCCAGGTGTCAGGCTTGGGGCGGGGGAGGCTAGTGTCAAATTCTTTCAAATGTTTTAAATGCTTGAACATTTCACGATCAAGTATTGGGGGGAACATGAGCTCAGGTTAAGGAGAGTACTTGCCACATTTTCCTCCCAACCAAAGATGGGTATCTTGATTTTAGATACTTGTAAGATTAACAAGAAAAGGAGGGAACATCGTCATAGGTAAGTGAGCAAACACTTAAGCTGGGTGATGTGGCTCACATCTGTAATCCCAGCACTTGGGGATAGGTAAGTGAGCAAACACTTAAGCTGGGTGATGTGGCTCACATCTGTAATCCCAGCACTTGGGGAGCCAAGGCAGGAGAATCATACATTTGAGGTTAGCCTGGGGTACATAGAAGGACCCTATTTCAACGCACACACACACAAACACACACACACACACACACACCCCTTTGCAAAAATTAAAAAGACTTGATATTCCAATAGCCAGCAATGTTTGAACAAGTTTTCAATGGCACAGTATGAATCAGAACATGATGAGGTAGCTCACCGTGACCACACAGATCAGATAAACCTAAAAACATAAGAAGGGAGACAGACCAAGACTGTGCTAAGTGTTAGTGTTCTACTTTCCTGGTGCTGGTGAGACATGGGTTAGAGTTGTGGACCTTTCTGTAGATAAAAGACCTATATCGTCTTGGAGAATCTTGGCCCACAAGGATCTAACTTTGTGGCCCCACCTAGGATGCCCCAGGCTAGGTGGGAAGGCCCTGTGGACCTCCAGCTGGGGAACCCCAGAATGCAAGGTCGGAGACCTTGGCACAGGGGAATCCCAACCTCCTGGCCATCAGCTTGCCTAGCTGGCCCATACAATGCTGCCTCTGTGCCTCCTGGGACTGGAGTCACATGCTATGACGCACAGGGGATTGCCATAAATGCAGAGGGGTGACTGTGAGGGCAGTCCAGCATAATGGAATTCATACTGTAAGGACTCTGTGTTGCCAGTTAGGGCTCCTTGATGCCCTGTGTACACAGACAACCTTAGTGTCACTCCAGGCCTCAGTTTCCCTTCTGTAGCCCTAGTGGCGTGACAAGGGCACTTGCAGGGGAGAGCTATTTGCTTCTGCTTCGTTCGCTGCAGTAGGCTCTGTTCTCACTGCCTGCTCCCCTCAGCTCCTGCCGTGCCTCATGTCTGAGTTGTTCCTTAATAGTGACATTTGTGGCATACGACCAAGTTCTTCATTAATGGGTGACTGAGGGACGAACTGAATCACAATCTTCCATAAGTCAAGTGGGAAGTCAAATAATTCCCCACAGTCTGGGAGCAACCTGACACGCTGCGTGCTGACCTCCTGATGACTGGAGCCAGAGTCATTTGCATCTCACACATTTTCAGAGATGAACACAGGCCTTGCTCTCCTCTGCTGGGTGGTCCTCACACCATGGGCACCAGGTGGGAAGGGCTGTTAGATTGGTCCATTTCCCCATCCCCACCAAGGCTAGAGGCAGGTGGGTTCCCCTGCTCAGGACCCAACCTATGCTTATGGCTAACTTCTCCTGGTCAGGCTTTGAGTGACATCCACCTGCAGATGACAAGCGTGCTCACTCTGGTGACAGCTGGCTCTGCCTCTGGTAGCTTTCAGGGGTCTTTATGACATCTCTGTGGGACTTTTATTCCTATTGTACAGGGTGGGAGAGAGACAGGGGGAAGGAGACATAGACATACAGGCAAGCAGAGACAGTCAGAGACAGAGAGAGAGACACACACATACAGAGAGAGAGAGAGAGAGAGAGGGAGAGAGGGAGGGAGAGAGAGAGAGAACAAGTGCCTGCAGGGACCGTAGCTGTGTCCTGAAGATGCAGAGGGACAGGCTTCTTCTCCCCAGTGTTCCTTCAGTGTTACCCTCCCCCACTTTTCCAAGTCATAAAGTCATAGCTGCAAGGGATTCGGGGTGGGGGGTTCTCCCAGGCCCAGCTCTGTACCACGTGGTGTCCTGCGGAGAGCACAGCTCTATTCTACATCACAGCAGAACACTTGTAGAAGCTTCTCCAGGGTTTCACAACTCTCAGCATGTGATCCAGGCTTCTGTGCAATCCCACTGACCCTACACATGGCCCAGGTTGTGGTTCCTGGCCAAGAGGCTTTCCAAGAGGTGGGAGCACCTGGGCTGAGCTAGGGTCCCCACATGCCAGGACCCTAGGAAGTGCTTCCTGTGTTCCCTTGCTCAGAGGAAATGTATGATTTCCATCTGCAGGGAGCCTGGGTGATGATGTCCCTGGTAACTATGGTCATGTTTCTGGTGATATTTCTGTCATTGCTGGGCATAGCTTGCTGGCTTGTGTGAGCACATGGTTGCATCACAACCTTGAGATTATGTAGCAATATGCACTCAGATATCTAGTCGTCAGGTGACAACGGACTATGTGTGCTCTATGTATACACTATAGGTAAACCGATGACACATACTATCTCAGCTACACACAAATACACACACACACATACACACACACACACATGCACCCTCACCAGGAGAAGCAGCCCCTCCCAGTGTCAGAGGGTCAAGCGTCAAGAGTCAGATCTGGTTTGTGCAATGAACTGTGGGGTAGGAGAGGTTGCTCCCTGAGGAGGCCAGTACAGCAGAAAGTGCAGTTGGTCATTGTGGTGGTTTGTATGTGCTTGGCCCAGGGAGTGGCACCACTAGGAGGTGTGGCCTTGTTGGAGTGGGTGTGGCCTTGTTGGAGTGGGTGTGGCCTTGTTGGAGTGGGTGTGGCCTTGTTAGGGTGGGTGTGGCCTTGTTGGAGGAAGTGTGTCACTGTAGGGGAGGGCTTTGAGACCCTTCTCCTAGCTGCCTGGAAGAGACAGTCTCTCCTGGTTGCATTTGAATCAAGATGCAGAACTCTCAGCTTTCTCTAGTACCATGTCTGTCTGCACACTGCCATGGTTCTTACTATGATGATAATGGACTGAACCTCTGAAACTGTAAGCCAGCCCCAATTAAATGTTGTCTCTTAAAGAGTTGCTTTGGTCATGGTGTCTCTTCATAGCAATAAAACTGTAAGACAGAATTTGTTACCGGGTATTGCTGTGATAGGCCTGACCATGCTTTTGTTTGGAGGAATGTGGATTTTGGGACTTTGGAAAGCAGTGGAATGCTTTAACTAGGGCTTAACAGGCTATCCTAGTAGGAATATGGAAGGCGTTGGTGCTGAGGGTGATTTGAATTGTGGGGACTTTGCTTAAGGGGTTTCAAAGGAGAATTTTAGTATGTGGCCTAGAGACTGTTCTTGTGATGTTTTGGTAAAGAATGTTGCTGTTTTTTGCCCTTGTCTGAAAAGGCTGCCCGAGGCTAAGCTAAAGAGATTTCAATTAGTTGCACTGATGAAGTTTCAGCAAACCCAGAAAAGACTTTGTTCTCTGGTTTATTCTCATGAAAAGCATTTTGATCAAGCATAGCAAGCTTAGAGGAAAAATACAAAATGTATGGTTCAAGTAATAAAGGGGCACCAGATCCAGTAAGCAGCAGAACTTCGCAGCTTTGGCCACATGTCTCTGACTTTAGAGTCAAGAATAGAAGGGACTACAGGGACAATTGATGCTGGTAAATTAGAGCTAAGAAATTAGCAGTGATTAAGAAGAGACAAGCATCACTGAGCTAAATTCTTCTGGGAAGTGTTTTCTGAGAGCACAAAGAAGCTGTGTTGCAGAGATAGCCAAGGTTGTACCTCACTGCTGCTGGACTTGGTAATGTGTAAGAATTACCCAGGTGGTACTGGTTCTGTAGGCATGAGGGGGTCATGGAGAGGAGCTGAGGCTTGGCACTGTGAGTGGCCATGGATGGGCATTGGTGAAGGTGCAGTTGACAGCCCAGGACTGAAGGGGTCATGCAAAGGAGTTGAGGCTTGGCACCATGAAGAGTGCCTATGAGAGGCTATTGGTGAAGCCTAGTTGCTGCGGAAGACCAAAGTGTATTGGAGATGACAGTACCATGGGATGACCCCAAGAACAGTAGCAGCAGTGGAGTGGATCAACCTGAGCTTAGAATGCTACAGAGGGCAGAGCTGGAGAAGTGACGCCAGCCCTTAGGAGGAGCCCAGAAGATCATGTGTGGATCCCAGACATTGGAACAGGAAACTGTGAAGTTGAAGTTGCCTTAGATACCCCAAGATGTTAAGAGATGCCAGAGCCATGGGATATCTGCAGAGGGAAGCTGCCAACAGGAAGTGAAGTCAACCAAAGAGAATGAATTGCATTGTCGTTAGCAAAGATGAAAGGGGTTGGAGATCTGAAGAGCGCTTTGACATCAGACATGGAGATGCAGAGTTTGGAGTTTGCCCAGCTGGTTTCCTGCCTTGCTTTGGCCCAGTATTTCCTCACTGTGACATTTTGGGACAGTAATGTATATCCTGTGCCATGTTATGTTGGAGGTATGTGATCTCCTTTTGAATTTTGAGTTTAATAGGGGATTACAGTTAAGAGATTGAATGAATCTCAGAAGAGACTTTGACCTTTGGGCTTTGGACATTGTGGGAACTATTATAGACTATGGGATGTACGAAGTTGAATTAAATGAATTTTGCAGTTTGCTATGGCTAGGTATGGCCCCCACAGACTCGTGTTTGAAAAAGTCTACGGGGGCTGGGAGTAGAATGTGGTGATTTCAATATGCTTGGCCCGGAAAGTGACACTATTAGGAGGTGTGGCCTTGTTGGAGTAGGTATGGCCTTGTTGGAAGAAGTTGGTCATTGTAAGGTTGGGCTTTGAAACCCTTCTTCTAGCTGCCTGGAAGAGACAGTCTCTCCTGGTTGCAGAATCAAGATGCAGAGCTCTCAGCTCTTTTCCAGCACCAAGTCTGTCTCTATACTATCCTGCTTCTTGCTATGATGGTCATGGACTGAATCTCTGAAACTGTAAGCCAGCCCCAGTTACATGTTCTTCCTTATAAGAGTTGCCTTGGTCATGGCACAGCAAAAAACACTCTAAGACAGAGGGGAAAACAGGGTTAAATTGCACTCCAAGGCTTTAGACCTGAGCCCTTCTCCATGACTTCTCTGTCTCTCTGTCTCTCTGCCTCTGTCTCTGTCTCTGTCTCTGTCTCTGTCTCTCTGTCTCTCTCTCTCTCTCTCTCTCTCTCTCTCTGTCTCTCTCTCACACACATATCACTGCTTCCAAGGCTAGTCCCTGTGACCAGAGGCATCAGAGCAGTGTTCCTAGAGCCTGGTCTTCCCTGCTCTGACAAATCTGTCTGCTGGAGGCAAACAGTGATGTAGTCATGAAGGCCAACCATTCACACGTGACGTCCATAGAAATACAGGTTGGGGAAGCAGGATCAGATACTGGTTTTGATATTGGCTAAGGAAGGGTACGAGAGGCATTTGTCAGTTCCCAGGCCTCTGACCTAGAAGTGGCCCAGGTAATGAGGACCTCATCAAAAGTCTGCCACTCAAGGCTCTACCCTGCTTCTGTCCTAGCAAGGGTTGCTTGGACTTGGAGTGGCCTAGAGGCATCTGAGAAGGCATGGTGGCAGCCACAGCCTGGCTACACTTGCTGCAACTGCTCAAGTGTCTCTCAGGCCCAGGGTGACATACCCTCTTGGATATCTCCTCAGGACCTGTGCACTACTGTGACCCAGCCCTAAGTGTCAACAGGGCATGAGAAACAAGGGCTCTCACTACCCACCTGTACTTGGGCAGCCTGCTCCAGAACTCCTGGGTTCCCATGGGCTCTGGGCACACACTATCAACATACAGGATAGCCTTCTACTTATGGGCTGTAGCCAGTGGTCCTAAGGATCAACCTGAACCCTGAGACACTTCAACCTCCCAGGAGCCAGGGGTTCGTGGTAGATGTACCCCAAGTTAGTCCAGGTTAGACAGTGTGATGGTTTGTATATGCTTGGTTCAGGGAGTGACACTATTAGGAGGTGTGGCCTTGTTGGAGTAGGTGTGTCACTGTGGGCATGGGCTTTAAGACCCTCATCCTAGCTGCCTGGAAGAGAGAATATTCTGCTAGCAGCCTTCAGATGAAGATGCAGAACTCTTAGCTCTACCTGCACGGTGGTGCCTGCCTGGATGCTGCCATGTTCCCGCCTTAATGATAATGGACTGAACCTTTGAACCTGTAAGCCAGCCCCAATTATAAAAATGTTGTTGTCCTTATAAGAGTTCCCTTGGTCATGGTGTCTGTTCACAGCAGTAAAACCCTAACTAAGGCAGGCAGGTCGTATGTTAGGGATGGGGCTATGGCTGGGGTGGACAGGAGCTCGAGGCTCTAGACTGTAACTTCAGGGTTTCGTCTCAGCTGTCCTGGACAGGGAGGGTAGCACTAAGGGACAGCTGTGGCCATGAAGTTCAGAAACCAATCAAAGTTCCTGCTAGAGTCATGTGAGAAACAAGTGCCTTGACTCTGGGGAGCTTTGGGCCTCCAAGGAGGGTCCCGGACTTGCTTTAAATGGAGAAGGAAAGGTAGGGGCAGGGATGAAGATGGGGGGCAGCCATTAGCTCAGTATATGAACCAACCCCCAGATCTGACGCCCTGTCCACATTCACTAGGAACTGTACCCCACCCAAGATCACGAGCAGAGCACTCTTGTCCCTGCCCAGGGTAGATAGAAGCCCAGACTGGACAAGCCAAGCTGGATGCAGCTCTCTGTGTCCTCTCCATGAGCCTCTGGCCTTAGCCAACACGGTCTACTCACTTTCACTATGGTGCCCATTGATGCCCGATCAGTCTCTTTAAGCCAAGGTTGTCCAGGGAGGAGAGAAGAAAACCTGTCTCCTGGGACAAAGTTCAGGACAGGGTCTCCAAAGAAGGCTGGCCTGAACAGGGACAGCGATGTGAGGTGAGGCAGACCAGCCTATGCATGGTGACGGTGACGGTGACGGCAGGTATTGTGTATCTGTGTCTGTGCCCAGCCAAGGGCTTCTACACTTCCTGGACTCCTCGCTCTCATCCCTGTTGGACAGGCAGGGAAACCAGAGTCAGCTGGCTCAGGCTGCTTGGCTGTGGCTGCAAGACTGGCGAGGGAACTTTGGAACCTGGGGCTGTCACTGTATGTATGTTATGTATAGACATGCCACGGCTGTGCAGCCTCCAGTACTGATCCCATCTTCCAGTTTCAGAGAGCATCCAGAGAACCGAGCACCACGGCCCTACAAATGTCCAGGCTCTGTACTGGTAGTGGGAAGAGGATGCAGGGCATGAGGCTTCATCCCTGGGTTGCTACTGCCCAGGAGGAGCGATCATGTGACTCTGACCGATCACTGTGGCACTGAGTCTCTACTGAGACGAGAACTTTGGTTTGGGCAGCAAACAAGCACCGCAGGGAGCCAGCCACCTTCACTGAATTCTTTCAAGTGACTGTGACTGAGCCTAGTGTGGGCTGAATGGCCTTCCTCCTGTCAGGACTGCTGCCCGCCAGTCTACATTTGCCTCAGTGCCTTCTGGAGCTGAGCTAGCCCTTGGCCCCAGCTCCCTTCCCTTCAGATAGAGCCTGCCATGGGCAACAGCAGAAGAGAGTGGCTCTCTGTGGGAGGCGCCTGGGGACTGGCATATAGTGGGGTGGGGCACAGGCTGAGTTTGGTATCTCCCTGTGGTACAAAGCTAACCCAGAGAAAGAAGAGGGGGAGGCAGGGAGATGCTTAGAGGCTGTCACTGTCCCCTGGAACGGCCATCAGATAGAGAGTAGCTGGGTCCTTTTCCATGGAAGTTGCTGTGCCCAACCACTCCTTGGTGGAGTCTCACAGGACATACAACGTCGCATATAAAGTCAGCCAGGCGCTTGCCATCACTGAGCACTCAGAGAAGCTGAGGCTGGGTAGCTTAAGGAACTCATCCCTATAGCCTGGCTACCTTGGGATGGCATTTAGCACACTGTCTAGCATGGTGTGGGTACACAGGTTGATGAGCTGGAGAGCCTGAGGGCCTGGCCACCCCTCCCTGCTCCCTTGGGCCCTCCACAGGTACTTTCACTAATTTATTTGCATATTTGCTTATTTTTTTAAAACAGGGTCTCATGTAGCCCCCATCTGGCCTCAAACTTGCTAAGTAGTTAGGGATGGCTTTGAACTCCTGATCCTCTTGCTTTTATTTCCTGAGATCTGGGATTACAGGCCACCATGCCCAATCTATACAGTGCTGGAATCAAACCTGGTTTGATTGTGTTGTTGTGGTGGTATGTTTGTTTGTGAGTTTGCATGCCAGGCAAACACTCTGCCAGCTGAGCTACATCCACAACTCACTAAATTGCCTTTAGAGAGTGTGGTACTCACCTATCCATTGTTCTAGAGCTCAGAAGCCAACCCGGGGAAATCCAAATCTGAAGTCGGCTTGGGCTATATACAGTGAGACCATGTCTCAAAATTTTTCGTTTGTATATTGGTTGCTAAAGGAACATGATAAGGAAGTCGAGGGATAGGTTTGTGTGGACTTTTAAATTACCTGAGATTTACCATGGGGTCTATGTTAAGATCTGAATGTACACGGGACACATGTAGCAATGAACATCTGTCACCTCTGCCAGCTCTGAGGACTTTTAGTTCCCAATGGCAGCTGCTTGTCCCATCTCTAGCCCCAGAAACAGTGGTCTGTTCTCTCTATTTTGGAACCCACTGAGCATGCTCAAATGAGACAGTCACATTATCCTGTCATGTGCATCACCATGTGTGTGTGTCTGGGACAGTTGGGGAGGAGGGCAGGTTGAGGCGGAGTGGGTTAGATCTGAGCCAGGAATCCACTGTGACCTGAGTTATCCCAAGCACACAGATGGTCCTCGAAGCTCCTGATAGCTTTGGGGGTCGGGGGAGTCCTGGTTGTGGATGAATCCCATAAAGAGCTTCTTGGATCCCAACCCTACATCCCAGCAAAGCCATCGGAATTCACTGGGCTCTGTAAACAGAAGCATGTGCCAGCAGTGCCAGGGACTTTCTTGGGAGCAGTGGAGACATTATAGGGACTTTTGCCATGTGAGGACCCAAGGAACTCTAGCTCTTGGAGGTCAGAGCCCTTTACAATGGTCCCAAAGCCAGGAGGAGCTGGATGCGGGGAAGACCTTGGAAAATTCACCATGCCCAGTCTTATGGGCGAGTAACTGGCAACTAACAGGTACCCTGTGTCACAGCAGGCAGATGTCATCCAAGTCTCTGACAGTCCCACAGTGATGTTCCATCAGGGGCAAGCTGCAGTCCACATGGCTTGTCACTACAGCCCCAGTTCCTAGAGTGAGCGGTGAGCACAGTCGTCAGCTTCCGTCTACCAATGGCAAGGCTAGACCCTGGCAGGGGCATGACACTTCCATAAGGTCACGTGGCCTCTCTAGGAAACTGCCACACTCACGGGCATGAAACACATTTAGGCCTGGGACATGATGTCTGGATGGTAAGGGCTAACCTAGCATGCACAAGGCTCTGGTTTTATCTCCAGAATTCTCACAAAGGAGGAACAAACAAAACAAGCCCTAGTGCCTTGCTTCATGCCCACGCTGGACGAGTAAGGTCAAGGTCACTCTCTGACCTTCTGTCTCCCAGGTGCAGGAGAACCATTTCCTCTCAGATGCTCCTGAAGGGATCCTGGTTGCAGTTTTCTGGCTCTCCCATCCCGGACTTGGCACGCTCCCTCCACTCGCAGAGGTCGTGGTATAGTGCCTGGGACCCCATGTTTATCCTGTGGCTCCATCTAACAGAGGAGCAGCACTCTCAGCTCAAAGGACCCTGTGACGACTTTTGATTCCCTGGATGATCTTGGACATGCTCCCATGCCAAGACCTGGGACCTGAGCCATCAGTAAAGTCCCTTTCACCATGGTGGGGGTGGTGGAAACAACCAAGGGTTCCTTTATGTCACAGCAGGGACTGTCAAAGTGACTCTTCTTTCTTCTTCCTTCCTTTATTTTCTTTCTCTTTCTCTCCCTTTCCCATTTCTCTCTTTCTTCCTTTCTTTTTCTTTCTTTTTCGAGACAGGGTTTCATTATGTGTAGCTCTGACTATCCTGGAACTCACTATGTAGATCAGACTAGCCTCGAACTCACAGAGATCCATCTGCCTCTGCCTCCCAAAGGCTAGGATTAAAAGTGTGAGCCGCCAACCTAGCTTCACAGTGACTTTTCTACTGCTGTGACAAAAAAACCCACCAAGGTAACACACACACACACACACACACACACACACACACACACACACAAACACTCACACACATACACACACACACATACACTCACACACATACACACACACTTCACACACAAACACACACATAAACACACAAACACAGACATAAACACACACATAAATACACACACACTCACACACACATATACACATACAAACACACATACACACACAAACACACTCATACACACATATACATATACACACACATAAACACACACAAACATCTCCCTCCCTCTCTCTCTCTCTCTCTCTCTCTCTCTCTCTCTCTCTCTCACATACACACACACACACACACACACACACACACACTTATTTAATTTGGGGCCCACAGTTCCAGAGGCTACAGTCCATGGTTATCATAGCAGGGGACATGGTAGTGGGCACAGGCATGGCACTGAAGCAGCAGCTGAGAGCTCACATCTCATCAGCTCCAGGCAGAGAGGGATTGGGGCTGGCATGGCCTTTTGAAACCTCAAAGCCCATCCCCAGTGACATACCTCCTCCAACAAGGCCACCTCCTGATCAAGTATGAGCCCTGGGGGCCATTCTCATCCAAACACACAGGTCCCTCTGTCATGGCAGGGTGTCACAGGACCAGGACCTAGGCACCTTGGGACCTTGTGCCAAGCAGAGGCTACTTGGTTCTTAACTCCTGTCTTACAGAAACGAGAACAGGTTCAGAGAGGCGAGCTGACAGGGGCTTAGTAAGGCTAAGTCCTCCCTGACGGTCTCAGTCAGAGGCAGTGCTGGGATACAGGCTGAGCCTGAGCTGGATCTGGGCAGGTCCTTCCCTGTTGGAAATGAGAGGGCTCTGCAGAAGAGAGGGGCAGGAGAACCAAGGACCTGACTTTGAGCAGCCTGGGGCAGCTTCAGAGGTCAGGGCAGAGAGACCCTGCTGAATGCCCCTTCCGTCAGTGATTACAGGGGCTTTGTTTTGGACGGCGATGGAAAAGATGGATTGTTACAGATGTGGAGTTTGCCTGTGGTGTGGCTGCCTAGAAGACACGGCTGTTGGTACCTGGGACAGGCTGTGATCCATAGCCAAAGTGGATGGGTGTGTGTTTGTGTTCATGGTGTGTACTCTGTGAGTTGTATGTGTGCCTCTGTGTATTGCTAACATGGTGGAGGATATATACACACGCATACACACACACATGTATATGTGTGTGCGTTTGTGTGGCGTGGATGGTGTAGATTGGTATGCAGCGTGTGTACTGTGTTTGTGTACCATGCATACATGTGCACTGTGTGTTAAAAGCATATATAGTGTATGTACCATATGATACGTTTATGTGATGTATAGATGGTACAGCATGCCTTTGTGTGTCCTACCAGCTCCTCTGCAGGCTACCTCTCCTCCCCTGGAGCTGAGCTCCACTGCTTGTGGCCTGGGAATCTGACTCTGTTTGCTGGCAACAGGAGATATGGCTGCTCATTGCTTTTCCACACTGCTGGAACTCTCTCCCTCCTGGCCCGAGCTGTGCTGGCCTGCAGATCTTTCCGAGTGAAGCTATGGAAAGTGGGGTTAGAGAACCGCACGTGCCTGCCCCACGCTGCAAACAGACGGGGGCTACAGACATACACAATGCTCTGTGTGGGGCTCCACAAAGCCCCGAGGTGTGCTCTGAACACTGCTTGTGTATGTACACACACAAGCACGCTTGCACATCCCTGTCTGGAAACAGGGTCTGTGAAGGTGTGACCGGGTTGGAGGTCATGATGGAGCAGGTGGCCCCAAGTCATGTGACTGGGGTGCACCTAAAGAGAAATCAGAGACTTGGATTAAAACCCAGGGTGAAGCCATGTGAAGGCAGAGACAGAATGATGAGGCCTAGCGAGGGACTACTGAGCTCTGCTGGGTCCCCGGGAGCTGGAAAGAGGCCTGAGAAGACTCTTCCCAGGGTCCCCAGGAGCTAGCCAGCCACCAGCTTGGCCTGTAACATGACAGAAAGTCCCTCTGCCATGCTGAGCTGAGTGGACAGAGGACTTGCTTCCTATGCACAAAGCCTTGGGCTCCATCTTCAGCTCCACATAGAACAATGTAGTGATGCCCTAACACTCTAGAGGTAGAGGCAGGTGGACCACAAGTTCAAGGACATCCTCAGCTACATAGTGAGTTTGAGGCCAGTCTGAGACACATGAGATCCTGTCTCAAAACAGAGCAAACACAAGGCACCTCTGCTGTCCAAGTCCCCAGACTGGAGTCCTTTGTCAGGGCCACTCAGGAGCTCCTGCGCATGAAGAGTATCTTGAAAATGAGCTTTTAGTCCCCATTTTGGGATCAGAGGTCCCTCTGGGGTTCCCAAGTCATGCCCAGGTCAGGCCAAAGGTTAGAGGGGCAGGGCTGAGGGCAAGGCAGGGACAGAGCCAGCTCCTCTGAAACTGGAGTATTGGGTGCCAGACCTTCCTCTTGTCCTGTCTTCACGTGACTCCTCTGTATGGGCCTGTATCCCAGCCTGATTTTTCCCTTCAAAGGGACATCAGGCACTGGCTTTGGGCCCACCGGTATGACCTCATCCTATCTGGCTTGTCTGCAAGGCCCTGTTCCAAGAGTGGCCCTCACAGGTACACAGAGGGACATCCACGCCGCTGGCTGACATCACAGACCAGCAATTGCTGTGGAAACCAGAGGCTGCTTTGGAAGCTGGGGTGGGGTTCAGGCCCCTGGTAGCCAGGGTGGGAGCAGGGCTCACTCCACAAATACATAAGCCAGACCCGATGAGAACACCCCGAATCTGGACAGAGCTGGCCTGCACTGCCTGCTCACATGCGGACACATTTGCGTTTTCCCATCAACGTGTCTTACTCTTTCAGAACCTGGAAAAAAAAATCACCATGTTTCTCAGTTCATGAGCTCATCCTTCAGAGAACCGGGATGTTCCCCTAAGGAGCAGCTTGGCAGCCACAGTAGTAGGAATTCCATGCCACCCTCATGGTGGGATTTCCTCTACTGATGTGACCTACTCGTGGTCCCGTAGGTAGACCTGTCTGGTTTGTCTGTCACAGTCTGACCAGTAGCTGGGGTGGCAGGAAAACACCAGTGATGAGATAGGAAGATGGGCTCTGGCTTGGAGCCAGCCGTCTGTCAGGAGGCCATGGGGCCTTGGCATGTGGCTACCCATCTTGTCACTTCTTAAAAGACGCCGCTGCTTCAAGTGACCCCGTGTAAGGGTTCAAGCCAGAGTCCGCAGGGAGGGGCTCTGAGGGAGCTGACACTGTGTCCCAGTGAGGTCTGCCAGAGCTCAGCATCTCTGACCTAGAGATCAGTGGGCAAGAATAATGGGGTCCCACCCTCTACGGCCACAGCCTCCCTGGAGGCACCCTGTAAACGAAACCAGAATCTACGTCCCACCCTCTGCCCAGCTCCTGAAGCTGGCCTGTCCCTGTACTCCCAAGGCCAACTGGATGGAGCCAAGAATTCTAGGCCCTGGAGATGTCAGCCTGGGTACCAACAAAGAAAAAGTAGAAATGGAATAAAAATTCTTTTTTAATGGTCTCGGCTGCTAAACTCGGCAGTGCAGCCAGAAATCTGAATGGCGAGCCCACGGCGCAGCCTTCCAAAAACTCCACCTCACACACCGTGCTTCATCCAAGATTAATGGGAGCAGATGGAGTTGCTTTCCTGTGTTCCTTTCAGGGCAACGAGGTGCCAGTCATCAGGGCCATGCTGGAGAGGGGGCAGATCGGTGGGGGAGCGGGCCAGTGGGACAGGGGCAAGGTCAGGAGGAACGGTGGCAGACTCCTCTGTGACAGACAGATGGGGAATCTAGTGCATCTATCTAGTGGGGTGTATTGGGCCCTGGGGGTTCTGTGGGCTGATGAACTCCACTGTCATTCCATGTAGCTATCCCTCTGTCCTTCCAGAGCTCACTTCACTGTCAGCAGTGTGGAAGGCTGCCTGGCCAGCACCCAGCCAGGAGAAAGCTGTTAGAAGATTGTAGTAATCCGTGAGGTCCCCTGTGGGATGCACATGACACTAGAGTGTCCCCGTGTGGCTGGAGAAGGCAGGTGACCCAGGCCTAAGAGTGCACGGTCATCCCTGAGAATCTATCCTGCTCTGCAATGGGCCCAGAAGCCAAGAGGGACATGGTGGACTTAAGGTCCATGGGAGTGGACACAGTTCTCCACTCAAACTCCTCTCACCCCTAAAGCCTTCTGCTTCTACAGTGGTACCCCATATCCTCTATGAATACCCCAGGTCCTCCACTGACACCCCGTGTCTTCCACGGACACGCCATGTCCTCCACTGACACACCATGTCCTCCACTGATGCCCCATGTCTTCCAGTACGCCCCATATCATTCACTGATGCCCCATGTCATCCATGGACACCCCATGTCCTCCACGGATGACCCATGTACTCCACAGACACCCCATATCTTCCTCCAACACAGGCCTGCATGGAAGATACAAGTTTTCAGCAAGAATTTCGCTGGGTAGTGGCTGAGTTTACAGTTGCCCCTGGGAGCTCCCGAGCCTACCATGAGAGGAGCAAGCCCTGAGCTCTCCTCAGCCTGAGAAGTATGAGGCTCATGGGGAGAAGCTGACACAAGTCAACCTCGTCCTCTCCTCAGCTGGGTGCAGATGCAACCAACATCGCCTGCCCCAAAGGTGAGAGAGACAGGTGCCTATCCCCATGTGCTGCTGCCATTTCCATGGCTGGCTGTTACTTAGCAGTAGCTGACTGATACTGTCTGCAATCTGGGTGAACTAAAGAGAGCAAAAGATGGTAAAGGGAGGGGAGGGGAGGGGAGGGGAGGGGAGGGGAGGGGAGGGGAGGGGAGGGGAGGGGAGGGGAGGGATACACTTTACATTTCATTCGTTGTAAAACAAATATGAACTGTCTCCAGACTGCTCATGTGTTGGAACACTTGGTCCTCAGAGGGGGCGCTGTTTGGTGAGATTATAGAACCTTGGGGGGGTGTCTTCATCTGACGAAATGGGGGTCACTGTGGGAGGGCCTTGTGGTTTTGTAGTCTGGCCTCACTTCTTGTCTGCTTCCTGTCTGTGGCCTAGATGTGAGGAGTCCCAGCCACACCTTCTGTCCTGAACTCCGCCATGATAACCTCCTAGCCTTCTCTTGTTGCTTGGCGTCTGTAATCATTTCTAGGAGTGCATCCCTCATGTTCCTCAGGGTTGAACTGAGTAAGGGGTCATCTGGAGGATAGCCCTAGAGTGAGTGCCCTTCTGCATATAATGGCAAGCCTAGACTAGCAGTGTGTCCTTCCATGACATTGGTCTTGGTGCCCTGGCTGAACCCTACCCTCCCACGGCCTGCCCCTGCCCCGGGTCTGTCACTTATTGAAGTCACTTTTCTGCAGTCACCCCCAGCCCCATCCCCTTACTACCCAGCATGGTTCCCACTTGGCACAGGCGCCTTCTTCTCTGAGCTTCCTTATAGTGTCTGGAAGCATTTACAGTCCCGGGTTTATTATTTATTCACTCGGGAGCTTGTTTGGACCATTATGGGCTTGTGGGTATTTATTTTATCCTTTGGGTTATGACCCTGCACGGTTATTCATTTTCCTGCTCCAGTGGCTCCAGCCTTGGAAGCCATTCAGTTGGCACCTGTGCCCCTCTGACACCACAGCACTCACATGTGCATGCACACGCGACTGTACGTACATGTGTGCACACCTGTGCGTATGTGTGTGCGTGCACACATACTTGAACCATTTCCTTGCTTTGACACTAAGAGATGGCCATGATCCTGTGGTTTGTCCCCTGGGCATCCCACAGCTGGGCAGTTCCCCAAGAGCATGCTAAGCATGGCTTGGAGACATGTTAGGACCCCAGGCCTGAGCTGGGAGTATGCCCGTGGCTTCTAGGACTGAGCATGACTTAATAGGATGTCGTCAGCCTGTGAGGAACCAAAGGGGCAGGGGATACGGCCTCTCCCCTGCTGCAGCACACACTTCTGCTTGCCTACTGCTTAACCTGTAGCAGGTGAGGTGGGCTCGGAGTCTGCAGGTGCACAGGAGAGACTTTGCCATGCAGCGTGCAGCTGCACACTCTGGCCTCTAGACCCTGTAGATTCTCAGGAGTGAGCTGAGCCAGTCTTGGGTTAGACCTCCTCCCCCACCCAGGATCCTCTTTGAGGATAAAGACCGAGGCCCTCCTGTTCTTTCACATTGATGGGGGTCCAGCTTCTGGTTTCCAAGCACAGGGTCCTCCCTGGGTCCCCACCCTGTAGTGGGTCCCTGGGAGCCAACCCTGCTGTGGCAAGCCTCTAGCCAGTGCCTGAACCTAGGGAGAAAATTCTAGTGGACACATGTGGATGGGTGGGCAGGCAGCTGGCTATGGTCATTAGTTTTTTTGTTAAGTTCACAGTTTTAGAGTTGTTTGAGAAGAAGAAATCTCAGCTAAGAATTTTTTAAAATTATATATATACATATATATGTATATGCATATATTTATATATATAATGAGTACACTGTCACTATCTTCAAATATACCAAAAGAAAGCATTAGATCCCATTACAGATGGTTGTGAGCCACCATGGGGTTACTGGGAATTGAACTCAGGACCTCTAGAAGAGCAGTCAGTGCTCTTAACCACTGAGCCATCTCTTCAGCCCCTGAGAGTATTTTCTTGATTCATGATTGATTTAGAAGGTCCCAGGCCACGACTACTGTCCCTTGGCACGTGGTCATGGGATGTTTAAGAAAGTAAACTGACCAATCCGGGGGGAGCAAGCCACCAGGCAGCAGTCCATGGCTTCTCCTTCATTCAGTTCCTGCCCCTCAGGGATGGGATGTGATCAGAGAGTCTTGAGGTGAAAATAACCCTTTCCTCTCCAAATTGCTTCTGGTCTTGGTAGTTTTTTAAAAAGAAAGAAAAGAAACTGTAACTAAGATTGCATCCCTCCTCTGCCCTCTGCCCTCTGCCCTCAGGCAGTCTCAGGCCTGCTACCTACCCATGTATTCTTCAGCCGCATGGACAAACATTTGGAGGCTGCTGGCAACACATGTCCTACACTGATGGTTGCCATGGGGATGCTAATACTCGCTCCTTATACATCTTTAATTGCTCTTACCCAATATAGGCACCAATGCAGAGAGAAACAGGCTGTACTCCTATTCGCCACCCTGATCCTACGACCGAGGTCTGTCCCTTAGCACGTATAAGGGCTCCCACCTCCACCTTCCTCACAGATCACCCAAGGGTGCAGAAGAAGGGAACAAAGCCATTATCCTCCACAGAGGAGTGTCAGGTGTGGGGACCAGTGGAGTCAACACAGGTGTCACTTCAGCTCCGGGCAGTGATCGCAAAGGCAGCACTGCAGGGTGTAGGAAGCCATTGCCTCACCCTTGCCTCACTGACTCCCACGGGCTGGTGAGGAGGATTCCCACAGGAGCATTCATCCCTAGGCTCTACTAGTGGATTCAGTGGAGTGTGCTCATGATCGATTAGTAATGACTGTGCAGAGTGTAAGATTGGTAGAACATCTGCTCTTCGCACTAATGGGTTTGGGGGTGGGATTTGGGGTTTGAGGATGAGGGTGCTGTAAGAATCTAAACTCCAAGTAACAGTCTACCCTTCCTGTCCTACCAGCAATGCTGAGCTGTCCCTGCCCCAGCCAAGTGTCCCCTGAGTCACCTGCCCCAAGGACAGCCTTCCCACCTGCCTCTGCTCCTCAACTCACCCTTGTTCACTGTGCACCCAGTCGGCTGCTCACCTCTCGTCTCGTCTCTCCATACAGAGTAGGCAGCTGCCCTGCTTTGCTGAGGCCAACTTAAAACACAGAGTCTATCCCCAGATGGGCCAGGCTGGCCCCATCTCACTGGCTGCTCATCTCCTGGTCCAACAAGGCGGTAGAGATGCCCTGGGCTGAGAGCATCTGCCTTCGGGGGTGAGGAATTCACGTGGATGTGGAAGGAAGTGGGGATGGAGATGATGGCAGGGGACCAGAGCCAAGTGTCCTGGAGTGAGGCCCAGACTGAGTCCCCCGGGAGGGGAGAGGAGAAGAGAGGAGAGAAGAGAAGCAGTGGCCCCTCCCACAGCCCATCTCGGCCTCCTCCAAAGTCTTTTAGGAAAAAATAGCGTTTCCTCTTTAAACACATTAACCTCCTAGGCAGGCCACATGGGTCTTCTGCAGAAGCAGAGCGGGGATACTGCCCCAGCGTGTTCCTGGCCCATTGGATGCTAGGAGTTCCCGGGTCCGGTGAGCTGCCCTTGGCTCTGAAAGCATACACTAGAGGCTCTGAGTAGCTCATTCCCTCTTGGGCAGGGACAGGGTGACCTCTGTGGCTTCCTGAGCCAACTCAAGGTCAGACAGGAGTCCTTAGAGGACGCTGGACCAATAATCTCATCCTCCCGTGCTCTGGAAGCTCACACTCTCTGGCTGTGCTTAACCTAGCTTGAGGGAGGTCATACCCTCTGACCTGTCAGCTCATCCTCTGGGAGGGGACATTTTAGGTCCTGTGACACAGCCTGTGGTTAACCCTGGGACAGGAAGGGCTTATTTTAGTTCACGGTGACTTAGCTTCCTAATATGTGGCCCCTGGTTGTCATGGCCTCCTGGCGGTCTCTTTCCTGGGGTCTTGGATTTGGAGCCCAAGGGTTTGACATGTCTCTAGATCGGGGTGTTCTAGCTCCTGAGTATCCCCATCCCAGAGTGTCCAGCACCGAGTGGGGGCTTCATCAGCACTAGCAAGACGTCCATAGTCCCTCAGGGAGGTTCCCTTCCCAATTCATGCCTACCAGGCATGGCGCTGTTGGCAGAGGGCTGGGGAGAGTTAACAGGCTCAGCCAGGCCTGTTCTATTGAGCTCAGTACGGATTCCTCGTCTTTTTAAAAGATTATAGAAAAAATAATAAAAGGGACCACGTAACAGAGACCATATGTGGCCAGCCAAGCTGCGAGGTTTGCTTTCTGGGCTTTACACGGAAAGCTGATCCTTGGGTCCTGAAGGGCAGGCACGAAGCATCACGCAGGGGCAATGGGACTCTGCAGACGGATGACCACCTAGGACCACTCCCTCCCTGGAGGCCCTTGCTCTGTCACTGCCCCTCAGGGTTCTGTCCACCCCTCAGCAGTTCCCCATGAGACCCCACCTTCACATCCACCCCCTCTGAGCTCTGTGGCCTGGAGCCCCACTGCCCTGCCCCCTATGTGCTCATAAGCAGTCCAGATCCAACTCCCTGGGGCCTCTGGCTCCTGATCCCAGCACTGCCCACCCCCACAAAGCTTGTGGACCACCCAGAGTTTGCTGATGGCAGATGGCACCTATGGGACCCTGTGGATGTGGCCTGTGACGCTTGGCTTATTATACTTGGCTCACTCTTATCACCACTGTTCTGCACCCCTCCTGTCTACTGTTGCCCTGCTAGCATGCAGGCCTGGATTGCATGCTGGGAAGGGGCTTCCTGGTGGGTACGCAGGACTGGGGGTGGAGACTATGCTGACCCCCCAGGGCCAGTGTCTTGGGCTCTGATCCCAGTATTCTCCCACTAAACACCACACAGACCGCTGTACCCTCAGAAGAGAATTCAAGTTCTTGTCTTGGGGTCCAGGACCCCTGCTCCCTCTGCACTGCCGGCCCCACCCACTTGGCACACATCTGGGGTCTATCTCACTGCAGCTCATGCCTGTCCTCCTACTCCTGTTCCCACGGGTCTGCTCTGTCCAAGGGGGTGGACAGATGCCCTTGTGACCCAAGAAAGATGAATCCTGGTCCTCCTTCCCTGTCTAGCGCTGCTTTTCTGTGGAGAATGCCAGTGTTGGAGGAGTGGGGATCCTTGGAGTGGTATGTACAGGCACCTCACTGCTCTCTGAGGCTCCCTGGTGCCTGCCATTTCAAAATCATGTCTTAGCTCCCACCCCACCCCCATCCCCGCCCACACTCCTCTACAAAGACAGAGGCCAGGGCCAAGTTCTTAGCCCCACTTGCTGACAGAATTCCAGGGGAGTCCCTGGGTTGGTTTGTAAGATCTGGATGCAGGGTGCATCCTGTATCTATTGGGTAACCTCCGTCAGACAGACAGTCACTCTTAGCCTTGATTTCTTTGGTGGCTGAATGTCCCATCAAAAGAGGAGCCCCAGCTTGTAGAGAGCAGCAGAGGGACACATGGAGCTGCTGAAGCACCCACACACTGTGACCCCTGTGCCTTTTCCCACAAGGCGCACTGTGTTTAAGGCTGGGAGGACATCCCCTCTGATTCGGAGAGCAGAGACGTGGGGCCAATCCCCATGACAAAGCGAGGCTGTGGAGACAAGAGTCCATACAGGGGAGGGCCTGTCTCAGAAACAGGCTGCAACTCAGGCTGCCCAGAGCCAAGCTAGAGTACCCTGGGGTAGAGGCCCGTGACTCTGGCCGACACTCCCAACCCTCTGTTCTGTGGTGTCTTCTGAGGTGGAGTTCTCTCACTGTACACCTCTGCTCTGACTGAAATCCCAGAATAAGGAAAGTGTCAGGGCAGCTGGGAGGGTGAGAAGACCCCCTTAGCACAATGTGAAACCTAGGCGTGGCTGCCATGTTCCCTCCTCAGGCTCCATGGCAGGCTCCTCCCTGACATCACTGGCTTGTGATAACGCTGTCCCAGCCCCCACATCCCACTCTCTCTGATAGAGATACCACCACTGTCTCATCATAACTGGCCACATCTGCAAAAATATATCTCCAAACTGAGGTGCACTCACCGGTTCTAGGGGAACACAGGTTTACCTAGTTCAAAGGTCAGCAGCCTACATTTGACGTGGCTCTCCTTGGGCCCCTGGGGTCCTTCTACGATAGCTAAATTGTGCTTGGGCACCCTAGAGCTCATTTTAGATAGCCAAGTCCAAAGGAGAGTAGAAAATGTCCCGGAGGGGGTGGGGGGAGGGAAACAGCTATTAGCAAGATAGCCTTTTCCTTGTCCACGCAGTTGGGACAGAGCGGTAGCCTTCTGACAGGAGAGTCAGGAGTACGGTAAGACCCCAGGGTGCTGGGGGAAAATATCACCAGTCAATCAGAGAACTCCTGCCCACAGACTGGACCCAACCCTGGGCCTTGTGGGTAGGACATCAGTGCCCAATGCTAGAGCCCCTGCCTGCCTGGAGGTGTGTGTGTGGGGGGGAAGGGGCCTCTGACTATTCCGCTGGGAGCACTGAAAGGGAGTCTGTCCATGGCCCAGAAGATCCATTCCTGGCTCCCCACACTTTCCTTTTTTGAGGTTCCTATGAGAAAGGTTGTCCGCCCAGTCTACCTTAGAGAATTATCGGCTTCGGTGGCCAGTGACTGAATGCAGAGCCCAAGGAACAGAGGCCAGTGCACAGCTGCCTTTGCCCTGGGGGTGGCGGGGAGGAATGGGAGGCTAAAGCCTGGCCAACTGGTCCAGGTGCAGGACTCTGGGTCTGAGCCAGGAAAGGAGCAGGAAGTCAGGGAGGAAGTTCCCTTAAGAGTGGTCCCCTCCCTCGCTAGTAAGGGCCCTGTCTCTTGATGAGAACGGTCCTCACAGGCCGAGGCTGGGAAAGCGCTTTGGGAAGCACCTCACCCACAGCAGACATCATCATTAGCCGAGGCGGCGGCGGCAGAGGCCATTTGACAGCTTTGCCAGAACTATCCTGACTGCTGCTCCAGACGAGCCTCACCGGAGAGGCTTGGGTGGTGGGAGATGCAGGGAGCTGGTAATTAGCAGCAGGCTGTGATGCCGGCGGGACATGTCACCCTATAAAACAGGCATCGTCTCCCTGTGCCTCATTGAAACCTCTCCATGTCTCAGCAGCCTGGGACACTGGCCAACAGGAAGGAGGCAGAAGATGGAATTAGAAGTTCAAAGCCCAGGCCTGTTGCTAGAGTTCAGCCTCCCCCTGATTTGGAGAGGAACCCAAGTCTGGGCTGTGGGTGACTGCCCACTACTTGCCTCTAAACCTGGAGAATTTGTCCCTCCAACTCAAGGCCCCTGAGTGATCAGTTTCAATTGAGATCCTGTTACGTCAGGGTTGGCCCAAATCCATCAAGTCTGCCATCCTTGTTAGAGGAGTAGAGAGGTCCATTCAGAGGATGTGGTCATGTGACCAGGAAGGCGGACGGAGTGACGCAACCATCTGGGGCAGCCAGCTAGCAAGAAGCAGAGGCAGGTAGGACGCTTGCCGGAGCTGCCAGAGGGAACACAAGCTGGCTCCCATTTCAGCATGGTCTCTACAGAAGGGGCGAAACAGATGACAGATCTAAGCCACAGACAGGGAGAAAAAAGGCTGGGGGCTCAGCACCATGACTGAGCCACAGTGACAGGCTGGACCTGCACACTCAGAAACAGCCTGAGTGGCTTCAGAGTCTGCCAGAGACACAGTGATGGCAACTGTGTTACACAAACACACACACACACACACACACACACACACACACACACCATCTCACTCCTACATATCCCACACTAGTTCTATGGAAAGGTGCTAATGGCTTTAGGTGCCTCTGTCCAAGGAAACCTGGCCACTTAATACCAAGGGAAGGATGGGCTAACCCTGGAAAGGCATATACTAGCCTTGAAGCACATGATGAGCCAGAGAGGGAGAGAACATGAGAGAGGGAGGGGTAGGGGAGGTGGCAGGAGACAGGCTCCCCTTGACATCACCATAATTAACCACCAATATGAGGTGTCTGCACCAGGCTGACAATCTAGTAAGGGGTTTTTAGCCATTAGACTGGAGATAGCCAGTGATGCCCCAATACTTGGGGCTTCAGGTGAGCAGATGCAGGTCTCAAGGATGGATACAGTGTTCCCTGGGTCCACCTGGGACTGATGGCATCCTGGCCCGGAGAGCATTTTCCACTACTAACAGCAATGCTGCTCTTACTAAAGGAAAAGATCCTGACCACAGGCAGAGAGAAGCAGATTGTGCAAAACCTCTCTTTTTCTCTATAAGGACAGTTTTCATTGGATAAGGGGTTCGCTCTAATCTGGGATGATCTCGTCTTGAGATCTTTGCTTTAATTGCAAGGGCAAAGACTGTTATCCCTGGCTCCTGGGAGATCCATACTCGGGGATGACAATCCACCCAACACCCTCCAGGCCACTGCTCCAGGTGTGTGAGACACACAGGTGCTGATCTGATGCTGGACTTAACTCGGTCACACTCCTTGGTGGCTTTATTCACCTCTGTCGTCCTAGATCTTTTTCTGAGGGGTCAAAGGTGAGGGGTGATCTACTGGTTGCTCTCGCCAACACCTCTTCCTGGAACACAGGCCTTCTATGGGTGACTTTTTCAAAGTAGACAACAGTCTACATTCTGATGATTATAGACTTTGACATTTTCTTCTTCCAGAGTGTCAAAGGATGCTGGCTAAGGTGGGGCGGCAGGCCTGCCTGCTCTGCAGTTACATCACAGCTAGTATAGACCATTGGCACCTTGGTTTCTCAGCCCTTTGGTCTGCTCACCTGAAACTGAATATTGGAGCATCGCTAGCTGTATCCAGTCTAATGGCTGAAAACCCTTTACTAGATTGTCAGCCTGGTGACACCTTATACTGGTGCTTAGTTATGGTGATGTCAAGGGGAGCCTGTCCCCTGCTGTCCTTGCTCCTGGAGGCTTCTATCTTGTGTATTAGATGTTTCAACATGGGTCCACTTGTAGAAAGTAACCCTACAGAGGAGTGTGAAGACAGCAAACTCGGGCAGGTTGAGGCCTCATAACAACAGTATAGGACCAAATAACGGGAACTGTGTAGAAGGCCACACCTAGCCACACTGAGGAGGTCACAGTCCACCCTCAGTGTGCATCAGGCAGCCGTCTGGGGAAGCCATGATCTGTTCTTTTCAGTGACAGATATGCAGTGCGGACCTGTTCAAGTCCAGGATTGCAGTTATGGAGCATGAGAGCCTCTGACATGAAGCTGGAGTCTTAGGCATTTGAAGGAAACTGTTCATATGTAGACATATGTTCATATGTAGACATATGTTCATATGTAGACATATGTTCATATGTAGACATATGTTCATATGTAGACAAGCTCAGGGACAGCTTAGAGCTTCCTCATCTTTAGAAGGGGGTGACATTTGTTACAAGGGTTAAATTTCTTAAGATTTTTACCTGCCTCCCTTTACATATATGCACTCAAGTGGACACACACATACACATGCATGCACTTTCTCTCTCACTCCCACCCCCCCACATGCATGCTCACATGCATGTGCACATACACACACATATATGTATGTGCACACTCACACATGTGTGTGCTCACATGCATGCACCTACTCTTACACACACATACACATGCACACACATGAACACACATGCATGCACACATGCATATGCCCACTTACACACACACACACATGCTCTCTCTCTCTCTCTCTCTCTCCCTCTCTCTCTCTCTCTCTCACACACACACACACACACATGCCCAGACACCTGCACACACATGTATATGCACACTCACACATGTATGCACACATGCTTGCACACAGACATGGGCACACACACACACACATACACAGACAGTGCACCTGCACACACATGTATATGCACACTCACACATGTGTGCACACATGCTTGCTCACAGACATGGGCACACACACACACACACATGCACAGACAGTGCACCTGCACACACATGTATATGCACACTCACACATGTGTGCACACATGCTTGCTCACAGACATGGGCACACACACACACACACACACACACACACACACATGCCCAGACAGTGCACCTGCACACACATGTATATGCACACTCACACATGTGTGCTCACATGTTTGCTCACAGACATGGGCACACACACACACAGAGGCACACTGCTCTATGGTATCTCCATTGTCGCCCCACTCCTCCACCATCATATTCCAGCCCCTGCTCAGTGGAGGACGTCCTTAGCATCCTCGCCAGTCTTTTGCTTCCCCTGAGATCTTCATAAACACGGCAGACTTATGAGGTCGCACAGCCTACCTCTGAGGACAGACAGATCCTTCTCCCTCACAGGCAGGACACAGGCTGGCTTCCTTGATGTCTTGCTCTCTGGGCACCCATCAAATGGAAGGAATGCCTGTTATGTTAACTATGACTCACCAGGGACCTGCTTCATTCACAGGCGCAACTCTAGAGCACTCTCTCAGCTGTGTCTGCCAGGCACAGAGGTGGAGCACATGTTGTGTTCTGAGAGGGTGATGGGCTGTGGGTAAGTGCTAAGAATGTGTTTCCTGGGGGCTAAGAGTGCGGGTGGGTTGGACACGGGATGACCATTTTACCCACAAAGCCAGCTCTGTGGCCAGTGCAGATAGGCACTCAGCTGAGACCTTGTTGCCAGGTCAGCATCAAATGCCAAGCAGCAGCCACCGGCCTGGTGGGGTGTATCCCACGCCAGGGACACGGATTCCAGGTACCACAGGAGGCTGCGGCCAGGAGATTGGCTGGAAATGCAGCTCAGTGTCTCTGAGTACTGGCAGAAAGGGCTACAGGTTCAGGGACACCTCAGAGCCCTTACCTTCATCCTCTAAAGTCAGACAAGAAACAAACCTCCAGGCTTCTGCTTGGCCTTGAAGGTTGTGCTTTGTGGCTCATATAGGTCTGGGTGGTGCTGAGCTTGCACCCAGGTGACCCAGCTGTGCTCCCAGCATGCTCTAGTCTGCCCCTTCCCAGCCTGGGGCCCTGTGCACCAGGACTTAACAGAACTCCTTCAGACAGTGCTGCAAACATGGCCCCTGACCATCACAGGGACATGGGAAGGCCTGTCTTGCAGAAACGGCCTCAAACACGCAGCCCAGATTCAGAACCAAACTAGGACCCAACTCCCAGCAGCACCTGCAGCTACCCTGCTCGTGGCCAGCGCCAGCTGCCAGGCTGTGCCCATTTGCAGAGGTGCCCAGCACAGTGGTGGGCACCAGTGGGACGGGGTTTGGCACTCATTGAGGGAAGGTCATAGTTCCCACGGAGTGCTTCCAGGCCTCTGGCCCCCACGCCGGCTTCCCCGTAGATGGCGTCATCCCCTCATACCAAGCCACAGGATTCTTGGCCATGCCGTGGAAACCTGACTCGCTTCATACCTAACGGGACAGCGCACTTGGAGCCTCTCTTTCCTATGAGTCACTTTCCATCCTCCGTCAGAAATGCAACTTGTTTATTCCTGAGATTCTCTCCGTGGTTTTACTGATGGTAACGAAACGCAAGGACGATGGTAAGCCCTCCTCCTCCCAAGCCTTTCCCAGCCTGGGAGGGGTTGGAGGATGCTGGAACTCCAGGGACCCATGCAAGAGGCCAGGCTAGCCTGCCTCGGCTCACAGCTCAGTGGCCATCGGTCAGTTGCCAATGTTCTTGTCCTCTTTCTTCCTGTATAGAAGGAGGCAATCAGCCTTGAATCCAGTGTCTGAGTTTCCAGGACTCAGTGTGTCCACAGGGGACAATGAGTAATGGGAGTGATGGAGATGATGGTGATGATGGAGATGGTGGTGATGGAGATAATGGTGGTAATAGTGATGAGATGTTGTTAATGATGGTGATGATGCTGGTAGTGATGGTGAAGATGCTGGGGATCCACACTGATGATGATTGATGATGATGATGATGTCAATGTAGCTGCTGCCTAGCATTTACTAAGCATCTACAGTATGCCAGGCACTTCTGCAGGCATGACCGAAATATGTCTAAGCCCTCTGTGACACAAATAACACTGCACCTTTTTTCGGCGAAAGGGTGAGTGCCGTCACAGAGCAGTAAACAGGATGCACGATGGTGTGGCGGGCCGACCTGTCACGTGGCATGCAAGCCTCTCCCTTGTAGGGGACAGTACTTGAGCCACAGCTCTGTCCCTAGAAGTGGCAAGCCAAATTTAAGGCCCTTTTTTTCTCAGCCCCACTACTCAGTAAGCAGAGGCCACAGTCCAGGCCAACTCAGGCCACCGCCACCATCAACACCACCTCTGCCTCTGTAACTATCAATCAGCAGAGGGACAGGGAATAAAACCAGGAGTGTCTCTCCACGGGAACTTCTGCATCTCTCATTCTCCCTTTGAGATAGCTTGTTTGGACAGGAGCTGTTCTACCTGGGTCTCTGGTCCTGATCCTGATCCTGAGCCTGGTAGAGGCTGCAGACGTCTGTGGGATGCACTGTGAGATGGCATGGACCAAAGGACCCTGAGAAAGGAGAGCCCTGCAGGCTTCTTCCTGTCCCGGCCTTGTGTCTTGCTGCAGCCTCGGTTTCCCCTCTAGAAAGCCTAGCCTCTGCCTCGGAGGACTGCTGGGAGAGGTGGAGTTAGCCAGCGGGGAATGCCACAGCTGAACACCGCTGTGATTCCTGCCCCCTCTCTGGTTTAGCCAACTCTGCCGGGGACTGGGAGGGAGGGCAGAAATTATGGTTGGAGAAAAGATGGAGAATAGCTGCAAATCAAGGGGCAGGCTGAGGGCTCCCCACAGGCTGGGCCTCATCCCATGGTCCCCTCCCTGAGGCCGATGGGGAATTCCTAAGCCGGTACATCAGTCCCCGGGCACCTCCAGCTGGCCAGTGCTACACAGACACACAGTGGTGTGGAGGGTGGCAATTAGGGAGTCCTGGGTTCTTGGTAGGGACAAGTGAGTAGGTAGGGTCACATCCCTGAGACTGTGGTGGTGATCCTGGGGCTGGGAACTCCTAGTGAGAGAGATGCCTGCCTATTGAGAGCCTCAGGTGTCTGGGGGAGGCAGGCTCAGACTGGTTCTAGCATATACCACCACCTGTTCCTGAATCCCAACTTGAGGCATCTTGGGATGCTGTCCCCTTGGGAGGCTCCAGTTACCTGTGACCTCCTGAGGTCAGCTATTGGCTGAGAGGTGATCACACTGCAGCGGCCTCTGGGTTCTATTCTAGCCCCATGAGGCTGGCCTGGGGTACACCCCAAGGAGATATTTCATACCTCACACTGTAGCTCGGGAGCCCAGAGGTATCTGAGAGGTGAACCCAGGGGCAAGGGTGGTCACCCCGGTGATAAGCTCTTCATGGAATATTCCAAGGGACAGACAATCCCAAACAAGACAGGGCTAGTTTCTGAGAGGCTGCCTCTGCCAAGGCCTGGAGTACCATGGGAGCTTCAGGATATAGTTGGGGCTTTAGGCCCAGGAGGGGTACTGAGATCCACACGATGTCCTGCCACTCAAACTGCCAACACCTGCTATATACCCCACCCCCACCCCCGGTTACTGCATTTAGCAGAATCCCCTCCTTCTTCTGAGAGGTGGAGGCCAGTGTGGGTCTCTGCAAAGCTCCTACAAGGACAGGATAATGGAAAGACTCCAGAGGTCCCAGCAGTAGAATGAGGGAAAGGGGTCCAAGGAGGGAAGGGATGTGTTGTCTGCAGGGTGTGGGGGCATAGTGGACACCGTTTTAGTGCAATGGTGAAGCCAAAGTTGGCACTGCCTAGGAATGCCTTGTGGGCACCAGCCTGGCTCAGACATGGATGTGACATGGGTTCAAGGAGGGGACCCAGCTCCAAGGTGGGAGATCTGAGAGGTGCCGCCTACAAACTTCAGAGGTGGCACTTGGGACAGTGTCTGAAGCACTGAGGGAAAGAGTGGTCTGTGTCTAGGGCCCCTAAACTCGCTCTACACCCAACAGAGTCCACTAGGACGGGGGGGGGCAACTCTCCACATAATCTTGGGCTTTACCAATATGTTCTGGTTCTTGGCCATGGAAGATTTAAGACCTGGCTTTGGGATTTGAACTCATTTTTGGTAGACATCTCTAGATTCCTAAGAACTCCTAAAGCATTCAGGGCTACACAGCATCCCTGTTGCAATCTTGCTGGCCTTCTTGCCCAAACTGCTGGTTTGGTCTGGAATTCTACAGAAATGAAAGGGAACCCAAGTATACAATACAGAACTGACAAAGACGCACAGAGCTGGGGACACACCCAACCTCAAAGCTGACTAAACCTACAAGAGAACATAAAAGGAAGCCCACAGGCTTGTGTGTGTGAATATTTGGTCCCCGGCTGTGTTGGTTCAGGAGAGGAAGTGGGAGGACACTCAGGGTCCAGACATCAACCCTCAAGTGCAGTACGGTGTTTGAGAAGACAAAGGGCAGAGCGCCAGCAGGTCAAGGGGGTCAACTGGGTCTCTACGTGTGGCATGACGAAGCCGGGTTCCAACCTCACGCCATTTACAGAAGGGAATTCAGAATGGGCTGAAGCCTGAATTCAAGGCTAAACCCTGATAGGCTTGGACAGACTCAGGAGTGAATCTTTATGACCTTGATTTAGCAACAGTCTTTTAGATATGGGCCCAAAGTCACACGTGGCAACAAGGCAAATATGGCTTCCTTGAGCAAATTCCTTTGCATCAAATGATGATGTTAAGAGGGTGGCCGAGAAGTGCAGAGGATGGGAGGAAACACTTTGCAAACTGTCTGATAAGGGCTGAGCCTAGAATATACAACTAACCCTCTCCTCTCCCCTCCTCTTCCCCCCCTCCTCTTCCCCCTCCTCTTTCCCCCTCCTTCTCCTACCCCCTCCTCTTTCCCCCTCCTCCTCTTCCCCCCTCCTCCTCCCCCTCCTCTTTCCCCCTCCTCCTCCTCTTCCCCCTCCTCTTTCCCCCTCCTCCTCTTCCCCCCTCCTCCTCTTCCCCCTCCTCCTCTTCCCCCCTCCTCTTTCCCCTTCCTCCTCTTACCCCATCCTCCTTCTCTTCGCCCCTCCTCCTCTTCCCCCCTCTTCCTCTTCCTCTCCTTCTTTTCTTTCTTTAGACAGGGTTTTGCTATGTAGCTCTGGCTAGCTGGAACTCATTACATAGACCAGGCTGGCCTCAATCTTACAGAGACCTACCTGCCTCTGCCTCCTAAGTATGGGTTCGAGACATGTACCACCACACCCTGCTAGGATGCACAACTCTTAAGACAACAATGAAGGGCAAAAATCCAATTAGAAACTTGGCAGAGGGTCTCCCTGTGGTTTGAATATGAAAGAAATCCCACAGGCTCGTGTGTGTGTGTGTGTGTGTGTGTGTGTGTGTGTGTGTGTGAGTATTTGGTCCCGGCTGGTGATGCAGTTTTGGAAAGTTGTAGAACCTTTAGGTGGCAGAGCCTTGCTGGAGGCAGAGGGTCACTACGGGTGGGCCTTGGAGGTTTTGTTTTGGTTTCTTAGATTTACTTGTCTGTCTGTCTGTCTGTCTATTTGCTTGCTTGCGAGAATGTTTTGCTTGTATGTATGTCTGTACACCACGGATGTGCCTGGTATTCTCAGGGGTCAGGAGGGTATCTAAGTCCCTGGGACTGGAGTTGCAGTTATGTGCCACCTTGTGGATGCTGAGAATTGAACCTGGGCCCTCTGCAAGAGAAACTTCTTAACCTTTCAGCCAGCTCTCCAGCCCCCACAGTCCTTGAGGTTTTCTGTTTGGCCTTATTCCCTGTCTGTCCCGGCTTCCTGACTGCAGATGCTACGTGGCCGCCTGCCACACGCTGCTCCATGACTTCCTTACCACAGCCGACCCTATCCTTCCTTGTACCATGAGCCAGAATAAACCTGCCGTGCACAGGAGGGAGGCGATTCCAGGGATTTTGTCACAGCAACCAGAAATGTAGTTAGGACAGATCTGAACGGACACTTCTTCCGAGGAGGAGAAGGCAGCTGGTCAGTGCTCAGAAGGGTGAAGAGGATCATTAGGTGCAAGAAAATGCAAATTGAAACCGTTTCACACCCACAAGGTCAGCTAGCGAGAAGATAGTCATGGCTTAGCGATGGTACGGGGAATCTGTACTCCTCTGCGCTGCTGGCAGGAGTAGTCAACTTCTGAGCTACCTGCTCTACCACTCTGACCATTCCTCAGCATGTGGGAGTCAGAGTGGCCATGGGACTCCGTGATCGCACCCATAGATTTATACTCAGGACAAATGGAAACTTCCATCCACAGTGAAACCCCTACACAAATGTCTCTTACTCCTAACAACAGTGGGAACTGGTCAGAACTTCCACAGTGCGGTCTCTCACGCAGTGCCATCATCGCTCAGCCATAAGGACAGACGGGGAGCTGACTCATGCCACAGCACTTTGAAGCTTGCTGAGTGAAAGAAGCCAGACCACATGCTGCCTGGTTCTGTTACATAAGATGTCAGGAAAGACAAATGTATGGAGACAGAGGGGAGCTTAGCAGCTGCGGGGTGGGGAGCGACCATGAGTGCAGCAAGGGCTATGGGGATTCTTCTCCAGGGCGGAAGGGGCACTATGGACCGAGATAGTAGGACGGCTGGACAGCTCTGAATATATCCACTGGGCTGTTTGCTTTTGGAAGGAGGGTTTTATGCTGCCTGAGTTACAGCAGCTAAATACAGATGTTGTAGACTGAGTTACAGCTAAATACAGATGTTGTAGAGTTCACTGCCTTACCTCCTTGAGCTCTGGCTGAGGTGGAGATGGAGTGGAAATGTCTTTAAGCAGAGCCTGTTCAACTCTACTTAGAAAAGCAAACCCTGGGTGTCTCTGTCCACATGGCATGGAGGTGTGGGTGCTCACAGCCACTGAGTAACACTGTGTGTCACACCCTAGACAACTCAACTAAGTGGGATGTTAGAGCCACCCACTGTCTACAGACCCCGTGAATAGGGGCCTCGGGCAGAGCTGTCAGTCCCTTAAGTCCCTAGCCAGCAAAGGAGACTCACCTCATGCAGTGCCTCCCGGACAGGGTGGGGCACTGAATGCAGAGTGCATGCATGGGACGCAGCACCTGGTAATGCAGGCAACTGGGCAGGAGGCTCACGTTGCATGTCCTCGAACTCCTCCTTAAGCCCACGACAGGATCCAGGTTCTACATGTTGGGCTCCTGCAGGGTAGCCAGCTACGGGACTTTGTACATGTGTGTATTGGAAATGTGTGTACGGGAGTGTGAGGGATGTACTGCATGTGTGGGCATAGGCATTGTGTGCATGTGAGGATGGGCACGGTGTGCAAGCCTGTGTACACATGTGTGTGTGCATGCCCTCCTATTTCCTAGACATGCAGACATCCTCCAGTGAGGACCCCTGGGTGCCAGGCACGCACTGAACCACAGAAGGACCAGGAGGCACTGGTGCCCAGGTGTGTTCTCTCGGCAATGTCTGTACGCAACATGGCTCACACTACCTCACAGTGTGAGGAGTTCTGGGGGCTTCTAAACCACCCACTCCATCGTGGTCCATGAGTGTGGTTTCGGGATCCCTGAACTCAGAATTTGAGTCAGAGAAACAGAGCTAACACCCAAATCCAAGCAGGAGCCCTGTCGGGGCACGGCTGGGACGGTGTGTGCTGGCCCCGTAACTTGTAGTTTCTATCTTAGCAGAAGGGCAGAGTCCAGGAACCAGTTCCATAGTTTATAGCTGCTAGCTACAGATGCTTCGGGGGAGGGGGAACAAGGTACCAGCAGGACAGGGAGGGAGCTTCAGGTTGGCACCTCCCCTGGTGGTTCCTTGACTTCAACATTCTGTGTGTGTGTGTGCACATGTGTGTACCCAGGTATAAACACGTATGCGCACATGTGTGTACCCAGGTATAAACACGTATGTGCACATGTGTGTACCCAGGTATAAATACGTATGTGCACATGTGTGTACCCAGGTATAAACACGTATGTGCACATGTGTGCCCATGTGTGCAGCACCCACATGTGAGCAAGTGACAGACAGAGGTGGCCTTCAGATGTCCTGCTTTAGCCAGCTCTGCTTTTTGTTTGTTTGTTGTCTGAAACAAGCATGTCTCCCCGAACCTGGAGCGCTTTGCTTTTGGTTGGCTGTCTGGCCAGCAAGCCCCCAGGATCTGCCTGTTTTTGGACCACCCTCACAGATGTGCACTGCCACACCTGACCCTCACACAGGTTCAAGGGGACCAAACTCAGGTCTTCCTGCTTTCACGGCAAGCACCTTACACACCGAGCCTTCTCCCTGGCCTGGCTTCTCTGCTCCTGACGCTGAAGATGCCACAGAGACTGGAAGCAATGTCTGAGCCTTGCTCTGCACAGCCCAGAGCTTCGTGGAGGACTGTGGGAACATGATGCTCACAACTGCTCATGGCTCCCTGGGGTGAATGGTGACTCAGTCACCATGAGTCAAAGGGGCCCCTAGAACACTCTTGCTGGCCCCGCTATCCCCTCTTGTCATTTCCCATCTGCAGATGTTCGGGGCTCCTGGCACTGGCCCTGCGAACTCAGTCATGGTGTGGGAGGGGCGACAGTGTGTAGAGACAGTATGGATTCCTTCAGGTTTACTGTCCTAGCCTCAGATAAGTGGCCACAAATAGGTGGCCTTATTTCCTTCCAGGCCTCTGCTCACACCCCAGGGTGACTTTTTACGAGGATTCTTCAGGAAAATCTTAAACTGCTCCCAACAGTCATTGGTTAGAAAGAGACTCTGAGCACGTGCCCAGTAGCCCCAGAGTGACTTGGGTCCTTAGGAACCTCCTGCTTGGGTCAGAAGCCCCCTACCTGTCCCTGCTAAGCATCTTTGCAGAGGAAGTGGGGCAGTACCAGGCAGCAGCAACAGCTTTTCCTGAGAGCAGTGTTTGCTTGGGGCCGGGGAGGGTGTGCCCACCCACCTCCGACTGGGCTTGGAGCTAGTGAGTCTAAGCACTTAGGAATAGACATACTCTACCCACAGGTAAGATGCCTACCGAAGTAGAAACATTGTATCCATTCTCAAGATCTTGCCCGAAAGTATAGGTGCCTGACAGCATCAGATAGGGCTGTGGGCCACTATGAAGCAGACGAAGCTATGTGTGTGGGAGGGGATACAACTCAGGGCCAGCTCCTGCAGCTTCAGGCAAATGTCTCATGGCAGCAAGAGGAGGGAAGACACCATTAGAACACCCCATGGCTGTATGCACTTGTTCCAGAAACTTGAAAGAGAGAGGACGAGGAGTGGTGTCTCTGATGGTCTACACGACATGACTGGACAGACGGCTGGCATGACCAGCTTGTTGGCAAAGTCTGAACCTAGTCCTGCCAACCTCAAGTCCAGTGTCCATGCAGCACTGCCCAGCTCCAGAGGCTCCTAGAGTAGAACTGGCTTTGATGAACAAGAAGTGACTTCCACCAGGGCAAGCAAGATGCCAATACAGGAGGGGGCATTGGTGATGTCAGGTTCTAATTTCTTTCCCAGGTCAGGCAACTCAAGTATAAATGGGGTCAGGCAGACAGGCTGGGTGGGGCTTGTCCCCTGAGCATTCAGACCTAGCTCCTTCACAGGCTGATGCTGCTAAGAACGAGCCTAGCCCTGGGGGCCCCTCCTCTCTCACAGGGTGGGCTCCTTAAAGACCTACCAACAGCAAAGGGAAACTGAATTCGGGAGTCGTAGGACCCTAGAGCCTCGGACAAAGACCCCATTAACCCGAAGACCTCTCAAAAGGGGAAGGTAACAGGGCTGGCACCCAGTTGGCAAGGAATCATGAGATCTTGTCTGCAAAGGCTGCCTAAGAAGCCAGAGGTCTCCATCCCATACACAGCAGTCCCATGGGGGTTTGGCTTCTGGCTCTAAGGGTCACAATCTCAAGACAGGCCTCCAGAGGCCCCACGCTTCCATGGCCTCTACCCACTGCTACCCAGCTCTCTTTCCCTGGGAATAATCTGGGCCAACTGACCTTCTCTGTCCTTGGCCCACTTCAAGCTTGCCTCGTGCCGCCTACCCCTAACCCCCATTCCAGGTTCCTGACCTGCCTCTCTTCTCCTCTGCTAACTTCCTGTGTACTAGAAAGCTAGCGTGGCCTCCCCAATCCAAGGAGACAGAGCAAGTGTCCCTCACCAGGCTGAGTGCTCACCAGAGACTGTCATGACAGCGGTGGCCTCGCCCTCAGGAGGAGGTAAGGCTGGTGGGATGGGGCTTCAGCTTTGAGAACAGAAGGATCAGGACACATCCTTTCACATACGCTGGTGCTGGTCTGCTGGAACGCTACGCTCAGTCAGGTTGAGGGAACACTTTCTGTGAGCTGGAGCCAACTGAGGAGGGTGGGGTGGGCTCTGTGTCCCAGAGGTCACCTCCCTTGAGTGCCAGTCTGAGTCTCTCTCCTGCACAGGACCAGCAGCATCCTGGGAACAGGTCCATCTGCATGAATGAGGCTTAGTGCGTCCACACCCTGTCTACTGCTCGTTACATTTTCCTAATGTGGAAAGTTGAACAAACAAGGGTGTCCCGGCCTTGCCTTCCTCCACTCAGCCTGGCCCAGGGGATTTGGAGCTGCCAGCCTTGCCTGAGGGAACTCCCGATAGGGAGACACAAAGAGGTCCTCAGGACATGGGGGTTAGGTGATGACCGGGCAGGTAGCATCTTATATTCTGAGCCTTACCATTTCTCAAAGGCTCTTCCAGAGTAGACCAACCCCTCCCTGAGTCAGGTCTCTAAGAAACCTGGGACAAAAGGCTACCCATGGTATCTATTAGCATACCACAATGGCTCCTGACCTCTAGGTTCACTCAGTACCTGGCTCCTCCCTGCCTACCTTAAACCTTTTCAGCCCAGGGGCTTCCCATCCCCAGCTTCTCTTTCCTATGTAACCAGCCATTTAGCCACCGACTCTCCTGGCTTTTCTTTTCAAGTACACCAGAAGAAGGAAGCTGATCTCATTAGGGATGGTTGTGAGCCACCATCTGGTTGCTGGGAATTGAACTCAGGACCTCTGGAAGAATAGTCAGTGCTCTTTTGTTTTTTGTTTTTTGTTTTTTTTGGGGGGGTTGTTTGTCTGTTTTTGTTTTTGTTTTGTTCTTGAGACAGGGTTTCTCTGTGTAGCCCTGGCTGTCTTGGAACTCACTCTGTAGACCAGGCTGGCCTTGAACTCAGAAATCCACCTGCCTCTGCCTCCCAAGTGCTGGGATTACAGGTGTGCACTACCACTGCCTGGCCCAGTCAGTGCTCTTAACTGCTGTGCCATCTCTCCAGACCCCTCTCTTCCTCTCTTGCCCCTCCCCCACCACCCTGGTTCAGCCTGCTGGTCATCCAGATGCCTCTAGGTCCCCCCACCCCACCCCTACCCCCGCCATCTACAATAAAATCCCCCTCAACCATACCTCGGAGTGGTCATGCCCTACTTATCCTTCATACCCCAAGGCAGAGCTCCCAGCCGAGGCCATGCTTGGGCCTTGTCTCACCAGGGACACACCTGTGTCCCCTACTCCCCTAGAGGAGAATGGGGACTTTGAGGCAACTGCCCTCTTATGACCCCAAAGGCCTTTTTTTCAAAGTGGTGACAGTGACCAGGGAGGGGACCCTGGAGTTTAGAACCTACTGTTCCTGTGCACGGAGCCCATGTGTGTCCAGAGTGGTAGTGATCACCTGACCAGGATGCTCAAAACTATAGCATGCACCTGCCCACCGCACCTGCCCACCGCACCTGCCCACCGCCAGGTGCTCTCCCGCCTCTGCTGGTCCCATCTTACCCCAACTTCCCACCTTTTATCTGTACCCCCAACCCAACATGCCCATCAGTATTCTAGTTGTCAACACAGGCTTTGAAGGGCTTTGGGGCTATGGGGGCTTCCTTGGGGAGTCTCTTTCAGTTTTCTCTGCCTGACTTTCATCTACCCGCAGTATATGCTAGGAAGTATGCATAAACCGCTAGCTCTCAACAGTGGGTGCATGGTGCCTGCCAGGAGCTTGTCTTGGGAACCTATGGCCCAGAGCAGTGGCTGTCCATGAACTAGAATACATGAATGAATGAATGAATGAATGAATGAATGGATAGACAGACAGATGAATGGATGTGGCAACTAGCAGGGGGATGTGGTTCACACTGAACCATTGTGTCCCCCAAGTGTGCATGGCGAAGTCTGATCCCAAGGGGATGGCATGAGAGAATGGGTCCCTGGACAGTGACGGATCCATGGAGCAGAGGCCCATGAAGGGGACTGTGACATACAGAAGGGACCCAGAGGGTAGCATCCTCTTCTGCAGCTGCAGCCGAGGAGTGAAGGTAATGTGAGCATCCTAAAGAGGCCCCAAGAATGACAGCCCCTGCCTTCAGGCATCTGGACTCCAGCACAGATGTCCTAGCTGCTTGGTCTCCAACATCTGTCACAGCAGCCAGGACGGCTTCGACGGGAGCCAGGGGAATCAACCTTCCTCCGACCCGTACAGTGTTCCTGGGGTGACACACTGGCTTCCTCTAGGTTCTGCTTGCTTTGCGGGCTCAGGATTTTCAAAGGCCACTGTTGTCAGTGCTGTGTAAAGGCTTCCCGTCAGTCACGGGGGCCAGAAGCATTCAGCAGCAGCTCCATTCAGTGCTGCATGTGTCCCGGAAAAGGACTGGAGCCACGAAGCCAGGTTTCCATCGACCTGCGCCTGAGGTGGCCAAATGGCATGTTCCCGCAAGCCACGGGTGTTGATGGCAAGGTTTGACTGAAGCCTGAGGAGAGGCGGGTCACGCATGCACATACATCCCGACCAGCCCCAGGGGAGGAGCGTGGAGACAGCCCAGAACTTGTCCTTAGCATTCCTATGATGGGTCGCACACACACACACACACACACACACACACGTAAACTCTACGAGAAGCTTCTGGAGTGGACTGGTGGGGACACAGAGATTCACAGAGGTATTATTTTTACATGCACCTCCAGGACATCCCAAGTCAAGGCCTCTAACTGAGAAGGCCCTTGTTTCTCCTCACAGAATGGCTGGCTCTTGTTTTAGTGTTTCTCACGGAGAGAAAACAACGTAAGAAAGATTCATTTCGGCTCACACATTCAGAGGCTTCAGTTCATGGTCACTTTGCTCCAGCCCTCTAGGCATCGATGGGTTAGAGTATCGTGGCAAGAGGCCACAGTCGAGCAGGGCTGTTTGCTTCTTGGTGGGAGGGAGGACCCTCAGTGACCTACTTCTTCAAATAGGCCCCACCCCCACTTGTCAATCAACTATGAAACTCATCAGCAGATCATGTCCAATCACCTGTCACCAGCGCCACCAGCTGGGGACTGAGCTTTCAACACACTGGGGACATGCCTACAGCATAATATATGCTAAGTCCTTTCCAGAGGTGTGACAATGAAGGGGTTGAGGGCTAGACTGTCCTGGCAGCTGTGGGCAGGCCAGGTGTTAGAAGCTCCTGGCAGATCAGCTTCATCTTCAGTGATTCTTCCTCCTCAGTTTCCCCCCAGAGCCCCAGTCCCTCCCAGTCAGCCCCTCAGAGAGGTTTCCACTTTCAGGTTAGGCAGGCGGGCAAGCAGCAATTGTGTCACATGCCATGTGCTGGGGATGATGAAAGGTGACAAAGGCCACGTCTGCTGCCTCCAGAGTAAACACACAGACGAAAGCAGGGCTTGGGGCATGTAGGTGGGAAATGGGTGTGGCCAGGTGGGCGGGACCAGCTTCACTGTCCACCAATCTGTGACTCACCTCTGCTCAGCAGTGGGAAGCAGGGTCTGAATGGAACTGAAAACACACCAGTCGTACTGGGTGACTCATGGGGTCAGGGCTGCCTTGTCCCCTGTCCACCCACTCAGGCTGTGTCAACAGTTCTCAGCGGCTTGCCTGTTCCATTCAACTGATGCCTGTGGTCCAGATACCTGGGCTGATGGGATGGCAACTGATGTCGCTGGCTGCTTACTGGACACGGAGTCCAATCTCTTTTGGATGTTCTCAGTGTCTGGAGAGCATGAGATGCTGAGAGACAAAGCTGGACATTGTGGCATCAGGACTTCTGAAACCCATGGCATCTCATAGGTGGGACCCGCAGACCTGTTGCCAAGGCAACAGCCACCATATTCCCAGAATCCACTTGGCTTACCTCCTCCCACCTTTACCTGTGTTACATCATTACCCAGATATAAAGAAAGGCTCCCCCCTAATCTCTCTCTCTCTTCCTCCCTTCTCTTTCTGCCACCACCTTGCCCCTCTCTCTCCCAATAAACCTCATGTGGAACTGTTTGGCCTGGCATGGTCCTTCTGAAGCTGTGCGGTGTTCAGGATCATAGCATACATACCGCTCGGGTTAATCTTAGTCACTTCAACCCATCTGACATGACCCTTGCTATAAACGGCCCCAAACAATGAGCCACACCATAGTCACCATTTTCCTGTCTGTGTGAAGCATCCCTTTCCTTCCCATTGAGTATGTATGTACATGACCATCAGCGCCCATGGTTGGAACGTGTGCCTGCGAAGCCAGGATACTCCCACTCAGCATCTGGGGTCTCTGGGGTCTGGAGTGGCTGGCAGGAGATTACCGGCAGCCTCCAGGCTGGCTAGCCTCATCAGGGTTTCCAGAGCTGCAGTAGAAGGGAAATTGCTGTCGCAAGGGAAGATCCACGCAGGAAGGGGCCTTCTCTGTGAAGTAGACAGCCTGGGGCTGAGACTCATCAAAACCAGACCCTGCTGGAGCCGTCTTCCTCTCAAAGTTAGATGCGTCCTGTGCGCAGAGCGCTATGGCTTCTCAAGACGCCACCGTGCCTCTGGGCTGGCCGAATGCAAGGTCTGAGGTTCCCACCAGGTGCCACCTGTCCACCACAAGACAGAGTCCATTGCTCTGAGCATGCGGGGGCTATAAGGAGGCTCTCAGAACATCCTTGTCAGACCTCTATTGGAGAAAGAATTCTGTTAGACCCTAGTGTCTCAGCAGTATACACCGCATTGGATGGTAACAAGCCAGAAGCTATGTCCCCTATCTCCTTGGTGTCTCTGTGTGTGCAGAAATGGATGTGTCCACCTAAAGGTGGACAGCTATGTCCCTCACACGCATGCTGCCAGGAAGCCCCTCCCATGGTAATCACAAACCTCATATCACCCGTAGTTAGAGACGCTGAGGACTCTGAGCCTTCCGGTTTACTGTGGATGCCTCCCTGTTTACCATGACTGGGTAGAGCCCAAGAGCCCACACAGGTTGTTCCTGACAGTTCTTCTGTTACTGTGAAAATCTTCAGATGAGTCCCAGACCCCACCCTGCATCCCCTCCAGCTGCAGAACCTTCAGAGGTGCAGTCCCGGTCATGAGTGTACATGACAGGCTTTGATGCGGCATCAGGGCACTTACTAGACCCTGGGTCGCAGGGACAGCAGGGGCCAGGCTGTAGGGTGAATGGCTATGGTCATTAAAAGGGTGGCGTATCAGCTTTCAGTGGCTAGATGCAGGGACAGCCAGGGGGAAAGCAACAAGTTCTGAATGTGTTCTCTCTCTCTCTCTCTCTCTCTAACACACACACACACACACACACACACACTCACACGCACACATGCACACACATTTTAAGCCAGGATCTCACTATATAGTCCAGGTTAGCCCTGAACTCACAGTTGTCTAGCCTAAGCCTACCAAAGGTTGGGGTCACAAATGACACCACCACACCTGTTTACAAGCACACATTGTCTTGACTGCATCCTCGAGCAGACTGCAAACTAAGGGTGGGCAGAAATGTTGAGTGGGTCGCAAAACTATGCAGAAGACAGTTTAGATGCCCCAGACCTTACAGAAGACAGCAAGGCAGCACCAGAAAGAAAGGGGGGATTAAAAGAGAGATACAGCGAGGGAGGGAAGCTTGGATTTCATCGTGGGAGCCCAAGGAGCAGGACCGAATTATGGAGCTGCCTCCAGCAATGTCTGGATGGCACACAGGTCAGCTGGTCATTCCTGTGGGTGTCTCAGTCTGACAATTTCTATGATCTTTGTCACTGGTCCAACATGACTCAGCACTGCAAAGCTTTCATTCACAGAGGGATGTGCACTAGAGCTTCCTGGGAGATGTGAAGGAACCTGGGACACCCCTGTTGTCAATGAGCTCCCCCTGGCCCGTCTCCTCCTCAGCCTGGACTGCCTGTCCTCTCAGCCCAACTTCTGCTTCAGGATGGAAACCAAAAATCCAAAGTAGTTATCCTTAATCACAAACCCACAGCCCTCCCTACCTTGTGACCATCACCCAGGTCCCAGGACTTCACACACCCATAGTGACTTGATACTGTGGCCTGCCTTTAAGGCTGACTATTTTACTCCCGTCTCTTTGGAGAGTCAAAGAAGGACTTCAAGAGGAGGAAATAATTAAGTTGAGAAGTACAGAGCATATTCTTTTGATGCTTTAGAGGAAAAAGACGTCAGCACAGAGGGCCCAAGAAGAAAGGTCCTAACCAAGCATGGCTAATGGATCATCATTGCCTGTGATGATCTGTTCAGTGAATAAGTCCATCCATCTACCAACCTCTCTACCAAACACCCAGTCACCCATCCATCATCCTACCCACCCTCCTATCCATCCACCCATATGTCTGCCTGTCTGTCCATCCATCCACCTACCTACCCACCCCTTCACTCATCTATCTATCCATCTGTCTGTCTGTCTAACCATCCATATCCATCCATCCATACATCCATACATCTACCCATATGTCCATTTAACCATCCATATGTCTGTCCATCTATCCATCTGTCCATCTATCCCTTCACTCACCCATCCACTACCTTTCCTGTCAATCAGTGAATCCTCCTTTACAGACTCATTACTCTACCCTTTCATTTATGCTCCACCCATTGCCACTCCCCTCCACACTAATACAACAATTCCCCTATTGATTCATCAGTCAGTTGATCAGCAATTCATCACCCACCCACCTGCCCTGTGCCCACTCTCTGTCTCCCCACCAACCATCTCTGTTGACTTGGCAGCATGGAAGGTCGATCTGTGCTGTAGTAGGGGGTGGGTCATTCACCTCATCTCTGCCTCTCTGTGCAGGGGATGAGAAATATGTCCTCAAACTCTTGGGACTGTGCCCCTCGAGGGACAGCCCCGAGGACGGTACCAGATGAGGATCCAGAATGTAGGACTTAGAGTGAGTTGTACACAAGTTAAATTCAGCTAGAAGGAACTTTATAACCTGGGCTGGAAGCAGCTAATCTATGGAAAAAGTGACCTGTGAAGTGCTGGAAAGGTCACTGGCAAGTGGCAGACCCAGTCTGCCTGTCGCCGCAGGAGGGGCAACAGTGTCCCAGCCTTAGCCACATGCGCCGACCTTGGTGCCGCCCACACCCCACTCTCTATTCTCCCCTCGTGCCTGCTCTGCAACACGGTCTGCTTGAGCTCCTTCCCATGAGCCTCTCCTGAGCTCTGAGCTTTTCAGGGAAGGGTTTCCATGAGTGAGCACTCCCAGCCTCCCACTGTAGCCCCAGCCAGTCCTCCGTCATGGAAGGGATGGTGGAGGACTGTAGACACTAAGTCACCATTCTGGGGTTACAGCCGGATGTACAGTCAGGCCTCCTGTCCGGTGTCCTACTGCCTGGGCCTGGGCCTGTGTGGCTCTGCTCCCGGCTAGGTCTAAAGCATCCAGCACTGTGGTCTCTGAGCCCCAACTGTTTCATGCCCATGGCGCTTGGTCCCGCAAGGCTCATCTGGAGGCTTGCCAGCTTTACCACTGGTCCCACATCTCCTCTGTTCTGACCCTTAGATCCTCCATGGCACTCTGTCCTCAGCTGTGACCTCTACCCCCATACCCATATCCTGTTTTCCAAATGCAGCATCTGCCGCTAAGCCTTGGTACTCAAGTAAGACTTGCATCAGGATGGGAGCCGCTGGCCCTTGGTGCTGAACTCCTTTGAGCATGTGCATGCTCACACACATGAGTGCCGGCACCAGCTCCCAGGACACACTGATGAGCAAGTCTTAGTTGCCTGCAGCAGCTACCAAAGGAGAGATCATCTGTCTCAGAATCAACACCAAGCACGGCTCACGTGCCTTTCCAGTCGCAGGTCTGGGAGCCCCATGACAATCCTGCTCAGCTGCCTGCCTATTCCATAGCTAAAATGAGCCACAGGCAGTGAGAAGTGTCTCACACAGGCCGTCTGGGTCTCTGCTTGTTGTAGAAACGATTGCTTGAGAGGTGGCAGGTAAGCTAGGAAGGAGTTTAACCCTGACTTCATTTCTTATTACTGGGGAACCTCTGGGGAAGTTTACAAAGCTGAGATCTTTCTTCTCAACTCTCAGACAGGAAGACAACAGTTGTCTGGAAGGCTGCCATAGGAGCAACCATAAGACAAGACAAGCACATGTGTGGATGGGGAGAAACTTGGATAACAGGTGTGTGTATGTGTGTGCACATGTGTGTGTGAGTGTGTGTGTGTGTGTATGTGTGTGTATGTGGGCATGTGTGAGTGTATGTGTGGATTGTGTGTATGTGCGCATGTGAGTATATGTGTGTGTACGTGTGCATGTGTGTGTGTGTGCAGGCATGTGTGGATGTGCTTATATGTGTGTATATATGTTTGCATGTGTGAGTGTGCGTGTATGTGTGTGTATGTGTGTAAGCTAGAGGAAGACACTAGCTGTCCTGCTCTCTCACTCTCCACACTATTCCCTTGAGACACGGTGTCTCACTGAACCTAGAGCAAGGCCAGCAGCCAGAAAGCCCCAGGGACCCTATGACCCTAGGTCTCTATCCTGTTCCTCAGCCCCCAGGCTACAGGCTCGTGTGCAGCCACACCTGTTTTTTTTGTTTTGTTTTGTTTTTTGTTTTTGTTTTTGTTTTTCTAGACAGGGTTTCTCTACAGCCCTGGCTGTCCTGTAACTCACTCTGTAGACCAGGCTGGCCTCAAACTCAAAATTTCACCTGCTTCTGCCTCCCAAGTGCTGGGATTAAAGGCGTGTGCCACCACGCCCAGCCCACACCTGGCTTTTTATAAGGGTGCTGGGGTCTCAGAGTCAGGAGGACCTCAGGCTCTACAGCAAGTCTTCACACCAGCCACTGTCTTCACACCCACTGAGCCATCTCACTCTATAGCTGGACTGCTGTTGAGTTTTCCTCTTTTACTTTCTATTGTAATGCTAAGGTGTAGGCAAAGCCTAGAGTCTGCACCAAGCCCCTGGGACTCAAGTTAATTCTGATTGGTGAATAAAGATGCCCACAGCCAATAGCTGGGGAGAAGAGACAGGTAGGGCTTAGGCTCCTGGGACTGAGACCCACAAGGAAGAGAAGAAGAGCTGCTATGTTCATAGCAGCCTTATTTATAACAGCCAGAAGCTGGAAAGAACACAGATGCCCCTCAACAGAGGAATGGATACAGAAAATGTGGTACATTTACACAATGGAGTACTACTCAGCTATTAAAAAGAATGAATTTATGAAATTCCTAGCCAAATGGATGGACCTGGAGGGCATCATCCTGAGTGAGGTAACACATTCACAAAGGAACTCACACAATATGTACTCAATGATAAGTGGATATTAGCCCAAAACCTAGGATACCCAAGATATAGGGATCCACCCCATAATCAGCTTCCAAACACTGACACCATTGCATACACTAGCAAGATTTTATCGAAAGGACCCAGATGTAGCTGTCTCTTGTGAGACTATGCCGGGGCCTAGCAAACACAGAAGTGGATGCTCACAGTCAGCTATTGGATGGATCGCAGGGCTCCCAATGGAGGAGCTAGAGAAAGTAGCCAAGGAGCTAAAGGGAACTGCAACCCTATAGGTGGAACAACATTATGAACTAACCAGTACCCCGGAGCTTTTGACTCTAGCTGCATATGTATCAAAAGATGGCCTAGTCGGCCATCACTGGAAAGAGAGGCCCATTGGACACACAAACTGTATATGCCCCAGTACAGGGGAACGCCAGGGCCAAAAAAATGGGAATGGGTGGGTAGGGAAGTTGGGGGGAGGGTATAGGGGACTTTTGGGATAGCATTGGAAATGTAATTGAGGAAAATATGTAATAAAAAATATTTTAAAAAAAGAATTCCAAAGGCCCATTCTCTTCTGCACATAGTGTGTCTTATGTCCTGCACACAGTGTGTCTCTTCATGTCCTTTATGGGCACAGCTTTCGAGCAAGTGGGAAGTCCAAGAGGTGGCTCTGAGAGCAAGGGCACAGGAAGCCCTTCAGCTACAGAGGCCTCAGCAGCATGTGTTAGCAGGAGCTGGCGTGAGTCAGCCAGGGGCCAGCAGCCTCAGCTGGGGTCGCCCTGTGGTCAGCTCGGTCTGTGGGAGCTACATGACAGTTATGACACAGGGACAAACAGCTTTCCCAAGGAATGTCTGGGAAGAGTCTGTCTTCCATGGATTGTGACACAGCCCAGGCTCCAGACACTTAGGAATGCGATTGCCCACGGTGACAGTGACAGCCACCCCTGGCTAAGTGGTGTTGCAAGGGGCTGCCTCCTCCTACCGCACAAATCATGAAGCAGATGCATGCCCGAGAACTTCTGGACCCAGTCTATGAATCCGACCACATGCCTTTGCCGGCCTGTGAATTTCTGACGTCAGTGACCAGGGGCGTTATAGCCGTGGTGCAAGAGAGCTCAGGAATGTCCCCCTGGGGTCCCCCCTGGGGTCTGATGTCTGGGGTAAGAGCTGCTCAACAGCTGCCGCATGCCTGTTCTGGTTTCTTCAGGAGGAGGATGGCTCAGTTCTTCACAGACTGGAAGTAGAGACTTGGGGAGAGCATTCTTGAATGGCATTGGTGTGGTGCTGGGTACAGCGCAGGTGTTCAGGTGCTCACCCAATTGGGCTGTTTGGCTATCACCACCATGACTCTAGCCACTGTCTTCATCATAATACCTCCACCACCATCACCCTCACCTTCATGACTGCCACCATCATCACCATCATCACCACCATCACCATCATCACCACCATCACCATCATCACCACCATCACCATCATCACCATCATCACCAACACATCTATCACCATCATCATGGTTATAATCACTTGCCACCACCTTAATTACTATCACTATCACTGTTATAGATACCACCATCACCGCTGTGACCACGATCCTCTTCTTCACGACATCACTACAGAATCACAAAGAACACTGGGCTGGTGGACTTTCCCTGAAATGGCTGACTGATCCTGGTGCCTGGGGTGCTTTTGCTGTGATTGGCCTCTCCCTTTGTAAACTCTAAGTCATTGTCCTTCACGCATGTGTGTCACCTCCATCTGCGAATGCTCCTTTCCGCACGGCATTTATCGTAGTGCGTGCACGAACTCCAGCGTGGATGGGAAGAGATCATGTTCCAGCCAAGACAGACAGAGTGATCAAATCCACGGGGAGCTAAACCTCACAGTAGAGAAGCCGACTGTAACAGAACCAACACTCAGGGAGCCACAGGCGGCCTCATCACACGGACCTCCTGCTCTCCTCCCTCCACCCAGGAGGCCACCAAGGATCCACACACAGATGTACCTGCGACAAAGGAAAAGGAAATCACAGGATGTGGCAGGCCTCAAAACACAGCGACCTTGGCATCATAAAGTCATTTTGATGGTGGCCGCCTTAGTGCAGGGACAGGGAGTTCCTGTGCAGAGGCCTCTAAAGGCACACACACACACACACACACACACACACACACACACACACACCAACATCCAGGACAAGGACATCACAGGCTGTAATGGCTATTCCTGGTTGTCAACTTGACTATATTTGGAATGAACTACAATCCAGAATTGGAAGGCTCACCAGTGACCCTAATCTGGAGGCTGGGAGAGAGAAGTTTCTGATCTGGATCTTGGTATAGAGATCTTGAGGCATAGTGGCCATGGATTTCAGAAGATTAAGACAGGGAGATCTCCGAGTTCAAGGTCATCTGGGATTAAAGGTATGGTGGAATACACCTTTAATCTGGGCTACACCTTCTGCTGGAGACAATATAAGGACATTGGAAGAAGGGAGTCTCACTCTCACTCCTTCGCCTGCTTGCCGTGTGGGACTGAGTAACTGCTAGATCCTTGGACTTCCATTCACAGCTACTACTGAACCATTGTTGGGAATTGGACTGCAGACTGTAAGTCATCAATAAATTCCTTTACTATATAGAGACTATCCATAAGTTCTGTGACTCTAGAGAACCCTGATTAATACAAAGGCCGAGGAGCCAGGCTGTGCACAGTGACACTGAGGAACAGGAAGTACGAGCGTAGCGGAGCTGAGAGGGTTCCCATCACAAGCTATATAGAATGGTTTGAGAGATGTCGACTTACAACAGCAGCAAAGGAGCCAACTTTAAGAACAAATATCAAGCTGGGCAGTGGTGGCACATGCCTTTAATCCCAGCACTTGGGAGGCAGAGGCATGTGGATTTCTGAGTTTGAGGCCAGCCTGGTCTACAGAGTGAGTTCCAGGACAAACAAATACCATTTTGATACCACTAGATAGAAAAAGAAAACAGAGACACCAATGACAGACAACTATAACACCTGAAGCCACAGGTGCCGTGGCTTCTGTGGGCACACACAGAGCACTGTTCCCCACGCCCACAGCAGTCATGCATACATAGGCCTCAGAAAAACCTCTGTACACTTACACAGAGCCTCGGGGTCTTCACTAGAGACTCCTGTGACCCAGGATGAGAGACTGTGAGCAGAAAGCATGGCAGGGCACACTGCCACCCAGCAGGACGGACAGACTGCCCTTGGGTCTTAGACAACATCCCAGACGCATTATAGAGACGGGAACATGGGGGGTAAAGTCAGTTGCCTCCCTGGTGACGTCATCGATAAAGTGTAAACACAGAGGAAACGTGCTTAGGCTATGAAAGAAAACAGAATGCCTGCGAGCACAGGGTACCGGCGGCCTCAGGGAAAGCAGTGGGCCTCACTGCTGGGTTCTGTCCTTAAGCCTCATGGCCATGCGGGTATCTCTGGCTCCATTTGAACACACTGTATATTCCGTAGTGTGAACGGGTTAAAAAATAAACCACAACAAGAAAACCAAGAGGCACCCTGGAGGGCAACAAAGCCAGCGCCTCCCCTTAATTGCCATGGCTCTTGTCCTTCCCCAGAGCTTCACCTCCAGGAGCCATGGACCCCTGGAAAGCAACGTTGCAGGTGCAGAGACCAAAAGAGGGGTGCCACTCAAAGAACATGAGGCGGGAGCAGGTGGGGCGTGGACAGGAGCCAGGCCCAGGTAGCTTGTGTGTTACTGACCACGTGCAGAGGTGGGAATGCAGGTCAGACCGCAGGGCTCTGGGCCTGGGCAGCACCTGCCATCTGTCCCCACACAGATCTGAGGTCACACAGACACCTCCACTCACATGTTCAGCCACTCACCTGTGCCTCTCTTGAGCCGGCCCGACTGAGTGGCGGCCTCTTGGCACAGACAACCCGATTTGATGGGTCCCTTACTTCCCTTTCATACCTGTCTGACAGAGCCCTGGCACACGCCCAGGCCAGGTGAAGGGCTGGGAGGAGAAGACAGGACATGTCCTCTCTTGATGGCAGACGTCTCAGATCTGGGGCCAGAGGACAGCCCAGCACTGGCTCCCGCACACAGACAGCAGGCTACCCATGTCTAACTCTCCCACAAGAGGGAGGGGGTAGGCAGGAGAGGAACAGGCAGTGAGCACATGGCCGCAGCAGGTGCAGAGAGCCCTGAGGGCACCTGGGTATTGAGGCTCTAACACAGACATCGATCTGCAAGCAGATATCCTTGTGGAACTACGATGAGCAACCCTGCCACTCCATCCTGAGGGCATCAAGCCATAAAGAACTCTGTGGGGCTTTGTAGGCAAGACCCTGGGGGGAACTTGTCAGAACAGGATGGGACGCACTATCTCCAGGGGCCAATGCATGGACCTCCAAGGAGAGATGCCACTGTGTGGGATGGCTGAAGACCAGTTGTGACTTTGTCCAGTGGGATAAGAACACTTCCTACATGACCCTGGGGTCCCTGTGGCTTGTGAAATGGACCCCTTGATGCACGAGAAGGTACACAGCTTTCTGATCACAGGCCACACCACATGTCCCCAGAGCTCGTATATGGATGGTGGTGCCTGCGCCCTCAGGGTGAGGTGGGAGAGAGAAGGGAAAGGGAATCTTGAAGGTATTGTTTGATTTCTCAGCACCTAAGGTCTGTCTGGGTCACTAAGTCAGGTGAGTTGGCAGGCGCTCCTTCACAGCCAGATGCCATTTGGTGGGGCTCATAGCCACCAGAAGGAACCCTATGAGTTTCGAGGCAGAAGTTCTGGGCTCTGGACCAAGTTGTTTGGTTCTGGTAGCATTGCAGCCGGAATCTGGATTGTTCACACCAAGGTAATGACCAGAGATCTCCCCTCCTAACCCTGTGAGTACCTGGTTAACGTGACGGTGTCCTGGCTTCATACAAACATCTATCTGCTCTTTGGATTTGGGGGAAGACAAACCAAAGTAAAGGAGACGGGCAGAAAAGGTAACTAGGTCTGGGGCATGCTGCTCAGAAATGAAGGGTGCCACAGAAGACGTCAGCTGCCTCGAGGCTCCCCCACCCCACCCCAACTCCTGTCCTTCCCTCAATTTTCACACCCGGTTTCAACGTGATCAGAAAAGATGGTCCTCTCTGTCACTACTTCCTTGCAGGTGACTGAGCCCCAGGGGATGTACTTCATCCCAGAAGGACTGGAAGCACACTGCAGCGAAAGCTCCCTGCAACCCCTAGAGGTGTCCAAGGTTGCCAGAGAGACGGTCAACTACCTGGTTCCCAGATACAGGCACTCCCCAGGCCCCGACACTGCCCTCTGGTGGCACAGCCCTGCCTCACAGTCCAGAGGGAGGAGAGCCACAAGGCCTGCTTGCAGTCGGTGGCCTGAGTGGTGAGGCCGGAGGGGACAATGGTTAAACCAAGTGATCTTGGTTAGCATCACTTGGTCAGGCTGAGGAGGGAGGGGTGCTGCTGCTGCCGCTGCCCGCCCCCCTGCAGGGGATGGTTATTGCAAGGCCTACAAAGAACTGCTATACAGCGGGATCCATCCGGAGACTGCACTGCATGGTCGAAGTCCCTGAGATGAAGCATCACATCTGTGTGTCTCTGTGACCTGAGCAGAGAGCCCGACCCCACCCTGTCCCCTGGAAGAGAGAATTCCAGCTGCCCCTGGTCTCCTGGGGGCAGAGCCAGCCCTCAAGAGGGTTCCAGACTCACCCTCCCTGTTGGGTTCAGAGCCTGGCCTGGGAACTCTGAGCAAGCTCAGCAAACCAAGGGGGAACCCCCTTCCCTCCAAGCAGGAGCACATACCATTCACAATCAGCCAAAGACATCTGAGCCATCTCTGGAAGCAAGCCTTCTTCCATAAGAACTCAGAGTCCAGAGTCTCCACTCCTTCTGCACCCCTACCATCAGGCTCTTTCTGCTCCCCCCTCTTACAGACTCAAGTTTCATCTTGGAGTTCTAGGCCCTTAGCCTCATCCACTCCACCATGCCGGAGAGGCCCAGAAAATCACCTGGCAGGTACCACAGGCCACTGAAATTGTTCTCCAGTTATCTGACCAGGAGAACATCCTAACAGAAGATGCAGGCGCATGGTAAACCCCAGGGCCACCCCCACTAGTCTCATGACCACACACAGTAGCTCCGCCCCCTCCTTTGACAGGCAGCTACCTCTCCATCCTGCCATCTCTCCATCATCTTTGACTGTCATCGCCTCAGAGTGAATGGCAGATGTTACTTGTGCCACCTGCAGCCTCTGGCGTGAGTGACATTGATTGAAGCTCAGCCTGTGCTGTCTTCTAGGTCATTTACCGGAGAACTTTGTCAGGGCCCTGAATAGATGAATTCTACAGCAGTAGCCCCAGGTGACTTCGACACTCCCAAGGGAGAAGGTTCTTGGTACCCTTTCCAGAAAACCTCCCCACACTGAGTTGCTCTAATGAATAAAAAACAACAACTAAACCAAATAGTTTGCATAGCAATGCCCTGAGCCTTTGGGGGACATCTAGGCTGACAAATGTCAGGACTCTGTGACAGTTGGTCAGCTGATGGGTCTCCATTGTCCCTATACCGTTAGGTGATCACCAAGGTGTTTGGGACAGAGCATGTCCTCTCAGAGAGTTGGAAGCTGTCAGGACAGCCGTGCTCCCAGGGCAGCCATGCTCCCAGGACAGCCTCCCTTCTTAGGCCTCCCTTAAAAATGTGCCTAGAAGGTTCTTTTGAAAGGGTGTTTTATAGATGTGGCACATGACACACAGCCCACGGAGAAGCTGCAGACGCTACTGAGGCTAGTGACGGGGAAAGCCCAGGATGGCCAGACCCGTTCTCAGGTTCCTGATGCAGCTCTGTCTCATGGCAGCGACTGGATCCTGCAGGCCACAGTCACAGCTCAAAAAGCTGCTTTGAGTCCCACCTGAACTCTTGGTATCACCACCGTGTGGAGGAGTGTGCAGGTACCTTGCCCAATAGCAATGGTCCCCTCCTCTTACAGATGTTTGCCTCTGGGCACATCAGTCCCAGAGGCCCCAGTGACATTTAAAGAGTGACCCCCTTCCATAATAAACTAGGACACACCATGAAAGCTCTTCTCTACAGCCTACTGGGATCAAAACTGGCTTCTGCACAAAACTAACCAGTAGACAGACATCAGTCAGCCTCACACTGACTGCCCAGGCACCGGCTCCAGCATGGAGCGAGCCAAGCACCAGCGAACACTCAGGATGAATTCAGGTACTAATGCCACCCTGGTAGTGACAGAAGCCACTGTGACGGTGTGGCAAAATCCAAGACAGATCATGAGCAAAACGAGCAGGAGCCGAAGTCAAATCAACACCATGGAGAAAAGAAGGCTGCTCTTACCTGTGGATCCTTGGTCCCTTCTGATTCGTTCCCTCCGGCGAAGAGCAGGCCCGCCTGCAGGGCTCGGGTGCACGGCTCTCAGCGAAGACTCTGTCAATCACACACAAACATTAAAGCCATGTGAGTATTGCTTGTCCCCCAAAACACAACTCAGTGTAGACCCCACCCACGGCATGAAGTATGGGGCTTTGGAGGTCTCTCTTTGGAGGGAGGCCGTGCTCTGGGTTACCGGTGTAAAGGACTCTAGCTCCACCCCACTCCTCCAGGAACACCTCCCACAGCACCCCCCACCCCTGTCACATATCGAGTGTGGGTGAGATGCCCCATGTTCTCAGGATCATGTTCATAGCTTGTGCATCTCCCCTGGATACGTTAAGGATACAGACTCCACGGCAGCTGGTGCACTCTCTGTGTGCTAAGCGTTTTGGTTGCTGCACAGAGTCCCAGAGTGGTCGCCCACTGTCTGTTCTGGGCTTCCTGGGGGTGAGGTGCATAGGGAGGGACCAGGATATCGAGGCCCAGGTGGTCTCACTTCTAAGCATTTCCAAGGGAGGCCCCTTGATTTTCGAGAGTCTGTTTTACTTCCTCTGGTCTCCATTTTCTAGGATTCTGGAGGTCACCCTCCAGCCTGAGCCAGCAGGGATGATCTGAGATCCTTGCCCTCCCTGCCTTCTGGTCCTTTGTTTGGGTTCTCTGCCCTTTGCCTGCAACTTCTTCAGCCTTCTCTCCATGCGACCAGATGTAGAAAGAAGCCAGTCCCTGCCAGGACACTTCCCTCCCCACCAGGGTCCTGGGAGTCATTTGGGGAAGTGAAGAAGTAAAGACTCATGACACATGTCTTTATTTGTATATGGCGTAAGGGTGAACTGATTTGGAGACCAGAGTTCCAGGCTCCAGCCCCACCAGCCGACTGGCATGTCTGTCAGTGCCTCTCCACGGCCCTCTAGAAGGGAGGAAAGAGACTGTGCCTTCTTCAGCCTTGTCGAGATATAGGACACAATCCCTGGACCTTAAAGCTTCCAGTGTTGCCTCCTGTCTTAGTCAGGGTTTCTATTCCTGCACAAACATCATGACCAAGAAGCAAGTTGGGGAGGAAAGGGTTTATTTGGCTTACACTTCCATACTGCTGTTCATCACCAAGGAAGTCAGGACTGAAACTCAAGCAGGTCAGAAAGCAGGAGCCGATGCAGAGGCCATGGAGGGATGTTCTTTACTGGCTTGCCTCCCCTGGCTTGCTCAGCCTGCTCTCTTATAGAACCCAAGACTACCAGCCCAGAGATGGTCCCACCCACAAGGGGCCTTTCCCCCTTGATCACTAATTGAGAAAATGCCTTAGAGTTGGATCTCATGGAGGCATTTCCTCAACTGAAGCTCCTTTCTCTGTGATAACCCCAGCTGTGTCAAGTTGACACAAAACTAGCCAGTACAATTGACCCCTTGTCAACTTGACACACAAACACATCACTAGTAAGCCTCAACCCTTACATTCTTATTCATCCCCAAGATCTAAATAACTTTAAAAGTCCCACAGTCTTTACATATTCTTAAAATTTCAATCTCTTTAAAATATTCATCTCTTTTAAAATCCAAAGTCTTTTTACAATTAAAAGTCTCTTAACCGTGGGCTCCACTAAAACAGTTTCTTCCTTCAAGAGGGAAAATATCAGGGCACAGCCACAATCAAAAGCAAAAGTCAATCTCCAACCGTCCAATGTCTGGGATCCAACTTACAATCTTCTGGGCTCCTCCAAGGGCTTGGGTCACTTCTCCAGCCAGGCCCTTTGTAGCACACGCTTCATCCTCTAGGCTCCAGATGCCTGTACTCCACTGCTGCTGCTGCTCTTGGTGGTCATCTCATGGTACTGGCATCTCCAAAACACTGCATGACCCCTTCAGTCCTGGGCCATCAATTGCAACTGAGGCTGCACTTTCACCAATGGCCTTCCATGGCCTCTCACAGTGCCAAGCCTCAGCTGCTCTGCTCAACTCCTTCATGCCTTCAAAACCAGTACCACCTGGGTGACCCTTACACATTACCAAGTCCAGCCACAGCACAAGGTACAACTTTGGCTATATCTGGAACACAGCCACTGTGCTCTCAGAAAACACTTCCCAGAAGATGTCACCTCAATGATGCTGGTCTCTTCTTAATCACCGCTAATTTCTTAGCTCCAGCTAACCAGCATCAATAGTCCCAGTAATGCAAAGTTTTTGCTTTGGTAGTTCTGGTATCTTGTTAATCACAGCTGATTCTTCAGCCCCAGCTAACCAGAACTACAGAATCTTCACATTCAAAACAGCAATGGCCCTGAAAAGAGTCTTTAATTTTCCCTCTGAAATTTCACAAACCAGACCTCCATCTTCTGCAGTGTTCTCAACATTATCTTCCAAGCTCCTACACAACATCCGACAGAGCTCTTAACAACGGATGGATCTTCAAGCCCAAAGTTCCAAAGTCCTTCCACAGTCTTCCCCAAAACATGGTCAGGTTGTCACAGGAATACCCCACTCTGCTGGTACCAATTTGTCTTAGTCAGGGTTTCTATTCCTGCACAAACATCATGACCAAGAAGCAAGTTGGGGAGGAAAGGGTTTATTTGGCTTACACTTCCATACTGCTGTTCATCACCAAGGAAGTCAGGACTGAAACTCAAGCAGGTCAGAAAGCAGGAGCCGATGCAGAGGCCATGGAGGGATGTTCTTTACTGGCTTGCCTCCCCTGGCTTGCTCAGCCTGCTCTCTTATAGAACCCAAGACTACCAGCCCAGAGATGGTCCCACCCACAAGGGGCCTTTCCCCCTTGATCACTAATTGAGAAAATGCCTTAGAGTTGGATCTCATGGAGGCATTTCCTCAACTGAAGCTCCTTTCTCTGTGATAACCCCAGCTGTGTCAAGTTGACACAAAACTAGCCAGTACACCTCCCTTCCCCATCAGTGCACCCCAGGAACACCAAAGGCCACAGTAACCCAGACTGGGAGACTGTCAGGCAAACCAATTCCTCATGCCTTCGCAGTTCCCACTGGTTAATGGAACCAACTCCAGTGTCCCTAAAGACACATTTTCCTCCCTGTCACAGAGATTCTGTACATTTACGTGGACCAGGCTGGTGGCTGGGGGTCCTGTGCACTCAGCAGCATGCACACCAAGTCTGGTTTATCCCCTCCAGGTGCTGCTGGCCGCCCCCGCCCCACATCTCAGTGTGAACTGCCCGGACTGTCAGCGGAACATAAAAACAGATGCTGCTAGAGCCAAGCTCACGCGGCCTCCCGTCTCATCTGCCCTCCAATTAATAGTTTCCAGGTCGCCGTGGCCCATGGGAACATCTGTGTTCCATCTCTTCAGCCCACAGATGTGGACTCTCTGGAGACTGCATCTCAGGAACACTTTAAAGAGAATGTGTCCCCCCCACCCTCCCCACACACACACCCAATCCTAGTCTTCTGGCGCGATAGTGTGTGTGCTCACACTTGTAGCATAGCTTGGCTGTGCTGCCCCTGGAGCAACTTCCGGCATCAGTCTGCGGACCACATGGGGCCCATGAAGAGATTCTCAGGAGCCACACTGTGATGAGTGAGGCCTGAAGTTCATGTGGTGAGTCACATACTAAGCCTCCGAGAGGAAGCTGCCCCTGGGAAGAGCAGATCTAAACAGAGCTGAGCTGTTTGATTTTTATTTTAAACTGAGCGTAGCGGTACATGCTTTTCTTCCCAGTACTCAGGAGGCAGAAGCAGGGTGATCTCCATGAGTTCAAGGCCAGCCAGAGCTACATAGTGAGATCCTGTGCCAACCTTACCTTCCCCTAAGTATAGGAGATACAAGGCAAGACGAGCCTTGCCCAGCCATGAGTCTGGCTCCAACAGCAGAGTGAGCTGCTCGTGTGTTTAATGTGCAGCTTCCTTCATTTAACACGTTTTTATTTATTTTTATGAGAGTCATCCTTTTTAAAATTTTAAGTGTGGGAAAATATTCATAAGGTTTCCTACTTTTAAAGCAAGTTAGTGGTGCACGCAGTCTTCACCATGGTCCACACAGAACTCTTCCCATCTCCCCAATGGAGGCTCGGCTACACTAAATGCCCCTGGCACTCCCCAGCCTCAGCTCTTCTGTGTCTGTGTGTGTATGCATGTGTGCATGTGTGTGTCTGTGCATGTGTGTGTTCATGTGTGTGTACATGTGTGAATGTGTGTATGTATGCATGTATACATGAGTGTGTGAATGTGTGTGTTCATGTGTGCATGTGTGTGTATGCATGCATACATGTGTATGTGTCTGTGCATGCATATGTGTGTTCGTGTGTGCAAGTATGTGTGCATGTTCATGTGTGCATGTATGCATATGTGTGAGCATGTGTGTGTGTGCACTGAAGCAGATTCACAGTGTTGTGTTCATTCTCCTCCCCGTGCCCTGTGCACGTGTAAACCAGAGATTGACATTAGGTGTCATCTCCCCAGACCCTAGGGTGTTATGACTGGTTACTACTTCTCTTAGCACAATCCTCAAATCTCTTCTGTTGTTCCACGGAGTTGAAGCATCTTTCCCTTTAAAGGTTAATGTTTCATGCTATGAGAGGATCACATTTTGTTCATCTGGAGAGAGACCTGGGCTTTTGTGGTTTTAGCTATTATGAGCACTAAAGCCTTCAGCACTTGGGTTTCATCCAGCAATGGACTTGCTGGTCTATAATAGTATCTGTTTCCTTGAGCGGCATCTGAGCTGTCTTCTGTCATGGCTGGCTACTATGCATTCCCACGGCAGTGTGCCTGATCCCTGTCTTCCGGATCTATCTCAGGTTAGCACAGTTGGCGCATGTCCTTACTGAGCAGACAGCCATTCTACAGACCCTTTCAGCCTCCATGTTCAAAGATATGGTGTTCCCTGGGCTTTGCACTGGTGCTGGTCAGGCTGAGTGTCCTTCCTGTGAGTCACCCCACGGCCTCCCTGGGGAGGATGCGCTGTAGCTACATCTTCCCATGCTCCTCTCTTCTCTGTTAGGACAGCAGTCGTGAGAGCTTGAAGAATGGCATGAGCGTGATCCCTGGACATCATGGGCATGCTCCCTGGGCATCGTGGGCGTGTTCCCTGGACATCACGGGCATGCTCCCTGGACATCGTGGGCATGTTCCCTGGACATCATGGGCATGCTCCCTGGACATCATGGGCATGCTCCCTGGACATCATGGGCGTGTTCCCTGGACATCATGGGCATGTTCCCTGGACATCATGGGCATGCTTCCTGGGAAGGCAGCCTGGCCAAGACACCAGTAGTAGCTCAACGAACCCCCAACAACCCTGCAAACAGCTTCTGTGTTCTGTCTGTCTGTCTGTCTGTCTGTCTGCCTGTCTCTCTCTCTCTCTCTCTCTCTCTCTCTCTCTCACTCAATATATAAAAACCTGTGGACTCAGAGAGCAAGTAAGCTGACATTTCACCCTGACTCAGCAGCCAATCTGGAGGAAGGGATCCAGCCCACTGTGGCCCTCACATCCCTGCACTGAAAATAAGAATAAATAGATGGATGCATGAGTGAGCGAGCGATCAACAAGCAAAGGCTCCGCTGGAAACCCAGAAGGCAGTCCTGGCAGCTGCCCTCAAAGAGGGCTGCTGGATACTTCATAGATACTTCTCAGGGCCAGGCTTCTCTCCCTGGAGACAGCAGAGGCCGGAAGGTCAAACCCGAGTGCAGAGCAAGGCGCTGTGGAAAATGGCCGAGGAATCCCCCACCCCCAGGCCCACACAATTATTTCAGCTGCTTGGAATCTGGACAAGGCCTGAGGAAAGTGTCGGGGTGAGCGTCTGGTTTCTATGCTGTGGTCACAGGGGCCACCTAGAAAGGCTAAGGAGCTCACCATGTGAATGAAGCAGGACACTTCCTGAAAGGCAGGCTCCACCCAGCCCTGACACTCACAGGCTCAGCCCCCAGGCAACAGAACTCGTAGGAAGATGCTGTGCTCACCGAGAGCTGTTGATACAGCAACACCCCTCTCTCCATCTTTGCTCTCAGTGATGAAGAAGGGGTGCTGGGGTGGAGAGGCTGCAGATTGGGGTGCTAGGCCAAAAGTGGGTGAGGAACAAAGCCCTAGTTGTTCCCCCTCCGCATCTCCACTGGACCTGACATCTGGCTATAGCCTGTTTCCCTCTAAGGAAGGGAAAGAGCCCTTGTCAAGCCTCACCCTCCATGCCTACACTGAGCACCGAGCCTTGGCTTCCTCCAGTCCACATGTCTGTGCGTGCGACCGGTGCTCGTTGTCCTAGGAGTTTCTGGAGACGCCATGACTGTGGCAAGTCTTATAAAGGAACACATTTAATTGGGGCTGGCTTACAGTTAAGAGGTTCAGTGCATTGTCAGCATGGCAGAAAGCATGGTGATGTCCAGGCAGACACGGTGCTGAAGAGGTAACAGAGACTTCTACATTCAGACCGACAGGCAGTGGGAAAGGGGTGTGAGACACTGGGCCTGGCTTGAGCCACCACCAGACACACACTTCCTCCAGCAAAGCCACACCTACTCCAACAAGGCCACGCCTCCTAATAATGCTACTCTTTGGGAGTATGGGGGGCCATCTTCATTCAAAGCACCCTTATGCTTACGTTCTTAAACAATTAGTCACCTTGCCATCACTGGCAGGTATCCTCAGAGGCACAGCCTGGTGGAAACAGACCAGACACTCTGTTGGAGCCATGAGCAAGGCAACCCTGCTTCCTCCAGCCCCTGAGTCCCTGAGTCCCTGAGGCCAGCCAGTTTGGATTTCCCACCTGAGAAGAGGGGCGGGGGAAGCCTAACTGCAGCCACCTGTTTTCTACAGCAAACACACAAGTTACAGTGGCTGTCCCCAGTGCTGGGTGACTCCAGCTCCTTAAAGTAACACATTAGGACTCAGGATGTGGCCGGCTTCTTTGGGCGAGTACTTGTCTAGCATGCACAAAGCCTGGGGTCCCAAACCCCAGGACCCACAAACCAGGTAACCGGTACTCGAAGGCAGGAGAAGCAGAAGTCAAGTTCACGGCCATCCTCTGGTATACAGAGTTTAAGGCCAGCCTGGGCTACCTGAGACCCCATCTCAAAGCTGATGAATGGACATTTGTAAGCTTATAGCCAGAGGAACTGCAAACTCTGGGGTCCTGGTGGTGTGAGAGCTTCTCCGTTGCCTTTGTCCTGCATCTGCTGGGTAAGCAGGGTTTGACACCAAGTCTCACAAACATGGGTCACAGACAGCTTTCGAGGCTCCTGAGGTCTCTGTTCATGCCCACCCAAGGAGGACAGGGTACTTGGAACACATGAGACTACACCAGTGGCTTCAAATTTACGGGAACCCAACAGATTTTCTTGAATATTTCAAAATCACTGAGAATCAATAATAAAAGCAGCCGAGTATTAAGGAAAAACAGAGGCTCTGAGCAATATGGCTCCTAAGCACCGGAATGCCCCAGCTCGAAAGGATGGAATCTCAATGTGGCTTCAGAAGCCACAGGTCTGCATGATTATAATGGTGCAGTGTTGAAGGGACAGAGCTCAGGGGGCCACCCCACAGTGTGACACGATCAACCTGAGATGGGCCATGAACTTACTATAAAATGCTAAGGTATATACCTGGAAGCCAACAGCAGAGGACACAGACATGATCTTGAATTGCCAACGAACATTACGCCTCGCCAAAAGCATGACTTGAAACTCAACAAGAAAACAAAAGAACCCATTAGCAGTGAAGAGGGAAAGCCCCGGCGAGGCCACAGGTTGTCGGGTCCTCCCTGTTGCTCTGACAGAATCCCTGACGTGACTTACGGAAGGAAGGGTTTATTTAGGCTCCTGGTTGGAGGATGCAGTCCATCGTGATGGGGAAGGCACAGCAGTAGGAGGTGACAGCAGTGTGAGGGAGCTGGTCACACATGGCGTCCACCAGCAAGAAGTGGAGAGGTAAACACTTGTGCTCAGCTAGTCTTTCTCCTTTGAATTCAGTCCAGGACCGGGCCCATGGGGTCACGGCACCAACGTTCAGGGTGGGTCTTCCTGCCTCAGTTACATCTCTCTGGAAATGTCCTCACAAATACACCTAGAGGTGTGTCTCCTGGGTGGTTCTAAATTTACTCAAGCTGTGGCTCAGCGCTGTGTGGGTTTGGCTCCTCTGGTCATCTCTCCCTTCCCCTGCCCGCCTCCCCAGGGTGGGTGGAGTTGGTAAAGTGAGACTTATCATGGAGCAGCCCAAAGGCACCTGGGAAACACTCAGAAGGCTGAATGAGAGGCAGGGGTGCAAGCTTTGGAACAGAGGGGTGTGCCTGACAAACAGCTCACAACAGGGGATCTAGGGATGCACGCAGGTGTCGAATGTGGCTCAGACATGGTGCTGTGAACAGGTGGGGGTGCCCTCCAGAAGGAGCCGATGATTGGGGTGGAACAGCTGGCACTGGAATGTTGGGGGCCATGGCCATGAGGAAGTTCAAAGAGGGCTGGAGGGAGGGAAGTGGGGGGATGAAGGGATGGAGGACAGGTCACAGTCCTGAGGACAGAAGGAAGGCAGGAGCCTCTGGAGACGTCAGACCAGCAGAGGTGGCAAACTGAGAGGGGCTGTGGAGGTGGACATGGGCACAGGATGGCCCAGGACTGTAGAGGTGGACATGAGCACAGGATGGCCCAGGGCTGTGGGAGTAGATATGGCACAGGATGGCCCAGGGCTATGGAGGTGGACATGAGCACAGGATGGCCCAGGGCCATGAGCACAAAGGATAGCCCAGGGCCATGAGCACAAAGGATGGGTGGGCTAGGTGGTGGACCATAGAGCATCCTCCCCTCTGCTGACTCCTTCTGGGGAGAATGCAGGACAAGTGCTGGGCAAAGGGCCTGAAGCCCCTGGGGCAGTTTGACCTTCTCATGTCAGTGTGACCTTCTCATGTCAGTTTGACCTTCTCATGTCAGTGTGACCTTCTCATGTCAGTGTGACCTTCTCAGGACAGTATGACCCACTGGGGCAATGTGACCCTCAGGACAACATGCCCTGTGGGAAAATGCTATCCACAGAGTACACAGGAGACATCCAAGCTGGCCTGTCCATGCTAGGAGAGGCCCCATGCAGTTAAACTCACGGTAAAGGCCCAAGCTCTGTGAACACTGACCAGGGTCCCCCAGTGAGCTGAGGATGTATGAACAGTCTGGCTTCCTGCCTGCTCCCCAAAACTGGGTGGTAGGCCCCGCCCACACGTGGTACCACAGCTCTCTGCTTTCACAGACCTGGGGCCTGTCTGCCAGGTCTCATCTCCTGGCTCACGTGCTGCTCGTAGGTGGAGAAAGCCCTGTGGGTGGGTTTTAAAGCCACGGACTCTACAGTGCTTCCTGAACATCCAGGTTGGCTGGTGGTGAAGGGGCATGGTGACCCAGCCAAGGAGAGGGTAGTTCTGTTCCTTCCTTGCAGTTTCAGGATGGGTGTGGCCAGCTGGGCCAGCTGGAATATTTCCAGGTCATCAGATGGATCCCAGACCTGCTCTTGGGAAGGCTGTGTAAGCTGTCTGCTGCCTGGGTTCTGCAACTCCTCATAGCTACTGGCAACAGACCCAAGCCCTAATTGCAGACTGGTCCCATCTATCCATCCATCCATCCACCCATCCATCCATTCATTCATCCATCCATCCACCCATCCATCCATCATACAGGACCCAGCTCCTACCCCCATAGGGCTCCCAGCAAGCTGCCCCTCTGCTTCTTGTGGGACGTTCCATGAGTCTCCTCAGCCACAGATGTCTCTGCTCAGTGAACACTCACATAGTGAGACCAGAGCAGAGGGGCCTTGGTGGACACACATGCCTTCCACAGGTGCCCTCCATTCTGCCGAGGACTGGTGTCATTTAGGTCACTTGAAAGGGGTAATTGGACATGACTGCAGACCATGTACATCGTCCGGTTTGTTTTCTGGTCTGTGGAACATTCCATTGGTGCTGTGGAGAAGTACAGTTGGCGTAGCTACCCAGTGAGCTTGCTCACCTGGAGTACCTTGGCACAAATCCTTTCCAGATATCACAGCCTGACAGGGTCTGTCCTGACCCCTCTCATGCCAATGACTGTCTCCTCAGGCTAGCTTCTCTGGAGGTCACAACTGTACCATCTCAAACCATGACATCCATCATGGTAACAGGTCACTAGCCAGGGGAGGGGACTGTCCACACACAGGGATGGAGCCAGCCACATAAGCCATTGTCACGGGCTGTTTGACAAGCCTTCATCCAGCAAGCTTACATCTTACTGTACTTTTGATGATCCCTGAGATGAGGCCCTGGTTCTGTGGAGCCACCAAGCTTATGTTATGAGCGGTGTTGACCCCTAAGGATGTTTAAAGGTCATCAGAGCATCCAGTCCCTGCCCAGTGCACCTCGGCGATTCCACGGCAATCCAGAGAGGATCTGTGTTTGTCTGTCTGTGATTCCTAGGACCCAGAGAAAAATGTTCTGTCTTGTCCAGGTGGAAGAGGGGCCTTGTCCCCTAGCCAAAGGATCCCTTTCCAATCAGGTTGGTCCGGTCTCTCTGAGTCAGTTCATTATACAGCTGGAGGTGGCAGCTACTATCCCTTCAGCCAATCCTGAGAGGATCCCCAGAGCCCAAATGGAATGGGGAACAGCCAGAGTGGATAGCACAAGGCGGTTGAGGTGGTGACAGTAGGAGGGGACAAGGTGGTAATAAGGCCCTTTTTCACAGAAAAGGAACCTGTGAGACACCATAGGGATGGAATGAAGGGGAGGCCCGTCTCCTCCAAAGGCACAGTACATGAGGCAGGTCTCCACGTCAGTCCTCAGCCGCTTGGTCCTGAGAAACCTCTACTAAGCCCTGACCCACCCAGCTCAGGGCTGGCTTTCGAGCCCAGCTCCTGCTCACTGGAGTGATGTTCTCGCCGAAGCCCTTTGGAGCACGCCCAGTCCTTTGTTATTTCAGGTTTTATTTCCAGTGGGTTTCCACTGCCGGGGCCATAGGATGGATGGAAGGGCGTTTTCTCTGCAACTCCACTAAGCCCAACGCTGACTCCTTAAGCAAAGCCGGGTGCAGTTTTGGGCAGAAATAGGCTCCAGATTCAAGGAATGCGGTGGTGTCCTTCTGTGGTTGGAAACATTAGCATAGCGCAAGCCCACCCACCCGCCGCTGTAGTATGTGTGCAGGCCACGTTCACCAGGGGCCGCAAACTCTAGAAAGTGCTGGGTTGCCTGGACAGGGTGTCCCCGAGCTCGCTGGCTTGCTACAGAGGCTACACAAGAGGCAGCAGGAGCTGAGGCCAGCACCGCGGCCTTGGCTTCTACATTGTGGTCTGTTAGGGGTGCGAAGCCTTCTGTTCACTGGAGAACTGCCCAGGAATCCTTCTGCCTGGTAAGCAGCTCTCGGGGAGCCCCAAGAAACCTGGGTCTCTGTGGTTCCTCCCAGCCGGTCCACAGCCAGAAAAACAGGCAGCCCTGGGGCAGCCCCTGCCTGCCTCAGACCGATTTCTGGCAGCCAGGACTACCTACTGAGCTTCCCAGCCTCAGAGCAGATGGGGGTGGGGGCTGGGCAGAGTTGACCACATCACAGGCAAAGACTGCCTTTAGCCCATTACCTTTGTCCCTCTGGATTCCAATCTCACCAACTCATTTCCTTACATAGCTGGAGGCGTGGCCAGGGTGGGAGCTACTGTCCCCTTAGTCAGGTCTGACAGGGTCCCCAATGCCAAACGGGATGGAGGCAGCAAGATCAATGAGGCAAAGGCTGCTGGGGGTGGTTAGTGTCTGAGGAGACAGAGTGGTAGAGAGTCCCTTTCGCACAGGAAAGGAGATATGAGACACCTTCTCTGTCTGGGACCCTCTGTCTCTGGAGCACAGAGTCCCTTTAGCTCTCGCCTGCTCTTATGATCAACCTGTGCCCTAGCTGAGAATGCCTCCTGTCCCCAAAGCCAGAGAAGCAGACAGTGTCTCCAGGCCCCGCCCCTCCAGCTGACAGAACCAGGAAGTTCCTGCTGAGCAGTAAGAGTTGATGTCCTCAGCCTACCTGTCCCTCTCTGTCCAGCTCCTGGGTGCCAGGTCCTCCTCTTCTTCCTGGGCCTCTAGTTCTCTCTGCTTATCTCTGGTGACACTGGTCCTACCCCTTCCATGTTCTAGAGCCACCTCCCCATAGGAGCAACACTAGTCCGGTTGCGTTGTATCTTCAGGGCTGTGAGCCGGAGGCCATTACAGCTCCGTCTATGAGTCAGTACTGGAGTGGGCTGTGTTAGCCTCTAGCCTTGCGGGGCTGAAATCGGGGAGCCACTGGCTGCCAGACAAAGCCAACTGCGGAGCTCCTGACCCAGCCCAGCCCACAAATGTCCCCATAGGTCGGGTCATTGCAAGAGGCTCTGCAGAAGGTGACGAGGATTAGGAAGAAGATTCCAGCTCCCCTGGGAAAGCCTTTCCATGGGGATGTCCTAACTAAGATCCAGGGACGTGGTTCTCAACCTTCCTCACACTGTGACTCTTTAATGCAGTTCCCTATGTTGTGGTGACCCCCAATCATAAAATTATATTTACTACTACTTAATAACTATAATTTTGCTACTGTTTTGAATCATAATATGAATTTCTGTGTTTTTCTGGTGATCTTAGGTGAACCTTGGGAAAAGGTTATTCAATTCCAAAGGGGGTCGAGACCCACAGGTTGAGAACCACTGGCCTAGGGGATCAGTCCAGAGGCCCCAGTGAAAACTACAAAATTCTATGGTTCCCTCTAACCTTGTTGATGTCACAGGTGCATGCCTATGGCCCTGTGATTCTCTCAGGCCCAGTGTCACCCTCAAGTGTTAGGACAGGTATTTAAAAGCGGCTTTTTTTTTTTTTTTTTTTTTTTTTTTTGGCCAGGAACCACCAGTTCCTCACCTGAGACACAGTTAACTAAAGTTATCTGGAAACCCCAATGCCTTCATCTGCCCGTTCACTGAATGTCACCTGCTAACTCTGTCCACAGGTAACTAATCCCCCAAGAAGTGTCTGTTGCGCATGCGTGCGTAGACACACACCTGACAACCAAACCGAAGATACGTAGAGCAGTCTGAGTTTCAGAGTCCTGTCTTCTACCCAGAAAAGGCGCCTAGAGATCTCCAACCAACAGTAACCTTGGGTTCTGGGAACAAGAGACTCCTACAGAACAAGACCTCCTGTCCATTCAGGGGAACTTGGAAAAAGTATGTGTTGGCAGAGGAGCAGGGAAGGGGTGGGGGTGGGGTGTGGAGCCATGACCGAGGCCCAGGAGACTAGTGTTAGAAACTCTGGGAAGGGCACAGTCACGATGCCCTGGATGCAGTGAGCATCTCAGGGTGAGACACAGGACTGGGCTGGTAAACTCGAGACTGTGACCAAACGCCTCAGAAAGACAACAGAAGACAGAAAAGGGTTGTCTGAAGCATGATGTCAGAGGTTCCGGTTCGCATGCTTGGCCTCACTGCTGCGGGGGGGGGGGGGGGGGGGAGTGGGCCTGCTCTAACGCACAAGTGTTCTCCATTCTCCCTTTGCCCATCAGCTGACTGTGGGTGGCTCCCTCAGACACACCCTCGTGTCTTGGCTAACCTAGGTGCTTCTCCTTCACACAGGATAATCAGGATCAGTTAGAGATGAGGAGGTCCCTGGGGGCAGGGAACCCTGAGAGCTATTAGGAGTGCCTTAGACACTGAGGGACTTTGGCAGTGAAGCAGATTCTGAGGGCCAGGGCAGTTGGCCTTTTTGGGGGTGGGGTCCGGCTGCCTTGGTCTTAGAGGTTTGTGATATTTCTTCACACTGAGCGCTCTGGAGTGAAGAAAGTATGCAGAATATCCCAGTCTGGAGACTCCAAAGTGGAAAAGCCTGTTGTTGTTTTTCCCTTGCAAGCTTGCATGGACAATGGTGGGTTTGTCTTGTAGCCTCCTCCAAAGTTCTGGCTATTTTCTCTGCCCTGTGCTGACTTCCTGTGAGGAGGGGACCGAGTGGGACAAGGAGGTGCTCCCGGGAGGAGCTGGGACATCTTCGGCTGAAGCTTTGTTTCCTCAGGACACCCAGTAGCTTTGGGGGTACATGGTCTGAGGAGAGCTGTTCACTGCCACCATGAAGACACTCTGGGAGTCTGAACATGAGTGAAGCCCTGGCTTTCTTCTGCTCTAAGCCCAAGATTCTTTTTCTCTGGGAGACTCTCCTTAAAGAGGCAGACAGGCTGGGTGTTCTCTGGCATGTTCATCTGTGTCCCCTCAGTGGGCAGGCCATGCCTAGGTGCCACCTTTACCTGCTATACACATGGGGAAAGTTGTGGACATGCCTGAGTCTAAGTCCCGTGTTGTAGGATCACTGGGTGAAGCACTGTGGAGACACGTGCCTCCTCTGCCACCACCACAAGCTCTCTCTGTTCTTTGTAGCCTTGTGCCTCTGAAATGTCACTTCTGTAACACTCGGTGCCATCACTTTTATACCAAGTTTCTGAGAGAGAGAGAGAGAGAGAGAGAGAGAGAGAGGGAGAGAGAGTGAGAAAGAGAGAGAGAGAGAGAGAGAGAGAGAGAGAGAACATTCTAACTAAACGCTGTGGTCCTTAGTATCCACAAACTGGGCCCAACCACAAGGAAGTCTGCCCCAAATTGCAAGCCCAGAATCTTGAATGATGCCACACTCCTTTGTGTTGATGACTCGGCTGATGCCCCCATCACTGGGGAGGATGGAGATGATTGTCTTTCGTACCCCAAAGGCCTGAAAGGTCCCTGGGCTGAGTGATTAGACCCCCAGCAGATGCTGTTGTTGGCAGAGATAAAACCTTTAGTGGGTGGAGCTTACTGGAAGAAGATTAGGTCATTGGGGACAGTCAGACCCTTAGCCCTTTCCTGGCTCTCTCTGTTTCCCAGCAGCCATGAGAAGACCAGGCTCTCTCTACCATGAACTATTGCCACAACGCAACATCGTCACCGACCCAACTCAACAAGGTAGACAGCGAGACCATGGACTTGAACTTCTGAGACCATGAGCCAAATAAGACTTTTCTCTCGTAAATTGATCTCATTGGCTGCTATGTCAGTGACAAAGGGCTGGACAGCATGGGGCACCTTGATACATGCATGGATGATACATGCACGTGTGCACCCATAATGCTGGGGCGCTCATCTGTCACACCATGACTAGTAACGTTACAACGGTAATTCTTTGGGTTCACCTCAGCCTGATCAAGACCCCGTCAGGTGGGCTGGCACTGTCTGACTGGCTCTCTACAGACCCTGGTGGGGCCTCAAGTGTGAGGACACTGCTGGGAAACCTCACGGCTCTTTGCTCAGTTGACACCACACCCATCCATCCTCCTTCCCTGATTCAGCGGAACTTTCCCACCAGCCCCTGTGCTTCTCAGCATCTGTTTCCATACCTGGTCTCCCAGGGTCAATTCCACAGCACGAACGTCAGCTGTTCTCAGCCTCTGGGTGTTGAATGACCCTTCCACAGGGGTCACATAAGACCACTGGAAGACACAGAGATTTACATTATCAGCCATAACAGTAGCAAACAGTAGCAATGGAAATAATTTTACGGTTGGGGGTCACCACAACACGAGGAACTGTATTAAAGGGCCGTGGAGTTAGGAAGGCTGAGAACCTCTAAAATAGATGAATGGCTGAGTTGCTGGTCTTACTCAGCCCTTCCTAGGATGATGGGCAGAGCAGGGTGTCCACTGTGGGACTGCTCTGGATGCTGAAAAACACAGCCTGGGACCAGAGTTGACAGCCGCCCAGTGCATTCTTTCTGGATACTGGCTGACTCTTCTGACCTAGTGACCTTTCTTTGCTTGGTGACTGCTCAGGCACTCCAGACCTGCTCTAGCTGAACAAGGCAAAGTGACCATCATGGCTGCTGAACTGGGCTGGAGAACTCCCAGCGCGGGGGTCGGGGTGGGGGTAGGGTGGGCTGCAGCAATCTCAGTCTCTATGATCTGGTCACACTGCAGTGGACACCGGGCCACACGCAGACGTGTTCGAGGTCTGTTGGAGCAGGGTGTGGGGGAAGTGAGTTCCCAGAGCAGCGTTGAAGGAAAAGGACCTAAAAATAGGCAGTGAGGCGTGACTCATGAGCTCTGCGGGCAACAGGGAGCATGGGGTTTGGGGACAGGAATTCCCCTCCTCAGGGTAACTTATTTGGGCTGTGGATGATGAAGGTAATCATCACAAGGTGACTCATCTGGGGACACAGAGGTCAGCCTTCAGTTGCTCCCATGAAGCTGACCTCTCTGCCTCAGACTTGTCTCCAGGACTACTGAGGGAGACGACAGAGTGACCTTACAGGGGTCACGGGAGGACATAGCCCAGGGAGGCAATGCTGGGAGCTGACGCATCCTCTTACCCACTGTTCTGGAGTCAGACTCCAACAAGAAGCAGGCCTGAGAATCAGCCCTGCATCCCAGACAGCAGACTGAGTCAGGACTCTCCTGGTTGCTCAACATTCTCCCTTCCCAAGGTCCTCACAGCCGGCTGCCTTCAGGTCTCCATGTAGCATGAGCTTGTTGCACCCGGTGCCTCCAAGGGGGCTGGTTTATCAGAAGCAGTTTCCCAGAACACCCCGTCAGCATGGCCTAGACCACTGAGAATGCCACCAGTGTCACCAGACTGCCTCTGTCCCCTACTGTGGTCCTATAGCTAAGGAGTGCTGAGGCTAAAGGACAAAGTTGAGTTTTCTGGGAAGCCGAGTTCCTGGTCTTGCCTGGAGAGGTCATCTCCTTGTCACTGAAAGTAAGACTTCAGTGTCCCTTGGACAGCTAATTTTCTTGTTCTCCCAGGTCATGGCCTTTCTGTGGCACTCCACTGGGCACACAGAATGCTTTAGCTATCACAGTTAGGTGACTGTCTTAGTCAGGGTTTCTATTCCTGCACAAACATCATGACCAAGAAGCAAGTCGGGGAGGAAAGGGTTTATTCAGCTTACACTTCCATGCTGCTGTTCATCACCAAGGAAGTCAGGACTGGAACTCAAGCAGGTCAGGAAGCAGGAGCTGATGCAGAGGCCACAGAGGGATGTTCTTTACTGGCTTGCCTCACCTGGCTTGCTCAGCCTGCTCTCTTATAGAACCCAAGATTACCAGCCCAGAGATGGTCCCACCCACAAGGGGCCTTTCCTCCTTGATCACTAATTGAGAAAATGCCTTACAGTTGGATCTCATGGAGGCATTTCCTCAACTAAAGCTCCTTTCTCTGTGATAACCCCAGCTGTGTCAAGTTGACACAAAACTAGCCAGTACAGGTGACTGTTATTCTCACCTGTCTGTCAACTCACTGTCCACCATATACCCATCTACCCACTTATCAGCTCGCACACCTACCCATTCACCAATTATTCATCCACCCAGCTCACCTGCCAGAGAGCCACATCCAGCCACCACCTCTCTATCATATCCATCTAGAGACTACATACGAAGTACCCACTCCCCAAAACTACACTAGGAACATGGCTTGGATAAGATGCTCAGCCCCCTGTTTGCCTGAGAACAAAGCCCACTGAGATGGACCACTATCCTTGAGAAGTACAATCTTAGGGGAGTCCATATCGGATGTCTGCAGAGCAGGGGATACATGTTAGCTGTGAGTACATCTGTCCTCCTACCATGCTGCCTGAGGGATCTAAGGAAACTTCCAGAAAAGCTTATGGATATCTAACAAACCATCCAAAGCCAGATGAGAAGCATTTGTGCATAGGGCATTCACCAGATTAGGGTGCACACCAGCAGATGGGGCCACATAAGCATATTCCTCCAGCTTAGCACTAGTGTCCCTGGTCCACACTGATGCCCCTGGTGGATGCTGTTAGATACTGTGTGAGTATCAATTGGCTGTTGGAGGCAGAGGAGGACTCTTGGCCAACTTCCTAGTCCTGTCTTTGGAGTGCCATAGAGGGGCTCAGAAGCCACCCTGATTGTGTAGTGACCTACATACACACCTGCATAGTACCTCTCCTCAGCTGAGCGGTTGGTCCAGAGTTGGAGCCAAGGGAGGAAGGGCTTGCGAGCAGAGAGGAAGACCAGACTGCACATCCCAGGTCTGGATATGGGCACGTGGCCTGCAGGCTGGGCACATTCAATCAAAATAGGGCAGGTTCTTAGGATTGCGATGGTCCTTCCAAAAGACAGGGTGAAGTGTCCGTCTGGTTACTGAGAGATGGGACCTTTGGGGACCTTTGGGGAGATGTCTTAAATGAAGGAAACTTTTGTCCAGTGGGTTGAGCTTTGTTCTCACAGGGCCTGTGTCCATCATGGGCTTTCCAGCTGCCATGACAGAGCCCCACCCTAAGCCAGAGGGGTGTCATTGCCTCAACCCCCAGAGGGGCTGAGTCGGGGGCTCAGGAGTTGGATGTGAGATGCTATGGTGTTCAGGATCCCTTTTCTAAGCAAGCTACTGCAAGAAATGACTCAGCATCCCAACTGTCATGTCCTCCTGGCCTCTCAGGACCCACAAGGGCTCCAGGAGGAAGGGGATAAAGGTGTCCTGTCTCAGGGTCATCCCTGACCCAGCCAACTTCAAAGCGCCAGGGCATCTCTGGAAATACCTTCCCGTTGGCACCCACACAACCTTTTGGGAGCAGGTGCCAGCCCTCAGTACACAAGTACCAAGGAGGGGCCTGAAAGAGGAGAGGCCAAGGGCTCCATGGCCAGAGCTGCCCCTCAGCCTGGGTGGGCACCGGAGTGTCTCTGTCAGGGAATGCCCCCCCTTGTGTGGCATCAATAATAAGAATGTATCAGATAACAGCAGAAACAAAACAAGGTACCGCAGTGCCACCTTATCTGTGGGCTGTGGCAGTGCCACCCAGGTCTCTGTGCTTATCTGGGGGCTGGCAGAGTTCGGATTCATTCCTCTTGGGTTGCAGGAGATACTGGGATATTTATGGAATGTCCTCAAAGGCCTTGGGCTGAACCTCTTCCGTTTAGAGAAGAAAGTACAGGCTGCCCAGGCCCATCTCCAGGCTCCTCGCCCTTGGCTGTGCAGAAAGCCAGTGAGCCAGCCACATTTCCTGAGACAGCTTCTTGAAGCAGGTGCCGGGCAGCCTTTGCCTGTGTGGCCTGTGGGAATTACTGACCACATACACTTAGCTCCTCAGGTCCAGCCTTGCCCCGCCAGGCTTATATCGTCCCATCAAAGGCACAGTACCTGACATAGTCGCAGGTGCCTGGGCGTATCTCATGCCCCCTCCTCCCACCCATCAACAGTGGCAGAGGCTAGCCCATGCATTCTTCCAGTGCAGAGTGTTGCTGGAGCCTCCTCGCCAGCTCAACCTTTCTGTACTGTTGCTTTCAGGACCTTGGTCCCTCATCCTGTGGCACCCAGCTCAGCCGGCCCCGCCTTCTCCCCTTGTTCTCATTCTCATCTCACAAGTGTTGTCTCTGATCTCAGAGGGATGGATCCCTGTGGTCCTAATGGAGAGGCTAAGAGCACACAGATGTGGGTCTGACATCTGCCACGTACTGGAGACACTGACAGGGCCACCGCTTCCTGGTTGGCCTCTTCCATGTTTCCTTCAGTCTGTCCCATGGCCAAGCAGAAGACATTAGCCACCATGTCAAGCACGCCAAATTCCAGGATGCTGTGTCCAGCTTGGTGTCAGGTCCTGAACTGTTACCTGGGCCCTGATGACATTTGGGCTCAAGTGGAACCAACAACAGCAGACACAGCCAAGCCAAGCCTGGGTTCTTTCTTGAGCCTCCCAAGCCCAACGAGCACATCAGGGGTCAAGAACCCCACTTTAGCCCTCATTACCGCTCTGTGAACAGAGCGCATGTGAGGAGATGCAGCCTGACCAGGCAGTGTCAGACATGAATATGAATTCTCCAGGAGAGAGAACCAGGTAGGCGGGCCTGCAGGACACAGAGTGTCCTGGGAAAGGTCCTACCTCTAGGCTTCTTGGGTGTCTCGCTCATACTTAGATGGTTCATAGTACTGGTTTGCATATATTGAGGGCCACTAGCACACACTGGGAAGGGCCAGGCACCAGAGATGGCACTTTCACATCATGGACACCTTTTTCTCTAGCACCCTTGGACCACCTAGAGTGCCACAGACCTCAGCAGTGGTTTCCCTGTCCCTAAAGCTGCATCCAACACAGCGTCATCTCCTTTTCCTAAGGCTGCGGAGCCCCGTCACTGAACCATGCCTGTCGGCCTGCTATGCCCTGAGCTCTGTGGTCAGTACACTCCCTGTGCACTCATCCATATATCCTACTCGGTCCTGGGACACAGAGGGCACCAGATGCATCACCTGCACACAATGACTGACTTCCATACAGCTTAGAAAAGCTTCCTCCCCACCCAGGGCAGTGCTCCCCACCCACCCAGATCAGTGTTCCTTCCCACTCAGATCAGTGCTCCTCCCACCCAGGGCAGTGCTCCCCTGCCTCCTCCCCACCCAAGGCAGTGCCCCCCCATTTCCCCTGCTTTTTTCTCCTTCATTCCCTCATTACACAATTATTTACAGAACTGACTTGGGTCTGTCCTAATGCTCCTCAAGTGGGCCATTTCTGGTCATGAGAAACAGGCTGTGACATTCTGCAGGATGGGCAGGGGCACCGCAGCCATTGGGAGAAACAAGTGCCTGCTCTGAGTCAGTATCACCTGGCTTGTGTCAGCTGCCAGTGAGGCATAGCCTTTGACTCTCCTTGACATGGGAGCAGACAGTGCAGGGACATGAAGGAGGGAGGACTCTGGCTCCTGTAGCACCCATGGGGCCTGGACACGCCTCAGTGGCCCCCGTCCAAACAGGTTGTAAGACCTGCCTGACTCAGTAGCAGCTATGGGGCCTGCCGTGTAAGTGAGAGATGACAGAGCCAGCCATGAGCCATGGTCACCACTAGAGACGACGGGAAGGTCCCCATTCAGGCCAGGATGAGGGGACATGGGAGATTTGTCTAAAGCAAAGCCAAGGATGGCAGGCAGTCCAGTGGTCCCAACACCTTTCTGGCCCATGTCAAGAATGAAAACTACTCATCACATGAGGGGACAATGATAACTCAGCTCTTTGCTCTACTCTAAGATTGCGTGGCTAGCCCACCGTTCCAGGTTACAAAATCAGAGAAGCCCAGAGGGCACCGCACAGATGGCAGAGCCCAGGGCAGAAGCTGACCTTGGCTCCTGGCCCACATCACAGCAGACCATGGCACAGGTCCTCCGGAACCAGCACTCTGCAGGGTGTCATAGCTCCCCGGACAGTTTACAAGACTGGACTGGCTCTCCTCCCCACGCCTGACCCTCACAGCTTAGGTCAGACAGAGTGATTCATAGGCCATGAGGCGGGGCCATGTCTCTGCTGTCCAGCAGGGGGCCACAGAAGGGTGAGCACTGGGTTCTGTGGCAGGACAGGGACAGGACTCTAAGGCTGCTTCTTTAGACAATCATTCCACTGGGAAGCAGGGAGATTGCCCTTGGGGACAGTGACACTGGTGGATCTGGTAGATCCTGAGCCATGGGTAAGGCACAGATTCCCCCTTGCTTCTATTGAGAGACTTGTAGTGGGTAGAGGGGAAGGCCAGGCATCTGACTGCCTTTCCTTGTGTGTGTGTGTGGTGTATATGTGTGGTGTGTGTGGGGTGTGGGGTGTATGTATGATGTGTGTGTGTGGTGTGTGTGTGTGTGTGTGGTGTGTGTGTAGGGGTGTATGTGTGTGGTGTGTGTGGTGTATGTAAGTGTGTGTGTGTAGTGTGGGGGCTGTATGAGTAGGGTGTGTGTGTGGTGTGAGGGGATATATGTGTGGTATGTGGTATGTGGGGTGTGTGTGTGCTGTGTGGTATGTGGGGTGTATGTGTGGTGTGTGTGTGTAGGGGTGTATGTGTGTGGTGCATGTGTGTGTGTGGTATGTGTGTGTGTGTGTGTGTGTGTGTGTGTGTGTGTGTAGTGTGGGGGCTGTATGAGTAGGGTATGTGTGTGTAGAGTGCTAGTCTTGTGGGGCTGTGTGGTTCGTGCATGTGGGGGTGCCTGTGCTTGTTCCCATGTGCAGTAATGTGTGTGCTCTTAGTGTAGGGGATTATATGTGTGTTTCATGCCCGTGTGTATGATGTCTGTCACTCCCATCGTGTTTGTGTGTGAGTATGGTGTATGGCATGTGTGGTGTGTTTGTGTGTATGTGTAGGGTGTGTGTATGCGCGCAGAGTATATATGTGGTGTGTGTGTGTGTGTGTGTGTGTGTGTGGTGTGTATGTACACGTGTGTGTGTGGTGTATGTGTATGTGTGTGTGGTGTGTGTGGTGTAGTGTGGTGTGGTGTGTAAGTACAGGTGCCTGTGGAAGCAAGAAGAGAGCACCAGATCCCTTGGGTCTGAGATTGCAGGCAGTGATGAGCTGTCTGATGTGGGTGCTGGGAACCAAATCCAGGTTCAAGAGCAGCAAGCATCGTAAGAGCCGAGCCTTCTTCCCTGCTGCAGAGGTGTACCTTTTAAAGTCTGGATTACATTATTCCAACACAGAGACATGAAGGCAGAGAAGGCCAGCTTCTTCAGGTGCTGCTAGGCCGACAGGGTGTCTATTTGGGGCCCATCTCTCACTTCTTGATCCCCGCCCTGGCCCCCATAGCTTCTCTGCATGCCTGCCCTCTGATTCCCCAAATAGGACTAGACAGCTTTCTCTCTTTATTTCACTAACCCATCCAATACTGACAGACAAGGAGCTGCCATGTCTCCCATGCTGAGGGGGGTGCTCCTGGACATGTGGTCAGGACAGACCTTCAGTCTGGTGAGGGTCACAGAGAAGCCGCGATGGAGCTTGAGGGGAAGCAGTACTCACTCCTTTAGCTACGTTTTCTTGTCACTGTGACACAGTAGCCATTAGTCAGCCTCTCTCTTCCCATGGGAGTCTCCTTGAGGGTGTGGACTTGGTGTTAGAAATGAAGCTGGGACAGAGCCTTTGAGGTCACCATGGAATAGTCTAAGGTGGCCAAAGGAGAAAACTGCCAGAGTTTGACAGGATGGACTTCGAACCCTGCTTATCCGTTGGATGGGGTGGATTTATTGTTGGAAAACCAGGAAGACTCAAGGACCCTGGTCCAAGGCTGGGCTACAGCTAACAGGGCCTGTGTCTGTGGTTGCCTCCCCCCCCCCCCCATCCTGGGCTTCAGCGTGTGTTGGGTTAGGAGTAGGGTCCTGGGGATACAGGCTCTATATCCTGTTATGGTTGAGTCCTAAGTGTCCCACAGGTTTGTGTTTTGACACTTGTTATACACTTGGCAGCACTATTTGAGGAACCTCAGGTGAGGCCTCGATGGAGGAGGTGTGTCACTAGGGTTATGTCTGGCCCCTCCTTCAGGCCTCATTCAATCTCTGCTTCACTGTGATAGTCTCGACCACACACCGCATGATCTGAGCTGCCCGGCCACGTCTTCCCTAATTGTATCTATTGGGCATTTTGGTCACAGTTAAGTGAAGGGAACACATATGCCAGCCTTGAGCAGTGATGAATGCAAAGGACCAAACTGTTGAAAAGAAGAGAGGTAGAGAGCAATGCCTAAGTTCCATATGGGGCAGATACACAGGCAGCGGCGAGTTCCCCTGGAGCAAGGGCATGACCAGATAGGTCACTCCTTGGCTGAGGGGCCTGGTGCAGAATACCAGGGCCTGTGCAGATGGTAAGGATTTTCAGACAGGCTGGGAAGATGGTGCAAACATAGACACATCTGGAAAGCGGGAGCCTCAGTTGAGGAACTGTCTCCTTCAGACTGGCCTGTGGGTTTACCTGTGGTACATTTTCTCCATTGTTAATTGATGTGGAAGATCCCAGCCCACTGTGGGTGTTGCAATCCCTAGGCTGTTGGGCCTGAGCTATATAAGAAAAGTAGATGAACAAGCCAGAGGGAGCAAGCCAGTTAGCTGCACTTCTCCATGGTCTCTGCTACCGTTCCTGTCTCTAGGTCCCTGCCTTGAGCTTCTGTCCTGGCTTCCCCTGATGATGGACAGTGATCTGTAACCCAATAAGCTCTTCCCTTCCTCCTTCCCTTCCTCCTTCTCTTCCTCCCTTCTTCCCCTCCTCCAAATTGCTTTTAGTCAATGATTTATCACAGCATCATAAAGCAAACTAAGGCGACACTGAAGTATAGATGAAGACCCAAGTTCCAACCCTCTGGACCCATGTAAAACATTGGCTATGATGGCACATGCCCGTGATCCTAGCCTTGAAGAGGTGGAGATAGGAGGAACCCATGGAACTTGTTAGCCATCCAATCTAGACAGAGTACTGAGTTCCATGTTTAGTGAGAGACCCTGCTTCAAAAAATAAGGGGAGAGTGGTTGACACATAATGTTGCCCTATGAGCTCCGAATACACATATCCACACATGTTCACACCCACTTGTGCAACACACACACACACACACACACACACACACACACACTCTATATCCAGTGGTCTCAGAAAATTAACCCCTGTGCAAGGCCTTCTGGGTAGGTTCCTGTATGGCCCTTCCCTTCTTTAGACTTGGGTAGAGAACCCTGGCCAGAGGTTCCTGCCTGGCAGGACCCAAGAGCTCAACTAACTGTCTCTCAGGGCATGAGGTGTTCTCTTAAAAATAGACACTTGACTTTCTGGAATAGAGAAGGCAGGGCTGTAGGAACCTAATGGCTCCCTTGAGAGGCACTGAGCAAGCCCCCTGTCACATCTCAAGGCCCCCACAACAACCCAGGGCCCAGTGGGTTCCTGGAGTCACAGGAGATTTCCAGCACTTTCCTGCTTTAGCCTTCGCTCAGCTAAGCAGGTGCTTGTGCCTCTGTCTGAGCACCTGCCTGGTATCTCAGTGGAACATGGCTGCCTGCTGGGGCTCCTGGCTGGAGGGTGGCTGTCGACTATGACCCCTTGACAAGAAGCTGCAAACATCTGCACACCCTTCTACAGACTCTCAGGTCCCTCTGAGGCCAGGAAACTCCAGAATGGAGTACCTGGCTCCCTGAAGACCGTGCTCTGGCCTAGCCTGGCCCATTCTGTGGAACGAAAAAGGCTGACCAGGAGACCAGTGAAAGCCACAGTCCTCCCCACATTGTCCCTGGGAAGACTGCCTCAGCCGAGGGTGGAGAGGGTGGTCTCCCAGATCCCTCAGAAAGCTGACAAAGCCCTTGGAAGTGAAGCAGAGCTTCCATGCAGTAGAAACTAAAGCCACCTCAAAGGTCATAGTTCACATTGGTTGCCATGGCTGTCAGGAGTGTGATACCCAGCCAGTCACTTGGAGCTGCTCCATGGAGTTCCTCAAACCAGACTGACCAGCGTCCATAGACCCGACAGAAGCCAGTGAGCTCATTCAGATAGGACAAGGAAAACGGTATGCTTTTGAAAATACTGAAGCTGTAAATGCTGACGGTGGAAACCGACTGTGGAAACTCACTGTCAAGCACTGTCAAATCTTCAAAATGAGGCTCAAATACGCAGATATTCGAGATGGCTGCAGGCTGAGACAGCAGGGAACTGAAGCAGAAGTTTACCAGCAATGAGGGAGGAAACTGTGGGCCGCCCACTACACAAGGGCACACCGCTCATTTTTGCACACACACACCCATCACCACTTTCCTGCTGCCTCCTGAGTGCCCCCCTCTGGCTCCTCCCTGCCAGTGCAGGATGACCCCAAAACATCTGTTCTCTCCTTTTCCCCTCCATTGATTTATTTATTCACTTTACATCCTGATCCCAGGCCCCCTCCCCCCCTACAGCCCCTCCCCCTCTCCTTCTCCTTCTCCTCTGAGAAGTGGGAGGCCGCCCCTGGGTACCAACACACCCTGGCACATCAAGTCACACACAGGACTAGTCACTTCCTCGCCCACTGAGGCCAGACAAGGCAGCCCAGTTAGGGGAACAGAATCTACAGGCAGGCAACAGAGTCAGGGACAGCCCCCATTCCAGTTGATGGGAGACCGGCATGAAGACCAAGCTGCACATCTGCTACATAAGTGCATAGACCTCAGTCCAGCCTGTGTGTGCTATCTATTTGGTTGGTGGTTCAGTCTCTGGGAGCCCCCAAGGGTCCAGGTTAGTTGACTCTGTTGGCTTCTTGTGGAGTCCCTGCCCTCTTTGTGCTTGGCTGTGGGTATCTGCATCTATTTCAGTCAGCTGATGGGTGGAGCCTCACAGAGGACAGTTATGCTAGGCTCCTATCTGCAAGCATAACACAGCATCATTAATAGTGTCAAGGACTGGTTCTTGTCCACAGGATGGGTCTCAAGTTGGGCCAGTTCTTGGTTGGCCATTCCTTCAGGCTCTGCTCCATCTCTGTGCCTGCACTCTGAGGACTCTGCTGTCTATCCAGCAGGCTCTGTGGCCTGAGCAGACATGTCAAAACCAAACACTTCCCAAGTGTAACTGTTTGTGACTGGACACCTGTGAACGTGGCCCTTCTCTCCCACAGAAACCTCTAGAACAAGACACTGGTGCCCCCATGAGCTGTGTCAGCCTCGTCCAAGGTATCTGTGACAGACTTTCCACAGTAGCAATATACCCAGGTTCCCAGGAGGCCCTGAAACCTTAACATTGCATCCACTCAGACTTTTATGCTGGGGTGCAGGCAGGGAAAAGGAAGTTAACAGGCCTTGGGGTGGGTATCCTGTGCTGGTCACACAGTTCAGACGTGGGAATGCAAGGTAACGCTCTGGAGTTACCCCTTGAGCATCAGAAGGTCCCAAAGGTGCACGGTCCTTTAGTGGGCAGCATCTGGCCGTGTGATCCAGCTTCCAGGCTGTGTATTCTCAGTTGCTGAGTTCTTCAGGAGCCTTGTCCTTGACTGGCTGCCAAGGGCAGACAGAAGCTCCCTGCAGCTCTGCTGCTCAGAGGCCAAGGCCTAGACATCCTTGCTTGGCAGGAGGTGGTACCCCAGGCCCACTGGGTCACCAGAGCGGGTGCCTCACCCGTCTCCTGACTCCTAACTGCTGAAACCCTGAGAAGGGCTCTGGAGAGAAAACTTGCACTGATCTTGCTCAAGAGCACATGAGCTCAAATCTGGACATGTTTGCCAAACACCTGCCAGGCTGCCAAGGCGAGTCCCCAGGGTCAACAGACAGCCTGGCCATGGGCACCTTGGCCAAATGAGCACAGAAAGCTGCCACAGGGACCTTGTCACCCTTGTCCTCAGTCTTGTGAGTGGTGACAGGGATGGAACACAAGCTTCCCTTCCCCACCCCTCGAGATCTGGCTTCTCATGCCTGCAAGGTGCACAGACTCTGCCCATCTCTAGGCCTGAGCAGGAGCCAGAGATCCATCAATGTCCCCTACTGCCAAGAAGGTTTGTGCAGGAGGAGGCTCTTGGAGATGCCAGGGCACACACGCATGTGGGGACGGGGCGTTCTGCACATAGCATTTATCTGACTTGCAATGGAGCCTGCCAGCAGGTGAAAATATTAACATCAACTTTATCTCTTTCCCCTGGCGCTGTACTGTTATGTCCTTCTGGCTCAGCTGGTTTATTTGAGAAGCAAAAATACACTCACTTATGTGTGAAGTTCCAAGGCCCAGAATTCCAGGACAGGTGATGGCTACCAGTGTCTCTTGGGCAGTTACTATCTCACTTGGATGACAGACAAAAGAAGTAGCTGCCATCACCACTGGCTCTCCCTGGCCCACACACTAACTGACCCTGTGCTCCCTCCATCCATAGCACAACCCTATCCACCCCCAGAATACTCTGAGCCCAGGCTAGACCTCTGCATTGTACACTAAAAATGAAGTCCACAAGGACATGTGACCCTGTTGAGATGCCCAAGAGCTGTATAATACTGTTTTTCTGGGACAATCTCAACCACTCAGACAATTCACAAGAATTTAAAAAGAGTCCAAAGTAAATACACTGAAGAATGAGTTATAGCCGTCCCTGGCTATCTTTTTGTTCTTTTATCTGCCTTTGCACAACTCCCAAATTTTCATAATGAGAACATGGGACCAAAACAAAAGACAAACCCAAACCCAGACATTGCCATTTTTAGAAAGCTCAGTGGGAGGCTCCCAAACAAGCCACACAAATGTCTCCTCCCTTCCAAAGCGTGTCTGCACTCAGAGCAGATCATGGGAAGGGGACAGGACCCCGGGTCTGGCTCAGCCCCTCTGACCTGATAGGACTGTCATGACATTTACTGTAAGAGTCCTAGAATCTTCCTAGGAGGCAGGGGCTGGTGGCCCATTTGATTGACAGAGAAGGTGCAGCCTCAAGTCACACAGCCCAGGTGGAGGCTAGCATACTCGAGGGCCTGTTCTGCATGCATCTGCCTGGATCTGTCTAACCCCCACCCATGAGTCTGGAGCTTTCCCAATTCACGAAAGGCGAATGACGGCCCAAGAGTGTGGGTCCAGCCTACCCTGCCGTGGTAAGGTCCGGTGTGTGCCTCCAAAACCTCTCTAGAGGGGCCCTCTGAGCATGGGCTCATTTAGAAGCCAGAGCTTCTCAGTTAGTCTAGGTGAGATTACCCTGGGCTAAGGGCCCTCGCCCAGTGACCATGGTCTCTGTAAGAGCAGAGGAATGAGCTGTGAGGGCAGAAGGTGGGGGCTGGGGTGACAGCCACCAGCTGGAGCCTGCAGGGCTTAGAGACTGTGTGATACCTGAACGTCTCTCTCAGGGCCCTGGTAGGAGGGGACTCTGCCTATGATTTGGATGTAGGGTCTGGAAAAAAAAAATGGGCTCTGTGACTATGAGCCTAACATTTGCCACAAAATACTGGTGCCAAAGGCTGGCAGGAACAGAGAGCAAAGCTAGAGGCCCACGTGGGTCACAGATCCTGCAGGAAGAAGGCCATGAAGCCCGAGGCCAGGCCCAGCCAGGGTCCCAAGGTATCTCCTACCCACCCCCTCCTGCTCGCTTCTCTGTATGTGATTCCTGATGGGTGTCCAGCATTGTCCCCTACCCTGGAGGGGCGCAGCTTTAGCAAGGCAAGCCTGGGGCCTGCCTGCACAGTCACACATGGTGGGCAAGTAGGTCTCAGAGACACAAAACAATTCCCCCACCGTGAATGTCTGAGCTGCAGGGCGCATGGGAAAGATCTCAAGAAGCACACAGGGTATTTCTATGCCCCTGAGAGAATTCTCTCCAAGCTGAACTGGACTGTTTCCCTGCATCCCTGCATCTATATATCATTGCATCTCTGTATCCCTGCATCCCTGTATTTTTGCATCTATGTATCCTTGCATCTCTGTATCCCTCCATCCCTGAATCTCTGTATCCCTGCATCTCTCCCTCCATCCCTGCATCTATTTATCCTTGCATCTCTGTATCCCTGCATCCCTGTATTTTTGCATCTATGTATCCTTGCATCTCTGTATCCCTACATCCCTGCATCTCTGTATCCCTGCATCTCTCCCCGCATCCCTGCAACTCTGCATCTATATATCCTTGCATCTCTGTATCCCTGCATCTCTGCATCTCTCCCTGCATCCCTTCATCTCTGTATCCCTACATTACTGCATATCTCTATTCCTGCATCTCTCTCTCCCCATCCCTGCATCTCTCCCTGCATCCTACATCTCTGTATCCCTGCATCCCTGAGGTGGTGCCTTCCTTCCCAAGCATCCTCTACCTGGAGACCCACACCTAGTAAAGGGAAGGAGAGGGAATGAGACCCTGAGATGACCCAAAGGCAAGAGAGCTGGCGGGAAGGCGCCATACGCACAGCAGGCTGAGAATGGAACATTGTTTGGATTTGAGTAGATGTCACCAGGTTAACGTAAGGGATGGAGGGAGAACTGCAATCCTGGAATCCACCTCGAGGACTCTAAGCCTATGGCAGAGGCACCTGCACATCCCCACTGAGTGCTGCACTGTTCACAGGGGCCAAGCTGTGGGGCTGGACTAGGTGTTCATCAACTGGTGTGTGTGTGTGTGTGGGGGGGTAACTTTGAAGTTTGAGTCTGGCATAAAAGATGGAAGTGCGTCATTTGTAGATCATTACATTCAGGGTAAGAAACTGGACTCAGCTACTCAAAGCTGCTACTGGGATTGGCTTAGAAAGGGGCACAGCTCAGCTCCAGACTACTGCCTCCACAATGCTGGGAGATGTGTCAACCCACCAACCCTTGAAAAATACGGCTAAGGCAGGCATTGCCAAACCCCACGGAGCCCAGTGGCAGGCACAGTGTAGCCCTAGTGGTCCTAATACCCCGGCACCCCTAACCTGTAGGGTGTGGCCCTACTGTGCATGGAACAAGGGTTTCTGAAGAAGCTAGGCAAGCCCAGCTGCCAGCGATGGCAAAGTGAATTAGGGAGGCCACTCTGGACCATTCAGGCACCATAATGGGCATCTACAGGCACCTACAGGCTGGGTGGCTTGTGAATCACAGAGATACTTCTAGGTCCAAGGTCTCAGATGTTGGTAGGCTCCCTTTGGGTCACAGATGGTGCCTTGTTACTGTGCCCTCGTGTGGAAGAAGAGACAGCCTTTCTCAGGTCTTCCTCTTACGGGGGCGACTATCCCATTCTGAGAACTCCATACCGTGATTCATCGCCTCCCAGAGACCCCAGTCCCATCATGGTGAGAGCTTCAACTTGGATGAGACTTTCCCGAAAGAAGCAGCCCATAGTAAACAGCTCACCCTGGATCTTTCTGTGCCCTTAGCAGACCCTATTCCCTAAAGTGAAGCCCTCCCCCACCTGGAGCAACCACGCCCCTTTCCTCACAAGAGTGTGGTTCTTCATGAAGCCCCTCTGAGGCGCTGGCAAGACTGAGGATAGGAAATGCATAGTTTAACCCCAGGGAATCTGAACTGGATTAGTGCGTTGCGGGTGTGCAGCCAGAAGACACTGTGGTCGGGTAAGCACACAGAACTAAACTATTAAGTGGGGGAACTAAACTATTTAAGGAAGTTGGAAAAGGGTCCTTTGATCACCTGGACATAAGCAGACGGCCTGAGGAAGCTAGGGGAGGGGAGGGGAGGGGAGGGGAGAGAATGGAGTTAGAGGAGGATGAGAGATGGAAGGATGTGGGGACATGCAACGGACAGTCTGTTACATCTCCATCAATGTTCTGAAACAGGCAGTGGACTCGAGAAGGGCCAGCCTTCCATCCTCGCTGTGGGGAGGTGGACAGAGCTCAGTGCTCTGTGGGATCCTGAAAGGCTGTGTACGGCGCAGGGGAAGGGCTGCTTCTACAGGCACAAACCCTGGCCTGCTCCACACAGACCCATGAGGTGTCTTGTGGGGGCTCCCAGGTGTCACACACACACACACACACACACACACACACACACACACACATAGGCAGCCAAAGTGTTCGCACACATGAACCCAGCATGCAACTGCATGTTCATACTCAGACGTCTGCACACAGTCACTTCTCTCCACCTGGAGACTTTCTGAGGTTTCATTTCTGGGACAACCACGCATAGGCCTCGCAGCTCCTAAGCCACTGAGGCACCGGGCACAGCTCAGGCCAGAACTGAGCATGTAAAGAAAGAACCAAACGGATGAAACAAAGGCTGCAGCGCATGCTGCATCCTCCCTGCCCCTGCAGGTCTGGGGTCGGGGAGATGCCTGCACTCCAGCCGTGAGAACTGGAGATGAGACCACGCACCCCCACTCGCTTCTACTGGGACTCAGCCCAGGCCTCGGACTGGAGGGAAGCACACAGCTAGGAAGGAAGGATAACTTGTCCTGAGAGCCACAGGTGGCAGGTGACATGGAGTCTTGGGACGCCTTCCTGCTGTGTGACCTCATCTAGCCTCACAGGCTTCTGGGCCTTCAGGCTCACTAAAAGCAGCAGCCCCGTTTGCTTCCAGCCCCATGTCTGGGCCTTGGCAGCACAGACAGTTCCACTCTCACTGCAACCTTCCTCCAGTGTAGATGGCAGAAGGAAGACCTTGACTCATGTGACATCTTGGTGACCCTGAGAACCCAGAAAGGAAAGCTCACCACTCATGGGGCCCCTGTACTGCTGGTATTGCTGGGATTTGTCCCTGCTGTCTGTCTGTCTGTCTGTCTGTCTGTCTGTCACTAAGATGTGTCCCTGTTGTCTCTCACCACAACTTGTCGTTGTGGGTGATGCTGACCTGGGTCTGCAGGGTGTGGCCATGTAACCTGGTGCGTGGCCCCCTCCTGGTTCCTCGTAGCCTCCTCCATCTGTTCCCAGGAAGTGCAAAGCTGCCATCAGACACCTGCACAGCCGATGGGTGTATTTTGTTTAATGTTGCTTCCGATACAGGGAAGTAAACTTCAGTTTTCGATAGAAAATGGTCTTCTATACAGATAGCAAGGCAGCTAGGGGGAAAGAATGAAAGGTTTGTAAGCATCACTCATTCATTCATTCATTCATTCATTCATTCACAGCTGCTCCCCAGGCCCATGTGGGGATGTGCTAGGATCCGGGCTGGGGTGCAGTACAGGTGCCCAGCAGTCAACTCCTACGTGATAGAGGAGACGATGAGCCGACACAAGGACCAGGAAGAAAGACCAGATTAGGGCAGACTGGAGAAACCCTGTGAAGGGACGGAATGACAGACTGGAAGAGGAGCAGTGGGTGGGGCTCCTTGGGACACACTGCAACACTTTCTCCTTGTCCCTCCTTTGAGTCATTTACACACTAAACAAATGCTCACAAAACCTTCCTCTACACCCAGTGCAGCATCCAGCACTGGGTTGCCACATTATTCCTTCGGTCACCTTCCCTAGCTGTGTCCTGGGGCACGCGTCCCTATTTGTAACCCTTTTCTAGCTGTTATTACAGAGGCAGTGGGCTGCTCAGTGACACGCACAGTCCGTGAGTCTTTCCAGACTCCACAGTGAGCAGACACTTGGAGTGTTCCCGCTTTCTCCCCCGCTGTAACTGCTGCCACCGCTGCGGACACCCTTAGGCTGAAGGCTCTCAACCATCCAGGCAGCCCTCCTTCCCAAACGCGTGACCACCTCTAGGCTAGACCCCAGCTCTGCCACAGTGAGAGGCTCACCCTCATCAAAAATCCTGTGGCACTTACAGCCCGTGGGCTGCCAGGACGCCGGGGATCAAATGAGTGCGCGTGTAGTCATCATTCTTGTTCAGGAGAAGAAAGCCAAGCGTGACGATGTCACCCCAGCTCTGGGAAGGCTGAGGGTGCAAGTGGAGCCAGTGTGATTGTGTGTGTGTGTGTGTGTGTGTGTGTGTGTGTGTGTTAGAGGGGGGGTTAGTAGAACATAAAATGACCTGGAGCTGCATTTAAAAGGCCGTGCTCCCTCCTAGGACGCTGCAGGTGAACAGCGGGTGCAGGTATTTGTATGGATGGAAGAGGAGGACACACTCCTCACTGCTCCGCAGAGCGGGACAGCCTGCCCAGAGGGGGGAATCAGTGACCTCCAAAGACCCATCTGTGCTCTGAAACTGTGAGAGTGGCCTTGCCAGAGAAAAGGGACTTTGTAGGACAATTGGGGACATCAGGATGGGAATACCAGTCAGCCTCTACTCTCAGTGACAATGGTCCTTTAAAAAAGGGAGGGGGGCAGGAAAGGCTCAGAGAAGGCCCAGACAACTGAGGCAGAGCTTGGGGTGAGGCACCTGCATGCCAAGGGATGCTACAGGCAGGGGAGTACCTTCTTGGGACACTTAGAAAGGGAGTGTCCCTGAGACAACTCGGTGGGGGCTGTGGCCTCCAAATGGGGAGAGCTTGCTTCTACTGTTTCATGTGTGTGTGTGTATGTAGGGGATGCAGGTGTGTGTGGAAGGGTACAGGTATGTATATATGGAGTACAGGTATGTGTGTGAAGTGTAGGCATGTGGAGTGGGGTGGGTGGGCAGTATATATTCATGGTGGATGCCGGTATGTGGGATGTATAGGTGCATGTGTGCAGGCTGTGTGTATAGGGGTGTGTGTGTGAGCAGATGTGGGGGGACTGAGTGTGTTGGTGTAGGTATTAGTGTGTGTCTATGGATGTAGGGAGGGCTGGGTGTGTGGTATCTGTAGTGTGCAGGTATGTAAGTCTGCGAGTGGGTATGTGCAGGTACACATGTGCAGGTGTGTAAGTATGTGTGTGTGTGTGCAGGTGCACATGTGTGCCTGTGCATGTGTGTGAGGCCAGTGTTCACTCAGCTGTCCTCCCTCGGGTGCCGTCTACCTTGTTTCTACCGCAGTGACCACGAGCACATCGAGTAAGCGAGGCTGGCCATCCCACAGCCACAGGAGTCCCCAACTCTGTTTCTCCAGCGTGGGGATTACACATGTAAACCCCACACCCGCCTTGTGTATGTCCAAGGAATCAAACTCAGGACCTCAGGCTCCTGCGTGAGCCTCCTCCCAGGCCAGCCTCAGTTTGTAGGGCTTTGTCACAGGATTTCAGACAGACACATGCTGGAGAGCTGTGGGGCAAGGAGCCAGTGAGGGGCCTCCACCCCCCAACCCCTGAGACCACCACATTCCTGCTCCTTGACAAAAACCCTGTGTTTTCGCCCCATGGTCTCCTGGGGGACAACATCCATGTGACCTGGGAGGCCTGAGCCGGACGGCCGGGGGAGCGTGATAACAGCCCGGAGAGTGTCTCACAGAGTGGAGGCATTTCCTCCACTCCCTGAATTATCTTCCTGGAGCCCCTGACAGCCATGGGAAGCTGGCTGAAGGCCTCCAGCGCCAAAGGGGCCAGGAACTGACACAGCTCTGCAGCCCCACAGGCCCCATGCTTGCCTCTTCTGCCAGTTTGTGGTGTTCTGTCATGAGCCCCGCTTGGCCACCATGCGTGAGATGTGCCCTGTCACACATCTGGAAGTCCGTAATACCTCATGCCTAGACCTGAGCTGACCTGGACAGAACTGAGAAGTTTCCATCTTCTGTCTGATGTCTTACCCACCTCTAGTCACACAAGGATCAGTGTCCTGCCCAGGTAGGGTATAGGTAGGGTGTAGGCAGAGTGGAGCTGGGTGTTGGCTGAGAGGATTGAAGTGAGGAACCCCTGGGCAAGTGACTCCACCTCATCTGCCTCCATTTCTCCATCTGTGAAATGGGATCACACCAGCCTCAGCACTGCAGAGATGAAAGAAGAATGTGTGGGTCGATCTGCGGGCCTTGCTAAGTGTGGAGTAGGAATCCAGTTCACCAAAGTCCCTTTAGGAGTGACACAGCCATTTTTCTCTCTCATGGTTGCTATCTGTCTCCAGCATACATGGATAGGCCAGGGACCTGAGGACACGTGCTCTTAACAGGGATACAGCGGGAACACAGGCACCACTCCCACGGTTGTTCCAAATCATCCAAGCAGAGCCGAGCACACCTCAGTTCCCACTGGTGATTTCCCAGGACTGGCATCCAGTCAGAAGTGATGCCTGGCCCAGCCGCAGTGTTTCCAGGAGGAAGGACACAGGTTGATGAAGGAGGGATTGGCCTCCACCACACTGTCAGAGGAAAGGGCTCACAGTGCTCAGCTCCAGTCAGGAAGGACGTCAGAACCAAGAGGAGCACAGGTCAAAGGAGAATGTTCCACGCGATTCAGACATCAAGATTTCAGACAGAACCAAGAGGAGCGGGGTCTGTCTGTCTGTCTGTCTGTCTGTCTGTCAGGGGAGCAGCCAAGAAAAGGACAGAACCACTGAGGGGATTTTGATGCAAAGGATAGAAGAGGAGCCCCGGCTGGACAGGCTGGGAGGGGGCTCATGTCACAGCTCAGAGTCGCAGAAAGTCACTAAATGTGAGAGAAAAGGTATTGCAAAGAACAGAGCGATGTCAGAAATATAAGACTGGGTCCAAGGTCAGGGGGGGAGAAGAGACTGACAGAAAAAAATTTTTTTCAAAAGGAATTGCAAGCTCTCAAGCCCAACAAAGCCAGCAGCGTGACAAGGCGGGGGTTTCTCAGCAAATGTTAGCGTTTCTGAAAACAAAAGACAAAGTCACAAATGCTGCCAGAGAAAATTACGGTAGCTTCAAAGGAGCCGAACAGGACTGGCAGCAGCCTTGCTCGGGGCAGCTATGGGAGGTAGGGACAGAAGCATCGCCAAGGGCAGAAAGGCTCAGAGAAACGATGCAGCCCCAAGGGTCTGGTGCGATGGCTCAGTTGGTAACTTGCTTGCCTGGCATTCACAGGGCTCTGGTCTCCATCCCTAGCACAACAGAGACTAGGTCTGACTGTGTACATCTGTACTCTAAGCACTGGACAGAGAGAGGCAGGAGGGTCAGAAGTTCATAGAAGGTTTGAGGCTAGCATGGGCTACATGTTGAGACCCTGTCTCAACACCACCAGCATAACACAATAAACGGGCATCTCTGTACGGAAAGAAATACCAGAAAGGGCCCCTTTAGGCAAACCCAAACTGACCGGAGAGAAAGGAGGAAGTGTGGGGAGGGAAAGTTGGGAACAGCAGGCAGATGTGGGCAAAGCAAGCCGATATGCCCCCATGCCAGCAACAACAGGGAAATGGCCAGTGGAGGACACCCGAAGCACGCAGTAGGACACGAGGAAGCATACACAGTGGGGGTGGAAATGGAAGTTTCCCTGCAGCTCCCACAACCTGGAAGTCTCAACATGAGCCTGGGCTTAGGTTGCATAAGGAAAGGTGACCTTTTCACACCCTGAGGTCACCCCTAGAAGATCAGTAAAAGTCAACTCGGAAAATAAGAATAATAAAAAAAAAACCCAAAACAAAAAAACCAACAACAACAAAACAAACCCAAAAAACAAAAAACTGTTCCAAAGAAATGGAAGGAACGAAGGGGAACTAAAAGTAATGGGGTTGGAGGGATGGCTTAGCAAGTAAGAGCACTTCCTGGTCTTATAGAAGAACCAGATAGCGACTTTCTGTAACTCCAGTTCCTGGATCTCTGGTGCCCTCTTCTGGCCTCTCTGGGCACTGCATGTACATGGTGCACATAAACTCACATAGACACACACAAACAAGAATGAGAAAAAATGCAGTCACTATAAATACGATAGATTAATGTTAAATATGTTAAATACAGATAGATGTGCTAATGAAAAGATTATTATAAGCTAAATTTTAAGACAAAACATTCATCTGCATATTGATTTTGAGACGATTCTGAATTATAAGGTTGAGAGTTTGAGAGAGGAAAATGGTGAATGAAATTGGGCAAGGTAGCTCAGGAGGTTGATGCCGGAAGACCATGCATTTGAGCTAACCTGGGCTACACAAGACTCTGCCTCAGCGAACAGGAGAAAACAAAACGAAGAATTCAAATCTCATTTAAATAACTGTCAAAAGACAGGGGGACCCCACTGTGGTCATATTAGAGGAACCAAGTTTGAAACAAGGCTTCTTTCCAGAGGAATAAAAAGGGACGGTCCCTAATGACAAAATAGTAAAACACTATATTTTATTATAAAATTTTATTATAAAAAGTTCTATGTTTGCCTTTGTCCAGCAAAAGCAGGAGCGGTGAGAGCTCTCCTCATGGTGGGGACAATGATGCTCCCCTTTCCAAAAACCTTACACACAGACGGCTGGCTGGTCCTAGGGAGCACCTGCCTTCCATGACATCCCCATTGCTGCAAAATGAGTGAGGAGAGACGCCTTGCATGTTCTTGTCAGGAGGCAGTCCCCAAGAGCTTCTGTGGGACCGAGTGTCCCCTGAGCAGGGTGGGCAGAACTGGGCACTCTTCCTTCCTCACTGTCTGTGTGCTTCCCAGCTCCTCGCTTTACAATACAGAGCAGCAAGAAGGGAGACGATTCCGGGTGTTGGGATTCCGGGTGAGGAGACCTCTGGAGAGAGCAGCACACAAGAGCTACTGTCATTTAGCTACCCAGAGCCCACATCTTCAGTGAGTGTGCAGGGTAGTTCAGTCTTGCTGCAGTGACCTGGAGACAGAAAGGCCAGCCTTGGGTTCTAAGGAGTCCTGTGGCTAGCAGCTGCTAAAGCAGGGTGGGCGGGGGAAGGTTGGGGAAGTCATATAGGAGACAGAAGAGAAGGTGGGGATGGATGCACTTCAAAAGAGGGTGTCCCCAGCAGGCGGGGAGACGGGGGGGGGGAGCATGTGCAAGAGGGGCTTCAGAGAAGTCACTGGGATGAGGAGGTGGCCCCAGAAGGCCTGCACTTGGGAGGAAGAGGAGGAGATACAGGACCCAGGGATGCTAACAGGGTCATAACATGAAGGAACACAAATGTCTGGAAAACCAAACTCTGTAAATGAAGGGCTCTCAGAGGAATCCCACTGCACAGTCTAGTTGACACATCCGTGGCAGGGCTCAGGACAGAGGAGGAAATCACTTGACACACAAGGAAACTGGAATGCACCCCAAATGGCATCCATGTCCCGTGTGCCATTCACCTACCCCAAAGATCCTGGACTTGCAGAGATGGAACTCACTCAAATCATATACATTACGACCCTGTCCCGTGTTCCCTCATCTTTATCTTCTAGTTTTCCTGGTCTGCAGGAGAATAGAACGGGCTGCCCGTTCACAAGCACCAGCCAGGCAGGGCTGACAAGAGCTGAACACAGGATGCGTTTAGGAATACACTTAAGGAATGTGGAAATAAGAGCATTTGAGGAAGCCTTTCAAACAACCAGAAAGAACACAGTTGCAGAACAAATGAGAAGACAGCTTCCCCCCACCCCCACCTCAACCCTGTCTCTGGCCCACAACACAGGGACTCCATTCTCCCCAAGTCCACTCATCTGGTTAAAGAAAGACAAACAAGACGCTCGAGACTCTTTCGTGCACTGCCAAATTGATGCACAAGTCTGAAGGAAAGATAAACAAGGAGGAATTCTGGAGAGACACTGAATACTGTGGGCGAGGATTGGGAAGGAGGAGGCACGCAGCAGAGAGCAGGAAGGCAGGAGCACTCTGGTTTGGTTTTGTTTGGGATTTTTGTTCCCTTTTCTTGAGACAGAGTCTTCTTATGTAGCCAAGGCTGTCCTCCACCTCCCGAGCCTGGGATGACAGGTGTGTAGACGCAGACAGTGGAATTGAACTTTCAACTCCAGCAGGATAAACTTTCTAACATATGGTCCTGGGTCAACCTGCTTGGCCACTTAGTGGAAGATGAAATGTGAGCTATGCCTCCTGCCATACACAAAGCCCAGCTCCAGATGGACTGGAGAGATCTCAGCAGAGCCTTAGCCCCGCAATGTTGGATGATCACTCAGGAAAACTGCTGGAAGGTGCTCACTCCTTGTGAGATGGACAAACAGACTCAGAGATTAAAAAAAATAGAACTTTTCAAAGTCCCAAAGAACACTGCAAGAAAATGCAGAGAGCAATTATAAATTGTAGAATAAATTTGAAACATATTCAAATTAAAAGGATCATGTCCGTAATATAAAGATTACAATTAAAACAAGGTGGTGGTGGTGGTGGTGGTGGTGGTGGTGGTGTGTGTGTGTATGGGGGTTGGGGTGGGGGCTCAGTGGTTCAATGACTGCTCTTCCAGAGGACCTGAGTTCAATTCCCAGAACCTACATGGCAGCTCACAACAGTCTGACAGTTCTGAGGGTACCAGACATGCATGCAGTACAAAGACATATATGAAGACAAAATACCCATACAAGTAAAAATTAAAATCAAATAAAATAATATAAGATAAAAGTCCACAAGCAGACTCATGAGATGGCTCACCAAGCAGAGGTGCTTGCTGCCAGGGGTAATGACCTGGGTTCAGAACCCATGGTGGAAGGAGGGAACAGACTTCCTCAAGTTGTTCTCGCACCTCTGTGCGAATGTGCACGTATGTGTAAGGGTATGTTTAGACCATGAAGTACTATGCAGCTGTGTAAAAGGATGAGGCAGTGCTCCTCCAGCTCACATACATTTCTAGAAAGCATTGGGCATGAAATACATGAAAATGGCTACCTCTAAGACAGCAGCGTGTGGAGAAAGACAGGAGAAGAAATTGTTTCTTCCTTGTAAAAGAGACCGGAAGAACATGACAGAGACAGAAGTGGAAATGAAGACTGGTGTTTCCCCAAATGCCCTCGGGTGTGTGTGTGTGTGTGTGTGTGTGTGTGTGTGTGTGTGAAGCTTCACTAATGACTTGCATACTCGAGGAAAGAGGCAGGAGAGGCTCCAAATGGATCACAGAAAGAAGCGGGGCTGCTCCATCCTCCTAATGAGCCGCACGTGGGGAGGGGCTGGCAGACAAAGGGAAATGTGGGGGGGGGTGCACTGAGTGCTGTTTAATGGGTTTGTTTTTCACCGTGGTGTGGGTCGGCAGCCCCAAAACTGTGTTCTGTTTATTCTAGGACAAAGCAAATAAGTAAATAGATCAGGCTAATGGAAGCCAGGCTTCTCACTGGGGGGAGGGAGCTTTGAGGACAGACAGAGGACACCGGAATAACTGGGAATGTGGAGTGCGGTCAAGGTGTTGGTGTGAGCTCATGGCTCTCGATGTGTGTGTGCAGCATGTACACTGCATGTGTGTGTGTGTGCACTACACTCCAGGTGTGTCTTTTCTTGCTTCTGTCTTCCTCTGTCTCTTCCTTCCCTCCCTTTCCCCCTCCTTCCATTTTTCCTCATTAAAGACCCAGAAAGGCTCAAGTCCTTGGAGAGCGCCCCCCATATCCCTGGAAGTGTAGCCCCTGGGAGAGCACCCCCTGAGAGAGTGCCACCCCCTAGAGGGTGCCACCCTGGGAGACGAGAGTGTGCTCCCTGGGGGGTGCCTCCTGGGTGTGTGCCGCCCTGGACTATACCCCCACTTCTGGCAGCAATATGTACTTCCTCATATAATGCTAATCTTGCTTTCTAGACAACCTTCACCATGCTAAGAACACTTTGTGGGGAAGAAAAGTGGGTACAAACCAGGCTTGGTACAGCAGTTCAGCTCATGCCTACCATCTCAGCACTAGGTGGGTAGAGGCAGGACGAGGCATTTCAGGTTATCTCTGGCTACAGAGTGAGCTTCAGGCCAGCTGGGGATATGCAAATTGGTCTCAGAAACAACACAAAGAGAAGGAATGAAAGAAAGAAAGAAAGAAAGAAAGAAAGAAAGAAAGAAAGAAAGAAAGAAAGAAAGAAAGAAAGGAGGGAGGGAGGGAGGGAGGGAGGGAGGGAGGGAGGGAAGCCAGCCAGGCTTCAGGTGAGCCTGAGGCCCCTCCCAGTGCAGGTGAGAAAGCCCTCAGGGGACAGACAGATTTAAGAAACACAGAAGAGCGTGCCTGTGGCAGGATCACTGAACACTGAGAGCCATCATGGCAGTGACAGGTCACTGCCCATGAAGTAAACCACGAAGCCTACCCACTCAGAAAGAAACCAAAGAAATCAGGCCAGCGTTCCACCTTCATAGATGTCGGCAATCTCCCAGAGAGGAAATGAGAGACCCACGGTTCACAGTTCACCAGCCCTGGAACTGATGAAGCAGACTCCACTGACAAACTCTTATTTACCCTTGCACACTAAATAATGGTCTCCAAAGACTGTTTCCCCCCACCCCAAAAGGATTCTATGTTGTGTGTGCTGCAGTGCACATACGCAGAGGCATGACTCAACTGGCCTCATCAGACGCCGTCCACTTTATTTTCTGAGTCGGGGTCTCTCGCTAGCCTCAATGCGCTGGTTCAGCTAGAATGGGCAGCCAGTGAGCCCCAGGTCCTCCCTTCTGTACCACCCAACACAGGGATAAGGAGTGTGTCCTGCCACACCCAGCCTTTTATGTGGGTTCTAGGACTCGAACTCGGGTCCTTACTTTACCAACGGAGTCATCATCCTGTGAGAGCATTTTAAGGGTCCCTGGGTGTGTGCTGGGAGCCACCTAGCCAGAGCCACCCAGCCAGAGTCACCAACCACAGAGCAGGGACAGAGCCCTTGAGTCAGAGATCCATGTGCCATCTAGTTAGTAGCCACCAAAGTCTAGACAAGCTCCCTTCCAGTTGGTGCCTGTGTCCCTTCAATTCCTGCTGTGTGACAGCCTGACAGCTCTGTCCCTGTGAGATGGCTCTGAGCACAGGACCTGCAGAACCAAGTTGGAATACGCCTCTGCTGTTCCTTGTGGGGACAGCTCCGGAACTCACCGGAGAGGCTTGACAGCCAGCTGCTCGGGGGATAAACCTGCTGATGGGACACTGTAGGGGCCAGACGACACAGCGGCGATCTTGCAGAACCTCATGACACCTGGTGGCACCTCTGATCTGACCCAGATTGTCCTTGTTGCTCCTGGGAGGGTCCAATGCACACCATATCACCAGGAAGTTAACCAAGGGCCTCCCTCCAGTAAGGCCACCAGCCTGTTCTCTCCAGGAATACTTAGGACTTAAGGGGAAGAAAGCCTCTGGTGATGTGGCTACTTTTATAGACCAGAGAGTACTGAGTCGGGCTACAGTGTGGCTCCTGACTGGACAGACACCAGCTTTGCCTAGAAGACAGGCCCAAGGTCACAAGAGGCCGAGTCTGGAAAAGGTGATTTCTAACGTTGCAGCTTCACTGTCAGCCCTCCGGCTTGAAAGACCCTGGTTATGGAAGGGCCACCCTGTGCTGGGGAAATCTATTATCAGGCGATGAGGAAACTGAAGGAAAGAAAGGAGCAGAACTTCCATCCAAAGCATGTGCTGGGCCTGAAGTTCAGTGTGCGCGCAGCCCAGGCGCCCTCCAAGGAGCCACCGTGAAGAGCAGTGGCCTCCTGCCCAGGCAGCATCTGTCCCCTTGCTCAAATGTCAGCTGTCACCGGGACAAATCAGAGAACCACCTCGGGGCCCTCTCAGCTTCTCCCAGGGCGGCTGCCCGCGATGGCATCAAGAGCATGCAAAACCCCGGATGAGCGCAGCGCCCCCTGCTCTGGAGATGGCCCGGGATTTTCTGCCACCATGGAAGAAGACTCAGGTCTGCTCCACACGCCTCTGCCCTGGGCCCATCTCCCCTCTGGAACCTTCCATGGCTCCTCGGTCCTCCGTGCTCACTCGCAATGACCGCTGAGCTGGACTCACTGCAGATGCTCCATGGTTTCAGGGTTTCAGGGCCTCGTTCCGTTTCCATGTTAAATGCATCACTTTCCTGGCCAGAGTGCATCCTCTCCATCCCACCCCACCCTACCCCACAGTGGCTCTGAGATCCCAGTTCCCTCCTCACAGATCTGTCTGAGGAGACAGCGCGTCTCTGACACCTCATTGCTGGGAGGTGGCTGCTGTGTCCCGGGCTCTACTGTGCTGTTTGTGGGGCCGGCTGTGGGCGGTTTCCTCCCTGGAACATGTTTGCATTGTGAGTTCCAGGGTCTCTTCAAGATCTTTGAATCTGCCTTCAGGGTAGCTGGGTGGGAGCTTGGCCCGTTCAATCCCAAGCTCAAAACGATGAGGCGATAAGGAGACACTGGCCTTTCTATGAGGTTATGTACAGGATTAGAACTCAGAGACCCAGCCAAAATGGAGAACTCTGTCTGGGCCTGAGGCTGGTCCTGGAGCCGCCCCCCCTCGCCCCCCTCCCCCGAAACCCCTCTGGCCTCTCCAGTCCTCATGCAGGAAGAAGGGTAATGAGTCGTAAGACACCAGCTTTTCTGTCCAGAAATCTCTCCGCCATGGTTTGAGGTCATGTATTTGGATATTACTTTCCTAACTCACCAGTTATTTTTCTTAAAATAATCAGCTCCCGCGGATTCTTGCGGCAAAGAGCTTCCAGTAATGTCTGGGCGGAGGTGGAGTGTCGGGATTCCGACTGACTGCGTGGTTTAGGCCAGGTCACCTTGTGCAGGAAGGCCTGACACATCAAAGCATGGGGAGGCAGGCCTCCACTCCCGGGCCTCCACTGCGGGCAGCTTTACCACCGTCCTCTGCTGATTTTTACATTATAAATACAAGAGCTGGCGGAGCTCAGGTTTCTGTTGGATTCTTACAGCACTTTGCTCTCCAGTTTCCTAGACGCTGGGAGTCCGGCTGCCTGCACGGACTGGAGAGCTTAGAGATGGTTTTCCATATGCTGGGAGGAGGAGGGAGCAGTGTCCTTAGAGGGTGGCACTGAGCTGTCACAGGCTTCTCCAGGAGCCTAGCCAGTGCCTGCCACACCCTGTTTCCAGGAGGGGTACAATGGGAAGGGCTAAATGTCCTAGGATGGCCTACACTAGATGTGTGAACCCGGGCTCGCCTGGCTTCCTCCAAGAAGGGTAGGTCACCTATACCAGCCAATGTGAAATGGCCATCATGACAAGGCCCCTTCCTCCTGGCATCAGAGAGAATCCTTCAGACTCACAGCAGAAGAGGCAAGCACATCTGGGAAAGCCTGAGGTTTGCAGCTCAAAGAGGGAGGCTGAGATTCCTGGCTTCGCCAATCACGTAGCTGGCACCTGCAAGGCTCCGCCCTGCTCAGAAACTCAGAGCCAAAGCTTCTGCCAGATCTAGTCACACTTCTATTTAAAAAAAAAAAAAATCAAAACCATTTCTTATTTTAAAAATTCATGACTTTTAAGGTGTCTCCTCCCTTAAAACTTGGTTGAGTACTGAGCCTGGCTTCTGTGTAGCCTTGTTTGAATACAGGATGCTTGCCATTGTGATTCATGATGAAGCCACACTGGAGAGGGATGGCCCTCACTGATGAGGACTGTCCTTGTAAGAGGAAGAGAGAGACAGAGACATCTACTCAGCAAAAACCAGAAGATGGAGGCAGAGGGGCTGGAGAGATGGCTCAGTGGACGAGAGCTTACTACACAGGCGTGCAGAGCTGAGTTCAAATCCTCAGAACCTACATGTGACAGGCCTGTCACACCAGCACAGAACACAGAGGGCTTGTGGCCAGCCACCTGCACTCCAGGTTCAGTGACACAACTTCTGTGTCAAGGTAACGGTGTGAATCAGCTGAGGGGGACACCCAATGTCTTCCTCTAGCCCCTGCGTGTGTACACACGTATACATACACCACACATGTATAACATACTCATACCTACACACCAAACTAAATGATTTTTTTTAAATGGATGAAAAGATGCCGGGCGGTGGTGGCGCACGCCTTTAATCCCAACAGAGGCAGGCGGGTTTCTGAGTTCGAGGCCAGCCTGGTCTACAGAGTGAGTTCCAGGACAGCCAGGGCTACACAGAGAAACCCTGTCTCAAAAACAACAACAACAACAACAACAACAAAAGGATGAAAAGATGGACGCAGAGGCTAGAGAGCTGTGGCCAGAACTGATGGGATACAAGGTCTCAGAAGCAGGAAGGACCCTCCCTATAGAGGACACACATCCCTGACCTCAGGCTTCCAGCCTGCACGCTTGGGAGAATGTAATAATAGCAAGCCCCCCCCCCCCAGGTGTCTTGTCTTAGCGGTCCAGGGCAACACCCCTTCACCTCCCCACCCCCACTCCGCCCTGGTGGGCCCCTGTGAAAATTAAACATGGGACACAGTGTGACGATGATGCGCTGGCAGGGGAGGGACAGAAGGTCAGGGAGGGGGACCTATGCTGAGCTCTGAGGCCCCAATCCTCCCATGCTTGGGGGTCGGGTAAGGAATTCAGCAGCATCTAGGTGTCTGGGATTCACGGGATGGAGTTCCTAAGAGCAGCTACGCTGGCCTCAAGCTCCAGGGCAGGATGGGATACTGTAGATAACCCCCATCCTCACTCCTGCTCCTCGCTACACCCGTGCCATCACCCTGACCTGTCACCCTGCATGTCACTAAACACTATCTGATGTCATTGTAGTGAAGATGGGACCCCTGCTGAGGACAGTGCTCTCAGCAGGCACAACCCTGGCCACAGAGGCTAGGCCTGGCCTATTACTGCTTGCCCAGTACCTTATAATCACCTTATGGGGAGAAGTTCTTGTAGGAGAAAAAGGTGAGGTGTTTGTAGCCGTCACAAAAGGCATTCCCCAGTACCATCTGAAGTCTCGGCCTCAGATGGGTTCTACCTGGGCCTGTGTGCAGTGAAGATCTATGACATCTAAGACAGACACCTGCCAGGGACCAGGCATGTGACTTAGGCCTCTGTGAGTCCCTGAGGGGAAGGAGTGGGTGCTTAAAGAAGACCCAGAACGAAGACTGAGCCACATAAATGCATTTACTACCTAGCTCTCACAGAAGAGAGGTTGCTACCTCTTGCTTTAATAGGGAAACTGAGGCAAACAGTGACCCTCAAGGCAGACTGAGGGTTGTTAGGCTGAAAGAGGCCTCTGAGGCCTGGTGTGCACGAAGAAATGTGGGTCCAAGGTTCTCTTCCTTCTGCCTGTGACTGGAGCCAGTGGGGCAGTGTCACTTAGGCCATTGGCCCCACTCAGCACAAGGCCCATAGCAGGCACAAGGACAGGCTGTTAGCCATGCCTACAGACCACTGAAGCCTGGTGTGGTCTCCTGTCCTACCTCACAGCCTGGCTATGGCTTCCTGTCAGTTGTCCTGTGGTAACCCCCACTGTGGGGTGACACAAACCAAAGCTGGTTACCACCTAGCCAACACCTGCTCACACACAGACAGAGCATCGTCTGGTAGTGACAGACACTGGGATTTCTGCTCAGCTGTGAGCTGGATCTTCTGTGTATCTAATTCTCTGGTACCCACCTCAGACTCTTCTCAGATACTGCCTCCGCCTGCATGAAGCCCAGCGGGGTTTCAAGTGCTCCAATGTCTGCCTGTTTCAGCATTGTGCTCTCTGATTCTAAATCCCCAGCATTCCATTTATGGTCCTCTCCACGGAGAGACATCCTGGCCCTCACAGGTCTGACTGTGCCCACTGCCCAGAGATACCATGTAAATGGTGTATGGAGGCCTGGCAGTGAAGCGCCGGCACGGAGCCGAAGCAGGGCGAGGGCCATTCTGGACACAGCCTGTACCGACGTGTCCCAGGACCTCAGCACTGTCCTCGATGTCCTCAGCCCCATGGGTTTCCTGGTGTAGAGGCAGGGACCTGGAGTCAGACATGCCTTTGCTGTGCAATACATGGGTGGTCCAAATTGGCAAGGTCTGAAGAGAGACTTGGGCCAGTCACTAAAGAATGTGGGGGGGTGGTGAAGGGGGCAGAGGGACTGGCTGGGTCCTCTGAGGCCCTCCCTACCACAGCAGACAGGCACGTGAGGGTTGGGAAATTCTGCTCATGGTCACTGTCCTACCTGACGCGTGCCTGGGACCTAGCAGAAGCCTTCCTCTGCAAACACCTTTCTACAGTTAGAGGAGTTGTCTTTCCATAGTTCCTATGCCTTGGGATGCTTGGTGCCAGCAGTCCAGAGGCCTTGGGGGGCAGCTCACAGGTCCTAGGGTCCTCAGGGAGCCTACACCTACCTATCTTCAGATCCCAGACCTAGGGGCCATAGAGTTTCTGGTGCCACCAAAGGCTGATGAGGGTGTTCTTCCAAACCCACTATCTGAATGACCAGCAGTGTCTGCCCTCGGGACTGGACAAACTGCCCCAGAAAGCATTTATAGTCTCCTCAGAAACCCTCTACTATGCAGAGAGAAGGAGGGGGAGGGGGTCCCCAGGAAATGTATTAGAGGGAGGGGAGGGTCAGATGCGGTCAGTGGTTAGCAATGGCCGGTATACCCAAAGATTCACCAGGACAATCCAAGACAGAATGTGGCCACTCAGACTGCAGGGACTGCAAAGGGTGGGCAGCAGCCATGTCACCTGCCGAGCCAAACCACCTTGACCTCCAAGGCTCTGAATTCGAGCCACTGGCTGGGCCTTGAGTTCCGGCCTCATGTGTGGAAGCCACTCCCCATCTCATCAGCCCTTGTATTTCTCGGTGTCTTAAGAAGCCAGCACAACCATCGTCCTGGACAGAAGCTGACTTGGGGATTTTTCTCAAGGTCACAGAGATTCACGGACAGAATTGAGACTGAAGTTCTAACCTTAGGGGTTATTAGTAAATCATCTACAGAGGGTAAGGGGCATACAGTTACCTAGCTGGGATAACTAGTACAGTGGGTAATAGGTGGGCGGTTACATCGCAGGGATCGTTAGTACAACTGTAAGTAGATGACTGACATCCGTGGACAACTAAGATAAGGAGTGGCTGCATACACATCTATGGATGAGGAGCCCAGCAGCTCAGGGTGATTGGCTACGCATCTGTGGATACCTAGCACTAGTAGGGGTGACAGGTTAAACTCGCCCGGTGGGTATACTCGACCTGTGGCATATCCACGGACTAGTACAGCAAGGGACAGGTGGCTTGTCATCCTGTGGTAGATGAGTGGCATGGCTGCTGAGGCCTCCTCTAAACCTGAATCTCTCTCACTGTGTGCCTTGGGGAGGGCATCTCTTCCCTTTGAGCCTGAACCCTATGGGCTACTCACTGATGTGGCACCTGCTGTGTGCCTGAGAATACATTCATAGTGTGACCAGGGGCACTCGTGTTGGGTTCAGGAGTCTGGGTAACTGTTTGGAAGAGCACCCGCCATCTGGTGAATGGCTACCCACCTCTCCACAGGGAGACAAGACCTGGTAACAAACTGCACATTTTCCCACATTGATACCTGCTTCCAGACACTCTGCCCTGACGGGGAGACTAACGTGGCAGCTCCCTCCAAGGTCAGCCTCAGCACAGACCACGGAGCCGTGACCACCATGTGGCCACTTTTGTGGCCAAGCCTGAACCCAGTGAATCATCAATACACAGGATCCAGCCATGAGATTCCCTGAAAAGGGCTGGTAGCAAAACCAACAGACACATTAGAACCACGGAACAGGATGTCCTGGCTTCAGGGAACCCAGGTGGGACCCGATCCAAATAAGAAGCAACAGGGTTTTCAGAGTACCCCCTCCCACCCCACCCCACCCCCAGCTCCGAAAGGCACAGGCTGTGCTCGCCACTGTCCCTGAGAACAGCAGAAGCCAAGGCTGCAGAGAGGCTCTGGGAGCTCCTGGCCTGTGTTTTGGATCCAGCAGAAGTGGGCCGCAGTCATAGCTCATGCTCGCCCCCCCCACCCCCCGCCCCCTGCCACCACAAGCTTTCCAGCCACAGCCATGAGGTGACATCATGGGGTCAGGGGCTATAAACCGAACTCAGTCAGAAGAAGAGAAAGAATGGGAGAGGGTGGCCCTCAAACCCACTTCCTGTCTCCTGATCATCTGGTGATCTCCTGTGTCAGCTTCGGTTCCTTCCCCTCCCGCCAGCTTCCCTCCCTCCTTGCCAAAGCCACAGGCTCCCCTCCTCCACCACACTTGATCAGAACCAGGAAAGCGGCACCAGAGCAGGTCCCTCCACCTCCTAAGAATACCGGGACCCTCTCATTGGGAGCCAGCTTGGCCTCTGACATAGCTAGTGCATAGCCACAACCTGCAGACCACCCCAGTCTGCCCCCGAGCTGGTAGCTCCAAGGGGCAGGTGCTGCCCAGATGAAGTGAGACTGGGGTCCAGGTACTATCCTCTAAGTGACATGACATTGTCAACATTGCTCTGGGACATCCACACCCTTCTCTGGACCTCAGTTTCCCCAGCTGCCAAAGGAAAGGGTGGGTCTGGCTTCTGAGGTCCCAGACACAGATGGATGAAGGGGTGAGTCAGAGCGCAGGGCTGCGGTCTCACGTGGAAGCAGAACTTCGATGATTTCACGAGAGGCAGAGCACAGTCTCCTCTGGCGGAGCCCTTGCAGCTTCCCAAGTTAATCACCATGGGAACGATTATCTGGCCATCGGGCCATCCTCCTGCCCTCCTCGAAGCTCCATCCCGCCTTCACAAACCTAGAGGGGAATCTCCACAATTTACACAGACCATCAATCACACGCAAGCAAGATTTCTGTTTCAATAGCTGGGCATAAAGAAAGTAGCAAGAGTCGTTGGGGTTGAGCCTAACATGTCCAGCCCTTCTTCTGTCTCTGGGACACTGAGGTCTCAGAGTCACATCCCATTTCTATGATTTCTTTAAAAATTACACAAGCCATTATTCATCCATCCAGTGAGGATGGTCCCCGTCTTGCCTACCAAAGCAGGATTAGGCGCTAGAGATACGTCTCAAGAACTCTGTTACTTCCTACCTGGACCAGGGATGGCAGAGGGTCTAACCTATAACACCAGTCCCCTGAAGCCTCTCAGATCATCTCAGACCTCCCCAGAAAGCCCCCACTCATTCACAACAGCTCAGAGTACACATTAATAAGTCGAATATTTTCCTACGATCCCTCTCTGCTGCCTGAGAAAATGGCTACTGATCGTTCACCACCCTAGTTCATAAGTCATTCCAGATCATAGAGCCAGGCCCTGCTGCCCTCTGTTGGCCTCCTCATCTTCACGACTTTTCCAGACTGGGAAGGGGGGGTGGGGGGGGGGTCATTTGTCTACACTACAAAGCCTCGTGCTCTTCTGACAGCACATCCTATGTACTCATTATTTATTGCTGAGATCTCTGTGATTACAACACAGCCCAGCTGGAGTCCTGACAACAGGCAATTTGCAAGCCACCAGCCACGCCTTGAAGCCCAATCACATCCTCGCCCAAGTGTGTTCCGCTTAAAGATAGCACGTGAAGAAAGAGCAGCCTGTCAGGCCACCCCTCTGAGGCTTCCAAAGCCCTGGGTTCTCAGAACATGTCCAGCACGCATTGCCTCATGACCCCCTCTAAGGCTGAAGTCATGGAGAAAGTGCTCTCTAAGAGAGCAATGAGGACTGTCTCCAGCTGAACTATTCTATAAATGTCTGCGAGTCCCTCACCTCTCGCGGAACTCAGCCCTCACGGTGCACTTGGCTCTTGCTCGCACTGTGGAACCCAGCCCTGCTTCCCCCAACGCTGCCTCCTAAAGACAGAGCATCAACATTTTCCCTCTTGGCCGGCACTGTCCTGGCATGGGGAAGGGCCGATTTATGCATGTCAACTGCCATGTTGACAGACTGCTGGACAGAGGCATTGATCTGCCCTGACTGGGGTAAGAAGGGAGTGAGGAGGGCCAGCGGCCTGGGGCACCAGAGGTGTGGCCATGCTGTTGCTCTCTCCACGGGAATGAATCACTTCCAGATGCTGCCCTAGCACCTGGTGCCCAAAGCCACGGGCCCCATATCTGTGAGAATCCCTCCAGGCAGATGGCACGGCTAACAAAGGCGGTTTCTCCCATCATGACTGTGCTTGGCATGCTCAGAGAAACCACTCCCCAGTAGCTGGCAAGTCCTGGGACAGACCTCAAGGGTGAACTCCCTTGTCTGAAACAAGCCACGCCCCCTCGTCCTTCTGAGCTGACGTCATAGGACCACGCACCCTCCCTCCCGGGGCTGATCTCCTGGGGCACGGAGGCCATGGGGCATTCATGGCCCACGGTGCTGGGCTGTACTCTGGGTGTGTAGCCTGGGTTCTCTAGGTTCTTAGTGGAAACAGGAGTGTGATCAGAAACCACGCTGTAGACACGTGGGCTGGCGAATGTGTGCAGAGGCCATGGTCAGGTACTTAGAAGGGGCTGGCTCTTGCTGTGGTCTGATGGTTGTGCGCCGCCCGCCCCCCCCCTCCCCAGTCTGTATGTTGGAAACCACTTTTCCAAGTGACAACAGGAGGTGGACCCTGTGGGAGACGATAAGTCACGTGAGTGGGGCCCTCATGAATGGATCAGTGTCCTATAAAAGAGGACTTAGACCACTCCCTCCCTGCTTCTACCACATGGAGGCGCGGGAAAAGCTAGCCATCTGTGGAGAAACGGTACCTCACTCAAAGGAGTATATTGCTACTTTGACCGTGGACTACTTACATTCCAAGACTCTGGAACTGATGAGGCCAATTTCTTATAAACCACACAAAGTACAGGATTTCATAATGTTGGGTCAGGGGGACTAAGATGACCCTTCCTTGTCTTCTTCACCTCTACCTTCACTGCTGTCGTCTTCATCACCAACATCTGTATCATCATCATCATCACCACCACCACCTTCATCATCACCATCACCAACACCAGCACCAGCAGCATAACCGCCACTGTCACATGGGTAACTCAGCCCTCTTCTTCTCCTCGACTGATCTAACTTCCTTGCTTTGGCTTCTGAAGAGTAGGAAGCAGAGCTCTAGTAAAATGGCCTGGAGACCCTGGGGTCCTGCGCCAGGATAGACACCATTGTCTCTTCCTTTGGCAGTGTGCTGCAGTTCTGAACAACGTGGGCAAATCCTTGTGCTAAGAGTTTCTAAGGAGACACTCAAAAGAGTTGCCTCTGCCACACCCTCTGGAGTACCCAGGAGAGAGTCCGTGCTCTCTTTGCACCATAGTCCTCTGGGTCCATGTGCCCTGGACACTCTCAGAGCATGGCAACATACCCACCACTGGTATAGACCGAGCAAGCACCCAAGGCTGAGTGAACAAGTTCCTCCTAGCCCTGGAGCTGAAGTCCGAGATGAAGGAGCTGAGTTGGATCCTGATGAGGCTCCTTGACCGATCTTGTCACAGTGTCCTCAGAAGACACGGAGCCTGAGCTCTTGCCCTCTTGGAAGGATGCTGACACCATGACAGGGCTCTGCTCTCATGACCTCTGGCCATGATCACCTCCAAGGCCCAACTACGGAGCATCAGGGCTCCGATCTGAGAATCTCAGTTGAGTTCACGGTGCAAGCCTTACTTGGAGCTCCCTTAGATGTGAGCGGTGGCTCTCAGAGCGAGCACCACAGGCCAGCATGTGTTGTTGCTCCCATTTGCCTACTCTGGGCTTACAGAGAGTGGAAATGGCTATTGCTTGGCTTCAAGCTCTCGGCATGACCTACCAGGTCTTTGAATGAGAGGAATCGAGACAGGGTTTCTCTGTGTAGCCCTGGCTGACCTGGAACTCGCTCTGTAGACCAAACTGGCCTCAAACTTAAAGAAATCTGTGTGCCTCTCCCTCCGGAGTGCTGGGATTAGAGGTGTGTGCCACCACTAGGCTTTTGTTACTACATCTTGATGGTTGAAGACTAAATACTGACTGAGTGTGACACACTGGACACCCTTCCAAGCACTTCCTGTTGCACCTTGACCATTTGGCTGCTGGTGACACAGTCCAATGGGTGGTACCATTTAGTGCTCCCTTTATCATTGGTTGTTGGGGAAGCAGCTGATTTAATTTAGATGTTTGGGCCCCGGATCCAATAGCACCCCACCTGTAGGCTGCTGTGTGCTCTGGCAGGGAGCTCTGCACCCTCATGAGAGCCTCCATAAAGAAGGATGGAGCATTCCGAGCAACACACTGGATCCCATCTGGCTGAAGCATTGTCCCCTCTGTGTGAGGAGTGAATGTTAATGTGACTGCTGTAACAAGTGTCCACAGACCTGGCAGGTTCAATCACTCCAAGCCTGGAGGTCAGCAGACCTAAAGGAGAGGTGTGCCCAGGTTGAGTGCTGTGGTAGACCCTCCAGGAGGCTGTATCCTCATCCGAGCGCTTCCGGTGGTCCCCGCATCCCCTGGCTCCCTTCTATCTGCAAAACCAGCTCCGCGGTTTCCCCATCTCTCTCACCATTTTCCATAACAACAGCTCCTCTCAGGCTCTGACCTGGGGAAGAACACTGTGATTCTCTGTGCCAGCCCAGAGTACCCAAGGGATCTCCCTGCCTTAAGATGCTTCACTCAATCCCAAAACTGTGACTATAACAGAACATCGTATTCCAATGTGTCAATGACAAGGCAGTGCTTTCTCGTGTTCTGGGGTTGGGACCTAGGCATTCTGTCTACACACTGCTTTTTCTTTTGGGTGGCTGTCGTAAGGAACCGAGGCAAATGCGTTGAGAAGAAACCCATTCTGTTTTATGTGGGGAAACTGAGGCCCATCCACAGCAACACCACACACACACAGGAAGAAAGCATTTGACTCCTTAGGTGATTTTCACTAACTGTGTATCTCTTCTGAAGTCCCCTCTGAGAACCAAGTCTCATGGCTACAAAGGAGGAAAGCAAGTGACATCATGTCCCAGAAGTCACAGGTTCCCACCAAGAGTCACCTGAGTTGGAGCGCCAGTCCTTGCCCTGCCTACCTCTACCATTTCTGAGAGGTCACCAAAATCAGCCACCCCTATCGCTGCCACCCTGCTCCTGGGCCCAGCCTGCAGCAGAGGGGAAGCTGTTATCAGAGAGATTCAATTTGCTGCTGTCCTGGTGGACTCCCGTCGTCCTGCTCATGGCTCCATCCATCATGTTCAAAGATGAGCTCCAGAGGTAACCCCATACTGTCTCCAGTGGCCGACTGCCTCTGGCCTGCTTCTAGTCACCTTTGGAGTGTGAGACCCACATACATCTCAGAACTCAGCCTGTGTGTGTGCTGCCTGGGGCTGGACTCTGAGCTAAAGTTCCCAATGACTTGAGGAAATCATTTAACTTCCTGAGGGGCTAAGATAAAGATGGCCCCTGCCCCTCTGGCTCCACGAAACAATTGTCTGACCCTCATTTCTGCCCTCAGCCTCCAGGGCACACAAATGTGTGGTTCAATGAGCTCTCTAGGTCCCCACTTCATTCCTCATAGCTCATGTAATTTCACCCTGGCTTAGCCACAGGTCTCCAAAACCCCAATCGAGCAAACTGTCTGAGACATATTCCGTTTCTCCCTTCAAGCCCTCTGAGCACCTATCCCCTTCTGACCTTTTGGGACTTGGTCCCCACGTTCTTGTGATTAGATTGTTACTCTCTCCAGTGTGTCCCTTCAAACCCGTCCCCTAACATAAGCTGGGTCAATTCTCCCACCCAGGTCCCATGGAACAGCATGGTTGGTTGTGACTGACACCCTGTGCTGCCTGTCCTATTGACCCTCTTATCTCTCACTCTCCATGGACACCCCCTACCTGGTCTTGCCTTCAACAGGATAGCCATTAACAGCACAGGAGGACAGGAGACAACTGGGGACCCTCAGGGAATCAGTGAGGGATAGTTGTGCACAGACAACTTCAGGTGGATAAAGCCAGGGGATTTTTTTTTTGAAAGCTGCTCCGTACACCAACCACAGCCATGTGCACCCCGGAGGACCCCCTGTCCTGTGGCCACCGAGGTGGGTCTCGTGTTTGGCAGGAGAGCCATAGCAGCTGGTTAATTTCTCTCTGCACATGAGCCTGACAGGATGAAGGATGGGTTGGATAACCACGTGGGTCCTCGTGCTAGGCTAGCTGATTTCACAAACAGGAGGGGCAGCCTGCCAAACACTCCGCCTAATCAAGGAAGACATGCTGCCACCCTTCCCCCAGTGAGGGCCCAGGGCTCTCACAGAACCTCAGTACCCAGGGGCTTTCTTCCCCTCAACAGCTACGTCTCCTCCACCTGCTAACATCCCAAGAGTCACCCAGAGTAACAGGAGCTGTGCCGTTTGGAAACGGCATCCAGTTCAAATCCTATCCGTGCTGTGTCTAGCTACAATCCTGCCCTATACCTCAGTTTCCCCATCTGTAAAAGGGTGCTGTTTTAAAATAAGGAGGCTGCTGAATTTCTGTGAGAAGCAATGACCTTAGGCACCTGCTCTGCTGGTGCATGGCAATGTCACCCAAGGTTATGAACAGGCATCAGCACTCTGGAAAAGTGCAGCCTCCAGTTCCCAGGGAGGAATAAACTGCACAATGTGACACTAAATTATTGTGATCTACTCATAGCCCCACAACAACTCGACAGGTCCTTCTGCTATAAGCAGCAACACCCCCCACCCCCCACGTAGAATACCTGTTACTAATGAAAGAAAGAAAGCTAAATTCAAGACTTCAAAGCCCTAGCCAGAAAGTTTATTCAAGGTCCATGACTCATGCGGCTTGCTAGCTAGGAGAGCTTTTTGGGCCTAGAGCAAAGAACAAAGGCTGTCAAGTCATCCCAGGAACCAACTAGCCATAAAGATAGGGAAGACATACAAGAATGTCCAGACTGGCCTGGCGCCTCCCTATCTCCAGCCCTTCTGACCTAAGTTAAATGTTAACACCAGATGCTCTGCTGTTACCTCTATCTGCATGTACAGTCTGCTGATGTTTAAATGGACCAATCATGTGAAACTGCGCCAATTCCTCCCCCAGCCCCAGCCCCTTTTCTATAAAAACCCCTAGCTTTCAAGCCTCGTAGTTGAATCCACTTTCTCCTGCGTGAGATAAGTTTCGACCCAGAGCTCCGCCATTAAACTACCTCGTGTATTTACATCAAGACGGTCTGTTTGTGATTCTTGGATGCACACCGAATCAGGAACTGAGTGGGGGTTTCCCCACTAGGTTCTTTCACTACCCATCCCCCAACACTGGTTTCTGAGACCACATCATTCCAGGACCTGAGAAGCATCTGTGGCTGAGATGGGGACAGTCACTGAGCTGAGCCCAACTGACCATAGGTACAGTGAAGCCAAGTTGCCACAACAGGACCCTGTGCTCTGACTGCTGAGGAGGCTGTGGGGTGGCTGTGTATATCCAAGAGGTAATCAACAGACAGAGACCCACCAATGAAAGCAATGTGAGTGTGAGGTACAGCCACTGTTGCTGCAAGCACCCCTCAGATCCACGTGGGTCTGTAGAAGGATAACTTCCTGACCCTGGGCTGGGAACAGTAATGGCGTGTGTACATGGCCGGGCCTGTCCTCCTGCCAGCATGAACCTGAGGCCCCACAGGAAGCAGGGCCCAGGAGTAACCTGCTTCAAACTCACAGGAGGCAGAGCCACAGGCCTGGCTGAGCCCACCCCCACTGTGGGAAATAAGATCACAGTGGGAAGACGTGGGCACTGGGCAGGAGAGGACATGTGACCACCACTGGCCACAGTTGTGGGATAGCCCTGGGGCTGCTTGTATTTTTATGCTAATTTCGCATAAAAAAGGGAGGGTATGCGGACTCAGGTGACTTCCTGTAAACCTTCCCACCTTAATTTGTAAAATAAAGGCTAGAGCCAGTGATTGGGCAGGAGAAGAGTAGATCAGAAGGTTTTGGGAGAGAATGAGGAGGGGGACAAGAGGACTATGGCAGAGGAGGAAGAAGTGGCAAGAAAGTGGAGCAGTAGCTGTGGCCTGGGGAAACTGCAAGTCTCATAGATGGGGAAGATGGTAGTGGAGTGGTAGATCTGCCCAATCTAGGCGTACAGCTTGTGTTCATATCAATTGAGTTGGGTTTTCTTTGCCTGGGCTTATTTGGGTTGGAGATTTACCACAACGCCAGAGAGACGGTGACACTTGAGGGTATCTGTCCTCCTGTCACACCCCCTTCTCACACTCTGTTCTGAACCTTTTAGGGGTCACCACAGCTCTGGGTCCCACACTCTGTTCCTTTGCGAGTGATGGTCGGTGTCTGAAAGTGACAACTCAGGAACAGCAAGAAATACCTGAAAGGAGCTGAGCACCCACAGGGCCCTGCCTGTGCTTCCTGGGTGTCCTCGTAGAGTACCAGGAACAACTCTGCCCTTCTCAAGGCTGCTGAGGATTCACGAGATGTCATTAAGTGTGGCCTAGTAACTGGCTAAGTCATTGGTGGCTTGAAAAGTCCCAGGCATTCCGGGATGGGGCCCTCAGGAGGACACAGCCAGCTAGCCTTCCTCCTGTAAAGCTCAGAATGGCATGAGGGTCAGAGAGAAAGCTGAGCTGAGCTGGCTGCTAGTATGTGTAACCCATCCATGACATAACTTCTTTCCTAACTGTCCAGAGCACACCGCATATGGCCGATAGAGTTTTGGACACTGTGGTTCTTTGTGCTTTTTTCCTCTAGCTCAGAAGGAATAGAAGCAGCCTGAGCCCCTCCTCTTGCACACTGTAGCCTGTGGAGAGTCAACCTCTAAAATGCTCAGAAGGCATGGCTCTAAACAGGCTCAGCGTTGGAGACCTGTCATATCCCACACAGCCCAAATTTCCATCCACACATAGGTATCTGGTTCTATCTAGCATCTACTGTAGGCTTCTGGTGGCCATGCCTTGCTATCTTTCTTGAAGACATGTGGTCTGGGCAGGCCTGCCTAGCTCTAAGAACGGCCATAAAACCAGCCCTTCCTCCATCGCCTGTCTGTGGGGTTTGAAAGGGCAGTGACCTGAGTTTCACACACAAAGCCAGTGTCCCAGGGCTGCTCAGGGTCGAGCTGTGCATCAGATGCTTCTCTGAGCTCTGACTTGCCCCCTACACCAGTGTTTCCACCCGTGCTGGAGAGTGTCCAGGCTGGATTCCCCCATCTGCAGCCAAAGGCTCTGGAACGGTTATTTTTCCTGCCGCTGTGATAATATATCCCGACAAAAGAAACCTCAAGTTGTAAGAAATGTAAATTCCAGCCCTCTCAGGCTTGAGTCAGAACCCTTGGGAGGGCCCACTGGGACCCAGCAGCCCGAAGCTCTCAAATGCATGGCCTGACGATACGTGTACCTCCATGGCCCAGAATAGCTCTGAACGTGGCCCAACACAAAACTGGAAACTTACTTAAAATATTGGGCTGCTTGTGGATTTTACTTTTTATGTTTCTGTACCTTGACTCTGTGGTTTCTCAACATAATCTGTACATGGTAAGGTCACGTTGCCATGCCAAATGGACATACCTACTGGCTGAGCACAAGAGGGCCAAGAGATATTTGTCCAGACGTGCCAGATCCTCCCCAGTGGCACAGAATGGGATGCTACTGACCACTAGCATGCTGTCCTTGGAGCCAGACACATCTCAACATCCTTTTCAAAGGTCCAGCACTCAGGGTGACCACCACAACCCGGGTGTATGAGGACATGACTCCCACTACCCCAGGAGCTCACCCCAGGGCCAGCATCACTACGGCACTGCGCTGATGTTTTGAGGGGAGGACTAGGGGCTTGAGGAGACATTTGGAAGTGTCATGGAGGAGAAGGGACAAGAACCGGACACTGGAAGGCTGTGGAGCTGACCAAACCAAGAAGGAGGAGCATTCCAGGCAAAGGTCGCTGTGAGGGTAAAACTGTAGAGGTGGGAAGGCTTGCTTGTGCTCGGAAGCTACATGTGCAAGCAACCGGAGCCAAGACCTGAGCTCCAAAGGAGACGCGGGGTCACAAAAGGAGACATGGCGGAGGAAGCAGCAGCAGCTCCCTGTGCCCAGCCACAGGAGCCTGCAGAGCCCCAGTGAAACCCAGGCGCTGCCCCGCCCACCCAGGCTGCCTGGCCTGCCCTGTCTGTCTTCCCAGACCACTATCCTGAGACCCTGCTGGGGAAGACAAGGGCAGCACAGAGGAGGAGGGGGAAGATGGAAAGGATCTGAGACACTCCAAGATAAACATGACAGGCTGAGCCCTAGTCCACCAGCCATGGGAAAAAAAAATTAGCATTAGCCAGCGCATTTTAATAAAGCACACGGTCTGGTTTTGATTTCACAAATGTAAAAAAAAAAAAAAAAGAAAAGAAAAAGGAAAGAAAGAAAGGAACACAGGCAATCTGGAATTAAGCTGGACTTCAAGTCTGTTTTTATAAACCACATTTGGGAGTCTCTTGGTATTGCTAAGATTCAATTTACAGTCATCTCTTCAAGCCAAAGAAAAGTAGAGAAGAAAAGACCCCAAACAGTCATGGTGCAGGGGCGCTGGCTACACAGCTGGTGACTCGCCACTTAACCAGGCAGCAGGGCAGGCTTCCTGCACAGTTTGGCTCTCAGGCAGTTCTCATCACCTACACTGCATGATGTCACGGTAGGGCAGTCACTTTCCCTTTTGTATTCCATGGAGTTTACAGGCTCATCACAGAGCAAGCGTCCAGTCTCAAAAGATACTGGGTGCGACAATGGCCCTCTGCCCAGTGCCAGCTGCTCACAGAACCCAGAAGAGCTGGGTGCTGAGCCTTCCTAGACCAGGAATGACACTAGAGTCCCTCCCATGCCAGGGCCTCATCCACCAGGTGAGCTGCAGTCCAGACAGCACCAGTAGGGACCTCTGCTAGATCCACGGGTCATACTGGCAGCATCACACGCCTAAACCAGATACCTGCAACTGAGGTTCCTCTAGCTTTCAAGACAAAAGATGCCTCTCACAGGCCCTCAAGCCTTGAGCACCTCTCACTCCACCTCCACCTGCTGAGTTGCAGGAGACTTCTGACATGACAAACCTTGCTATTGTGCCTCCTCAGGGCCCATCTCCTGAGTTGTGTCCTTGCTCTCTTAGGAGCCGCCCTGAATCACAGCAGCTTCCTTGGGTCCTTTGACCACATCCCCACTTCCAACCAGGATGAAGAACAGGGAGCCCTCACAAGCCAGTGTCCACTTCACTTGGCACACATTTCCCCGGCACAGAGTAGCTTATACACACACAGGCACACACCGGAACACGCAGCACACACACTCATGGTACAGGTATAGCAGCCTCCCAGAAGCAAGTGCCACCCGCCCTGCACCCTCTTCTATTTGTACCATGCTAGTGCTGAGGTATGAAGCCATCTTCTAACTCCCAGCCCCACGCGTTTCCCTCTACAAGAACAGCAGCCCCAAAGCCCTGGAGCCAGTATACTGACTGGCCTTGCAGAAACTAACATGCCAGAACCAACTGCCAGATGCTGAAGTCTTATCTCCCTCTCAGGTGCAGACACAGCAACCCCACCAGGGAAGTGGGGGCCCAGAACTTCAGCCCTTCCAGCCTGCTAGTCTTAGCTGGGAGAAACCCATCTTCCCAGTCCTTATTAATGGCTGACTAGGAAAGGCCACGACAAGATGCTCTTGGCAAAACCTAATGAGTCCTATGGGATACAGAGGTACCCTTGAATGAAGAAGGGACATTAGAGTCCAGGAAGGAAGGATCAGGCTGACTCACCACTCCCACAGAATGGATAGCCCTGAGTACTGAGGAATTTAAAATGTCACATCTGCCACCAAAGGACATCACGACCATTGCACCCAGGCAGTGTAGAGTGGGATGCTCTGAGAGTGAGAGCCTGTGGTGTGCATGACGGGAGAGCGGTGTGCAGGGAAGAGTGGGGGATGGGCGGGTAGTCATGTGAGGGTGTGTAAACGAGTGGGGCGTGGGAGGGTTGTCATGTGAGAAAGTGCATGTGTTCAATTACATAAACATGTGACTGTGTCTGTAGCTACCCAAATGAGTCTGCGTGTTTGTGGATACACATGTATGCACGACGCATGTGAGTATGTGCACATGAGTGATGGTCTGAGTAACTTGTATGTAAATGATGTGTGAATCTGTGTGTGCACATAAATGATGCTGTGTATGAGTCTGTGTGCATGAGTGGCAGGTGTGTGACTAGTGTGTGTATGAGCCTATAAATGATTGGTGTGTGTGTGTGTGTGTGTGTGTGTGTGTGTGTGTGTGTGTGAATCCATGCACACATGAGCAATGATGGACAAGCTCTTAACATACTTGAGTTTACGAGAGACCCCTTCCTCCCATGGCACAGGCCTAGAGTCTCGGTAAAAAGCAACCCTTAAATCTAGAGCTGCGTCTGGCTCCACCGCGTCGGGAGGAGAGCCCTGGGCTCCCTGAGCTTCTTGAGGCAGAGTGCATCCCGCATCCACTGCAGCAAAATGAATGAGGTGGAGACTTCCCAAGAGGTGGTGACAGCGCTGGCTTCGTCCCAGGACAGGACCTTGTGCCCCTGGTACCACTGCATGATGGACAGTGAGCTGGGCATCTTCTATTGTCCCTGGTGGGCACACTGCACTTTCTGCAGGCAGCAGAAACAGAGTGACAAGCCCTGCCAGGACCCCAGAGGCAGGGTGACATGTGAGGGCAGGGCCTGTGGTTCAGGCTGGCTTCTCCCGCCTCTCAGGAGTGAAGAGAAAAACAAACTCCAAGCCAAAAGCCGAGGAAACTGAGCAGATGTGGCCAAGAAAACTCACATTTTTCTTTCCATTTTCTTTCTGGCTGCGTGTTTGAAGGGTGGAAAGACCGTTTAGTTCTGACCCATCTTTCCAAAGTGTGTGTGTGTGTGTGTGTGTGTGTGTGTGTATGTGTGTGTGTGTGTGTATGTGTGTGTTTGTGTGTGTGTGTATGTATGTGTGTTTGTGTGTGTGTATGTGTGTGTTTGTGTGTGTGTATGTGTGTGTGTATGTGTGTGTGTGTATGTGTATGTGTGTGTGCGTGCCTCACGTGGATGGAGCCCAGAATCAATATCGGGTATGGTTCCTCAGAAGCTCTCCATCTCACTTTTTTTCTTGGGGACCCAGGGTCTTTCACTGAGACCTGGGGATTACTTATTAAATGAGGCAGACTGGCCAGTGAACCCCAGGAATGTGCCTGCTTCTGCCTCCCAGAGCTGGGATTACACAGTGTGCGGAGGAGCACATATCCAACTTTAGGGAGGACTCCATCTCCTCCACAGAGGGGAATGTCGGGTCTGCAGACGCCCATGGCTGTACTGAGTTCTTGCCCCTATATAATTAGCACAGTGCCTTTCATTTTTCAGTCATCACTGAATGCTACATTTAAGTACATATGTTTTCTGTACACAGTACCCCATCTGCATTTTTGCAGGCCACGGTTTCAGTTTCCTGCAGTCAGCCACAGTCTAAAAACACTAAATGGAAAATTCTAGAAATAAACATTATGGTTTAAAAATATCACCACTCTTAGTAATTAATGGCATCTCTGTCTTCCTGCTTGAGATGCAAATCCATCCGCTGTCCAGTGTATCTGCTCAGTATATGCTGCTCACTCCTTAGTCTCTCAGCTATCACATGGGCTGCCCTGCTGTTACAAAGCCTTTGCTTGAGTCCCCTTTGTTTTGCTTGATAATGTTCCCAAAGTCCACAAGTCACGATGCCAAGGAGGGCCAAGTTCACATGACACGGAGTGACAGTTTAACTATGGTGCTCTGTGGCCATGCTGCAGGTACACATCACCCATGAGTTATGCATGGATGTGGTACTCTGGGATCCTGGAATCCACACCCACCCCACAGATAAGAAGGGATGGCTGCAATGAGCATGTGATTTTCCATTACTTTGTGTGGTGAATAAAACCCACTGATTTTCAAACGCGGAGGCAACATTTCCATTCCTGGTGTGAACGAGGCCACAGACATCACATTCTGATTGTGTGGTGCTGAGTTCAATTCATTTACACTCTGCTGAGAATTCCGTGAGTCCATGTTCACAACAGGTACTCATCTGCAGTCTTTATCTGAAATACTGAGCAGTTTGGATGTCAGGGTGATGCTGGCCTTGAGGTCTTGGAAAGTGCTTCTCCGGGGATGGACACAGATCAAGCCCCCTAAGTGTGTCTTAAGCCCACCACAGGGAACCCATGCCTCAGCACCCTCACTAGGCAGCTTTGGTTCCCTGGACGCTGAGTTTCAGAGACTTGCTTCACTCCTGGGAACAGGACAATGGCTGGAGGTGGGAGGGACCTCATTAGAGGAGGCGGCCTAGTATTCAACCCCAGCTCACTTACCCACAGTCCTCCTGGGCCTGCAGAGGCTTGGAGATGATGATGGGAAGATACAGCTGAATGGTACTCCAGACTGGAGGCTGAGGGAGCTGACGCCCATCTCATTCTCTCTCCTTCTGCATGTTGAGTTTCATGTATCCTCTCTCTAATTTCCCCAAGTGACAATAGGCACACTTTCTTCTTTACTAATGGAGGCATTTGATAACGTGACTGTCCCTCTAAGGACATCAGCTGCATTGCTGTCTTGGATCCACTGTCTTTCCAGTTGCATGCATTTTGGCGGTTTCCTGGCCTCCCTAATACATTCCTGACACATCCCAGAGCCTGCTGTTTGATGTCAAATACTTAGGGACTCTGCAGGTATATTTCTGCAATTGTTGTCTAATTATATTAACCCTCTTGAGGCCAGGAAGCATGCACTCTTAAATTGTTTGCGATCTACCATATATAGTCCAGGGTGTGTCTGTCTTGATGGATGGCTGTCCTTGTGTGTTCTGCTGGTTTTCTGTAAATGCCAAGTGAGTAAAGTTTGCTGCAGGCTTTTTCTAAGTCTTCTCCGTCCTAACTTCCTGTCCACTTGGCTCGTGGATTGTTGAAAGACGATGCTGACGTGTTTCCGGTGTCTTGGGATGAGCCGCCCATCCTAGGGACCCACTCAGTCACTGCCTCAGGTGCTGCTCTAGGCTGTGCACTTGCAAATCTAGTCCTCCATTAGCCAGCCTCTGAAACAGATGTCATCTTGGGATACCTAATAGTCAGTGGGAGACAGCGAAGGCCCCAGGGAAGGCTTCCCAAGGTGAGAAAATGGCCCCTGTGAACAGTGCCACTGGCTGGCTGAACCATACTGGCCTGCTGTAGACTTACTGGGCCAGCTGTAAGCATATAGCATTCGGTACAGTTCTCTGCCTGGCTGCCTGTTTCCTGCTGGTCTTCTGGTTGATCCATGACCAATACATCGGTACCTCGGCCTGCTCACATTTCTGGGATGGATTTGATGTGCTCAGTTTCCAAGGTTAGGTCAGCAAGGCAGAGTGGGTTCAACACCACAGAGCAGCCAGGCTATGGCCAGGAAGCGACTCCTCTGTCTCAATTCTGGACTTGCCCGTCACTCTTTGGTTGACATATCTGAGGGCTTTAGGGATACGCACAGGAGGGTGTTTGTCCTTGGGTGACTTACGTATCCCTGTGCTAGTCTGCGTCTGGAATCCACTTCCCTATCGACAATCCCACAAGCTTCTGTTTATTTGTATCTCAGAATAAATCTTTTCCCAACTTCTTTTAACCTGCTTGTGACTTACATTTAAATTATATTCCTATTTCCCCCAACTGTGGATTAAATTTAGGGCCCCACACCTGCTAGGCAGTCCTCTACCACTGGGATGTTTATATGCCAGGTCTCTTTGTGCTTTTCTTTTGAGATGTGCCCCAGTTTGTTGCCTGGGCCTTGAACTGGCTGTCCTCCTGTCCTATGCAGCTGGGATGACAGTTCTATGACACAACACTTATCTAAAATTATGCTTTTTATAGACTCGGGTTTTCCTTCCTTAGGCTGCCATATACTTAACTTGGGCTGTGAGGCTATTTGCATCCAATCACTACCCAGCTCCCAATATGCCTTGGCGCTCTTTGTTTTCCATCCCCATCTGGTCTTTGTTTCCTCCTCTCATCCCTGTTTTTAGGTTAATTCCGGTCTTGTTTCAATAGTTCTCTTTTATCTCCGGTCCTTTTTTTACTGACTGGATGGTTTCAGGCCAAAGGCCAACCTTCAGACAATGCTCTCCCCATTTTCAGCATTAGGAACATTCAGGAGCACACTTCCACCCTTCCATTCTTTGAGCTGGGCTTACAGGCTTCATTCTACGTCAGGAAGAAACCAAATAGCACATTGCTACTGTTTTTTGGTTGGCTGGACTTCTTTGCTTAGTTTTAAACAGTGAATTCTCTCATTTAGAGAGATGGTGGGACGGTCACCTTGAACTTCATCTCGTCTCTCCAGCATCACTCTTCCCAGCGCCTCTGCAATTCTGTATAGATGGAGATTTCCATCTGGAATCGTTTTCCTTCCCTGGGAAGGGTTCTCTTTAACATTTCCAGTGTGGCTGATGCGTTGACAAGAAATTCTATGGGTTTTTATTTGTCCAAAATAGCCTTTATTTTTTCCAATTTCGCATATTATTTTTACTGGGTGAAAGAAAATCACTCTTGACGGAGCCTCCCCCGGTGCTTCAAGATCCCCGCACATTGTCTTCTCAGATGGCCACACGTCTGCTGTGCCTCATACTGGTTCTTTTACATGGGATGTGTGTGCACATGCATGTGTGTGGATTATGTCTGGATCATGTACACATTTGTGTGTTCATGTGTATTTGTGTGCACGTGTGCATATGTTTCCTTTTAAAACTTCTGACTGCTTCTAACCTGTCTCCATCATGGCTCTCAATAGTGTTCCCAACGTGTTGTCACATGGCTCCTGTCATGGCTGTCATACATAGAGCTTACTAAGTCTCATGGTTTGAAGAGTTTAAAGTTTTGTCAAATTCAGATAAATTTCAATCATTATGAATAAATGGCAAATGATTAATAAGCAAGAGAATTAAAATTAACATGAGGTCCTATCCCTGCCCCTTCCTTCTCTTCTTAATGTGCTTATCACACTGTGGCCCGAGGACTTGCTCTAACCCCAAGAAGCCAATGCCCTATTCAGCTCATGGCTTAGTTTCATCCTATCCCCGTTTGGTTTGAAGGTGACATTTCTGAAGAATTCTCTGAAGCTTCAAATTCTGGTCTTCTATTTTGTTTTCCAGTGAATTCCATCTAGTGTATTTTTTTCCGTACATTTTTCATCTCCAAATATCCAAGGTTTTCTGCATGTTTTATTTCTCTCCACACATGATCTCAGCCTCCTCTTCTTTGCCAAACACACAGAGTGTGTTTCTAGGGCTGTTTTAGCATCTCTGTCTGTGAAGTCCTGTCACTTGATGGAGTTCTAATCGGTTGGTCTCCCATTGTGAGTCTTTGCTTTCTGCACGTCTGGTTATTTTTGATGGAATGCCAGCTACTGGGATGTCTATCATGGCTCTGTGGCTTCTGCCATCCTCCTGCACAGCTCTGGGCCTTATCCTGCTGGGCTGTCACTTGGCATCAGGTCCTTCTGAGGCTTGTGTATGGAGGGGCCAGAGCAGTCTTGGGCTAACCCTAATTTGCTATCAATACTGAGACCATCTTCTCTGAAGATTCAGCCTCACACCTGTGTGCTCTAAGGTCTCTCCACCTTGGGTGGTGGGAGCGAGCCACCTCAGCCCCCTTGGACTGCCCTTTCCCAGCCATCAGAAACTTCATCACACAGCGATCAGTCCGCAACACATTCAGTTGCTCTATAGATCCTTGGAGTTGGCTGTTCTTCCTCTCCAGGGCTCTGAATTAGAATTCTAATTCAGCCTGGAACACTCCAGTTTCTAGGGGCTCTGTCCTCTAGGGCCTTAGTCCTCTATCCCATTGCCCACTGTGCAGGAATGGCGTAGCCATCTAATAAGCCTTTCTCTTCTTGGCTGCCAACCTTGTGATGTTTATTGTTCAACAGTGGTTGTGCCCTGTGTTCTTTAGTAGGAGGAGAGGTACCATATCTACTCTCCATCCAAGTCACCACCTCTCTCCAAGGGTCAGTGAGGTACCCAGAAGACTCTTTAGACAAATGCAGGGCTGATGAGCCTTGGTCTTCATGTTTTAAAAATAAGCCTTAAAACAATGGTACCCTGTTCTGCTGTGATAATGTCCTTCCTCCATCCATAGGAAAGATACAGACTCAGCATAAAGGTGTCCTCCAAGACAGGGCAGTGATGGATCTTTATTAGTATGTGAGTACTATGCAATTTCTTTATCTAAACATAGCTACGGGTCCTTTCCATGGGTGGTGACTGGGGTCAGGTATCAACTAGCAACAGCAGAGACACAGTGACTGGAACTAAACATGAAGGAGATTTTTCATGGAGGCTGAGGACCTGTCTCAGTCAGTGAAGTACTTGATGTGTAGGTGTGATGACCTGAGTTTGATCCCAGAGAACTGGTGATTTAAAATAGCCGCTGTGGGAGAAGCATGACCACACATGATTTAAGTCCTGTGCTGGGGAGGTTAAGACAGGAGCATACCTGGAGCGTGCTGCCCAGATGGTCTAGCCTAGTGAGCTCCAGGTGCAGTCAGAAACCCTGTCTCAAAAACTAATGTAATCCATGATAAAAGAAGACACACGCTGGTGCACATGTGCACATGGCCCTGGACACGCATTACCACATACCCACACAAACACATGACTGTATGCTCTGTTTATGCTTATGTGTCTGAAGGTGAGATGGTACCAGACTTTCTGCAAGGTTGCAAAGCTGGAGAAGGCAGCTTTTTGAGAGGTACCACACGTGCCCAATATATGCCTGCCTTTCAGGGGTCCAGCTTCACCATGCACTCTCCTCTAACCACTGTGCCCGCAAAGTTAATTTGACACAGCCTAGAGTCATCAGAGAGTGAAGCCTTCATTAAGGAATTATCCAGATCAGGCTGGCCTGTAAGGAAATCTGTAGAGAAACTGTCTTGGTAATTCATTGATGTAGGAGGATTAAGCCCACCGTGGGCGGCATCATTCTCTAGGTAGGTGGCCTGGGGCTGTGTGAGGAAGCTAGATGCGTGTAAGTCTGTGAGTGAGCCAACACTCATAGTGTCCTTCTGTAGGTTCTGCTTCAGGTTCCTTCCCCAGTTTCCCAGGTGATAAGCCATGACCTGGAAGTAGAAGCCAAGTAAATCATTTCTTCCCCTAAGTTGTTTTTGCTCATTGGTGTCAGAAAAAAACAATTAGAACACCCAGACAGCAATGTGTCCACTGACACACAGTAAGTACTTCAACATCGGAGCAGGGCCAGGAGCCTCAGTGTTTAAGGAGCTGGGTTCAGCTGGGATGATGCTACCCCAACAATGGCAATCCCTCAGGCACCTCCATGCCTGCTTCCTCTCTAATAACCTGTGAGGGTGAAGGAGGCACAGGGTCCAGCTGAGGAAGTTCTCTCTATGGAGACTTGGAGACATGATGACCCTCTACACACACACACACACACACACCAGTACACCCCCTCCCCAATGTGTTCAAGATTCACACAATGGGTTAGGAATCCCAGGGGTCACTGCAGCCAACTGGTCTGTGGAAAGAGTCCTGCATCCATATTCAGCACCATTCACAAGAGCAGAGACGCTTGCCTAAGTCCGTGAGCAGACAAAAGGTAAAGAGAATGTGGTGTGTACACCGTGGGATGCTCTCCAGCCTTGAAAAGGAGGGAGAGGCTGCCGTTTGTCACAACGCTGTAGAACCTAGAGGGGTTGTACTAAGTGAGCCAGCCAGACACTAAACGACAAGTGTGATGGAATATAAATGTTAAACTCACTGGAACAAGGTGGGATGGCAGTTCCCGGAGGCTCAGGGTGGTGAGAGGCCGGTCACAGAGCAGATTCAGCCACAAGATAGCACATTCTGGGGCCTAACACAGCATGGGGAGCCTAGTTCGTGACACTGCCCTGCACACTTGGAAAGGGTCAGATGATATGTGTTCTCACCACATGTGTTCACACTGTAGCTCAGTTACGCCTGTCAAGTGACAGCTACTCAGTAAAGTGATGAGGACATGAACAAACTGGGTTCTAAAGAGGAGACAAGGATGAAAACACTTCTCTGAAAACACTTCTCAAAGCCACATTCCTCAGCAGAATAGAAATCAGTCATCACAAAGAAGAAAACTACCTCAAGACTCAAGATCCCGTGCCAACCAATGTGGTCACATACAGAACCATTTCAAGCCCCCAGGGGAGGGAAATGTGTGCTGCCCATCTCAGCAAAGGCTCCCAAAGTTCATAACCTGCATTAGCCTACTGCTGCTAAGAGCTTAGATGGCACCATTGTCCCCGAGCGCCTTGCTGTGCTCTGTTACTGGGCCGAGTGAACATGGGTCCTTTTAGTGCTTGGCTCACAACAAGAGGATTGGGAAGAGGCTTATAAATGGGCTTGAAAGGCTGTCCCGGCGCCGATCGGCTCTTACAAAACGGTATTTTGATCAGCAACGTGTAAATGAATCAGCAACACATGGCTTAAATTTCCCTAAAACACACACACACACAGGGCTTGGAAGTTACAGGGTGGGGAGGGGGGCGGTGATCTGAGCAACGCACGAGTTTCAGGATTTGTCCCATTCCAAACAGATAATTTAAGACGTCTGGCTGACATGGGAGCCCCGCTGGGTTCCTCCCTCTTTAGAGCGAATATTATTCTCATTAAAACAAAATCAGATCATCTGCCTCGAGGGCAAGCCATCCTGGATAGCAACAGCAGACTCCGTCCGCTACACACAGCTGCTTATAGGGCTCCTTGGAGGAGGCAGGTCAAGACACTGGCCGCCCCTCGCCCATTGAGGTCCCCCAAGCTTCTATCTGTTCTGCTTCCCATCCCTGCGAGCCGTTTGCCCATGGTTCTAGCGAGGTCAGACCAACAGACTGAGATCTGCTGACGTGGCTGGCTATGAAGGCATGTGGTGGGGGGCATGTTTATCATTCATACTTGAGGCTTCTCAATAGCCAGGCTGTTCTTGACCATGGGGGTGTACTTGTCGCACCCCACAATCCCAGGCCCTAAGGACGAAGCAGATTTCAGGAGACTGCTCACTGGGAGGCTGCTCTTCTCCCAGTGTCCTAGCTAGCCCTGGCTTCGCTCCAGATCCACCCAAAAGGGGGGATTCCATGCTAGACCCTCCCCTCAGAAGGAAGACCCAGCTGCTTCCTTGCAAGGGTTTGTAGAGCCTGTTCTGACCAGTTCTTCTCACTCCTGTCCCTGGTGACAGAGCTCTGTGATCTCCATCAGAGACTCTGAAACACTACAAAAGTCATATGCCAGTTTGATGAATGTGCTGCCACAGGCGAGAAGCTACTCAGAGACAGAAAGGAAAGCTCACCCACTCTGTATCTCTAAGGCCCTCTTCCATCAGCTAAGTTCATCCTAAGGCTTTTCCAGCCCTCTGGACATCTCTCGGCCTATGTATCCATCTGCTCATCCCATCTTTCCAGACATACACTGTCCATTTACCCACACAAGCCCACCCATTCATCCATCTACTGAATTTCCACACACCTATGTTCTTACCTATCCACCCACCCATTTGCCGGTTCTTCTATCTGTCTACCCAACCACTCACCTACTTACCCATCTGTGCATTCACCATCTGTCCATGCACCTACACATCTATCTATCCATCCTCTACTAACCCTCCTAGCTATCCATTTATCATCCATCTCCTACCTACTCATGTGTTCTTCCTGTGTCCATCAGTCTGTCTACTCATTGGCCATCCACACCACCCATCTACCAAGGCATGCAGCCATCTCTCCACCCATCCCTTTACATAACTGTATGTCTTCCACTCATCTACCTCTCCACCTGTCCATTACTCCTCTCCCCAAACAACCATCTCTTGAGCTGCTAACTGTCGATCCACCCACCTTCCTGACCACCCAACGCTCTTGCTGGATGCTGGGTTCAGGTCATCTGTGTCTAGCATAAGGCAGGCAGGAAGGTCAGCACAGCGATGTGAATCACCTGTGTGGCAAGGACCACAAAAGTAAACAAAGTCATTATGTCGTGAGTAGGATGGAGGGGGCATCAGGGTGACAGTGCAGCTTGTTACTCAAACCAAGACACTGTGTGAGAGATGGGAGCAGGCAGAGAGAGATGGGAGCAGGCAGGTCACTATCAACACAGGTACTTTTCCTACAATATCAATTTTCTAATGTTTGGTTTTCTTGAGATGGGGGTCTTTTTTTTTTTTTTTTTTTTTGGTTTTTTTCGAGACAGGGTTTCTCTGTGTAGCCCTGGCTGACCTGGAACTCACTCTGTAGACCAGGTTGGCCTCGAACTCAGAAATCCGCCTGCCTCTGCCTCCCGAGTGCTGGGATTAAAGGCGTGCGCCACCACGCCCGGCTGAGATGGGGTCTTACTACTTCTTCAGTCCTGGCTGGTCTTGACCTTGCTTCAAATAAGCCATCTCTGGAGTGCTGTGATAACAGGTACGCACTGCTGTGTTTGGCTGAAATACCAATATGTTGGCTAAAGTGATATGCTCTTCATTAGTGGCTCTATAAAATAGTTCTATTTAAGATCTCTTATCAAAAGTCACTATAAAAAGTAAAGACTATCCACATATTAAAGCAAAAATTTAAAAAGTCATTGTCTCAATGATCTAGACACTGAAAAAATGTTTCTTGCTTCACGTTCAGACATTTTAATTTCTTCCCAAGTGTGGCTTGCCCTGACGCCGTCTATGACAGGAATGTCTCTTCTCTTGACCTACCATCACCGTTCTTACATAAAATGCACCGCCGCCGCCACCACCACCACCACCACCACCACCCGGCCTTCATCAGTGCTGTGCCTTGTGACTGGCAACTCAGACTTCCTGACCCTCTGTCGGTCAGCACTGGGCAGAAGAATGGATCTTCTTGACAAAACGCATTTCCTGTCTGGAAAGCTGGCCACTTCTAGTTTCCCACATGGTACCATCTGGCTCTTAGAAGAAGATGCCGGCTTTAAGGAAGCCTTGCTATTTAGACAGATGCAGCATTTGTATCTATTGGAGAACTTTCCATCCCCCAATGTTTTACAAGGCAAAAGTCATCCAATAAACTGCCTCTCTTATTGTTTTTAGCCTTTTGACTAAATGTGAATTCTTAGGAATTTCAGGCTGTCTCAATGGCATTCCTTTTGGGTACAAAACATAAATACATCCATTTAAAAATATGGACTTCCTTGGGAGAGCAACCACATGTCCAGAGCATTCCAGGGCAGAACTGTAACGGTGCCTATCAAGCCCTCCAGCCCACGGACACGACTAGGATATGCACTTGATGTCCGTCCTCCCACCCAGATTGACACGGAGCATCTGGCTTCGAGCAGATTTCCAGAAGCATAGCCTATCACTGAAGAAAGCTTCATACACTGGTGCTGTCTAACACAACCTCAGAGAGTAAGTTGAAGTTTGTATTGTTTATGCATGTGTGTCTGTGTGTGCACAAGTGCACGTGCCTGTGGGAGCCAGAACACTGTGTCTCTTATCCCCTGAAACTGGAACTACAGGCAGTTGTGAGGTGCCATGTGGGTGCTGGGAACCGAACTCAAGTCCCCTACAGAAGTCCGGAGTGCTCTTAACTGATGCGCCATCTCTCCGGGCCCTTGTAGCAGACCCTGAGTGAAATGCAGTCACAATTGTGCGAGCCACGTGGCCTCTCGTCTGACTTCCAAAGGGATGGCCGAGCCACGAGACTGTGGAGAAAGCGCAGCTCAAGTGTGATCTTTTGTCTTCCAACCTCGGCTTCAGCACACAGCTCCCGGGCTGCTTCCCCTGCTAAGCTGACAGCCTTGGCTTCTCTTTGCACGGAGTCTCTTCTGATGCAATCACTGCTGGTGGACAGCTCTAAACACCCTCCCTGCCCCCACCCATAGGGCGCGCCACCAACACTAGGCTTGCCCCGCCAGAGTTTGTGTTTGTGCCAGCACCATGAAACTTAACTGTTGGCTGTTAAATATGGAAAACTGAATGTGTGTGCATGCACGCATAATGGATCTCGGGTGCCGTTACCTGGGATGCCGTTAACCATCTACTAACTTTTTGTTTGAAACCCGGTCTCTGACTGGTCTGCAACTTCCCATTAGGCTAACCTGAGCTGGCCAGTAAGCCCCAGGGATCCACTGTCTCCCCATCTCTGGGATTCTAAGCATCACACCTGACTTTTGTTAATGTGAATTCTGACGCTTAAGTTTGCACACAGCAAGCACTTTAATGGACGAGCCATTTCCCCAGCATAAATGTGAACACTTTAGACAGAATTAACAAAAGCCTCCAATAGTCCCCATGTGTCTCAGGGGCCCTGCCTACTGCTAGGCTGGAGGCTCTATGAGCCGTACCAACCAGGTCCCATAATGGTACCACGGTGGTACCCAAGGCTGGTAGGCAGTGGTCCCATGCTGCTCCCACATCCACACCACAGAGGCAGTACTACCATGGAGGCAGAGCCCTAAGTGTCAGGGGATCCTCTGCCGTCAAACAGGCTGTCAGCTAAGACTGAGGAGGAGCCACCTTCAAGTCTCACACCAAGCCTCAGTGCCCCCGTTCTGACACAAAAAAAGACAGCCCTGCCCTTCCTCCACCAGGGACACAGAGATACTGCTGGCTCATTTGTCTGTGAAGATTTTTTAAAAATCATTATTGTATAACAGGGAGCATGGAGCATCCCTTAGTGCATAGCTAAGGTCTTAAATCACAGGAAGTAGGCTGGGGGAGAGAGCTAACGTTTGGATGAGATGTCTGCTCGGAAGGAAAAGCCAAAGTCAGAAGGAGCCCAGCCATCCCTTTTCTCCAGGAGCTAAGCTGAGCAGAGAACCCGGGGAGCAGTCATTGATGCTCAGCTCACGCTCTCCCCACTCCCACTCCCTGTGCCCGTTCATTCATCCACCTTGTCCCCGAAGCTCACGAGCACCGTATTCATGGCGTCCTGGGAAGAGCAGCAGGCGTGAGTGAAACCAAAGCCTGACATAACGATCCCCATGAAGAAGAGGGCAGACAGCCTGAACCTTACGTACCAAGGACAAATCTGCCTAGAGCTTCTGTGGCATACACTGCACCAGTGCACACAGAGATCCTTAATCCACAACCCTCTGCAATGTGCCTTCAAGTCTACACATGCAGGAAAACGGACCAGAGGAGGTCCACCTGCAGTATGGCATCATACCAGAGAGGGCTAGTCGCCTCACATCCTATAGTGCCCTGGCTCTAGACTGGCCATCCATCCAGGGCAGTCTTGGGAGAATGGACCAGCTGTTTCCAGCAGCTAGAGCAGAGCTGGAGAGGGCAGTCCCCCAGGCAGTGGCAAGGGCAGCTGATGCAGCATGTGCAGAGCTATGGAGGAAAGGAACAGTGGCAAGGCTACTCACAGAGTCAGCTCAGCAGAGCGGAGGGAAGGGGACAGCCGGGAAGTTGCCCGTCGTCACAGAGGAAGCCAGGGCCGGGGACATGCTAAGTGCTCAGGGCAAAGGCTTCAGTGGGAAGAAAGCATGGAAGGCCTCTGGAAGATGTAGCCTTCCATTCCGGCCTTCACGTTGACAGCTACTTCAGCATACAGCTAATAAATGGTGTGGGGGACCCAGGCACTGTCCCTCCCCCCCCCACACACACACACTCAGGCAGCAGTGGCACCAACTCCAAGTTTTGATGTAGCTCAGAGAGGAGCCAGAGCGTGGCTCGGCCTCCTGCTGCAGAGTCTGGTACCGGATGCCCTGGTACTGAATGCTCTGTGATGGGCCACCTCCCCAATCATTCTAACAGAAGTTGGAGAAGGCTCACCTTAGTGTCATCACAGGCCAGTGTGTGACACAGGACCAAAGAATCCTGAAGGCCCTGAGGGATGAGACTCCAGGACCATGAAAAACTGTGACAGAGAGGTGACCTGGGTAAGAAGGCTCAAGTGAGCCCTGGCTCTCACTTCAGTGGCTAGGAGGACCTGTTTCCTCTGTTGGTGGAGACACTGACACCTTAATTCACAGGTTACACCAACAGTCATGATCTTGGGGTACTGACCTGACATCATCTTGTGTAGCATAGATCCCATAAAGCTTTGCACACAGCCAGCCACCCCCAAGCAGCCCGTGGGGCACACAGCCAGCCCCCCCCCCCCCGCAAGCAGACCCCATGGGGCTATCTGAAGCTGAAAGTGCTGCCTTGGAGGAGACAGAGATGGGACATTTCCTATAGAGGGAAGCCTCTGTTTGGGGCTGTTTTCTCTGAGGCTTTGTTACCAAGGACATCCTATTCCAAGTCCTGCCCCTCACCTGAGGTCACCGTCCATCTCTGCAGAAAGACACTAATTATTTCCATCCCTGCTAGCCAGGTTGGTGCTCACGGGCCAGGCTGTGTTTGGCACGGTGATGAGGTAGGCTGGAGAAGGGGAGCCTGCACCGTGGCCGGGTGCCCTAGTGTGTCCCCAGTGGCTGCTCTGCACTGCGCATGCGTACAGGGCCTGCCGCTGCTTTCTCGCCTGCAGCGTGTTTCCTGGGGGCCAGCCATGTCCTAAGCCACCCTTCATGAAACCTCTCTGCAGCAGGCTCTCCAGACTCACCCTAACTTTAAAGGTGTAACCCCGGCAGTCAGCCTTCGAGTTTGTGCTCAGTGGGTTCTCAACGCCCGTGTCAACGGGTCTCTGGTAGAGAAAGGGCATGCTTCTACAAACGGTGGAGGACAACCGGTTCTCCCTATAGGAGAGAAGGAAGTTGGACTCTGCCTGGCACCACACAGAGGTCAGCATGTGTGGAGGACCTGACTGTAAGAGTTGAAGCTTTAGCAGTCTCAGAAGAAGAAAAGGCATTCATAACACATTCATAACCTCGGATCAGGCCACTGAGATAAGACCAAAACCAAAACCAAGATGAGGGAAACGGGTGGCCACACCAGAGCCAAAAGTTCTGTGCTAAGCAAGAGGAGAAAAGGTCACGTGGTGGAGACTGTGCCCACCATCGGACGAGGAACATGCTTCTAGAACAGGTAAAGGTGTCCCTTGAGGCAGAACTAAGGGGCAACCCAGATTAAAATGTGGGCGATGGGGGTGAGGAGACGCTCGAGAGGAAGGAACACTTGCTAAGCAAGCATGGATGTGGAGTCTGTATCTCCCAATGCTGGGGGCAGAGACAGGATGACTGCTGGGACTTGCTAACTGTGAGCCTAGCCTGAGGTCAAGGAGGCAGCCTGTATCAAGAGAGGAAGGCTGAGCATGCCCAATGTCCCCCCACACATATGAACATATAGACAGAAAATGTGAACACAGTTAGCAAGGCCACAGAATACAGGGCCAGGGTCACGGGGCCATGATTGGCAGGGCCTCCCTTCACAAGAGGCTTATGCCGGGTCTGGCGACAGCAGCTCAGGGGCTGAAAATCTGAGCCGATGAGTCAACAAAACCCTAGATCATAGCAACCACACCCCACCCCTGCATGCAGAGCTCGCTGCTTCTGGAGAGGACCAGCCCACAGGAACAATTGTCACAGGATCCTCCTGGCTGCAGGGCACTGTTCTGCAGTGTCTATCCTGCGTGCCCACCACACGGAGGCAGACCTGGTGCTGGTGGTCTGGGCAGGATGGCTGGAGCCACAATTGATGTGGAGCGGGCACTAGGTGGGATGTTGGCAGACGTGCAGGGTGCCTCCATGACCCCAATAAGGGTCCCACAGCCCCACTGTGTGTTGGATGCTAGACATTCACGGACGGACGGCCATGTGTGAGGTAGGCTCTCTGATCCTCGGGAAAAGCAAGGAAGGCAGCAGCCTCAGACAGACACACTAAAGAAGGTCCCCTTTCCTCCCACTGGATGCCCAGCCTACATCATCATCTATGCTGCTAAGGAATGGAGAAGAAGGAGGGCAGGCAGCTGGGAGGTCGCCCACAGTGTTCACACCTCCTCCTCCTGACTCCCTTCCTGAAGAGTGTTTCCGGGATTTTTAGCCTGTGCTTATGTACCATGCTCAAAATAATAAATATTGACAACATCTTAAACATCTCACAAATGCCCTTGAGCTAGGAAAATTGTAGACTTAAAAAAAAAAAATTCTTCCCAGACTTTGTTTCTCCTTCAACCAATAGGAACAGCAACTGGGTTCCCAGTTCACCTGAGCTTTCCGACTGGGAATGGGGTGGGGGGTGGGAGGTAAGAGCCGTGAGTCTTTTAAAGACACAGAAGAAAGAAGCCCCAAGAAGAGGTTGGAATTACGATGATGAGCAGAAAAGAATGTAACTCACACCTGCCATTGGCTGGGCTGTGTCTTGCTGACCTCTGCCATTGGCTGGGCTGTGATTTGGTGACCCCTGTCATTGGCTGGGCTGTGTCTTGCTGACCCCTGCCATTGTCTGGGCTGTGCCTTAGTGACCCCTGCCATTGTCTGGGCTGTGCCTTGGTGACCCCTGCCACTGGCTGGGCTGTGCCTTGGTGACCCCTGCCACTGGCTGGGCTGTGCCTTGGTGACCCCAGTGTGACTGTGTCTGGACGCAGAGGCTTCTGGATAACTGAAGTAAGATGATGTTGCAGGGATGAGGCCCAGCTGCAGTGAGTCTGATGACCTCCTTAGAAGAGGAAAAGACACTAGGGCCTCTGGCTGCCTGGCTGGCTGGTCCTCTGGTGCAGAAGGGAGGCCACCTGAGGATGATGACACAGAGAGAAAGCCCTCTTCTTTTTCATTTTTTTTTTGAGGCAGGCTCTAACATAACCTAGGCTGATCCTGAACCTGCTATGTAGCTAATCCCCCTGCCTGCACCTCCTAAGTTCTGGGATCACAGGTGTAGACCAACAGGCCCAGGGCTTCATGCATCCAAGCCACGCACTCTACACTCTGAGCAGCACCACCAGCCACTGGCCTCCTGAAAGCTCTAAAAAGAGGTTCCTAGAGAAGCCAATGTGACTGGTTCCTTGGACACAGTCTTCCAGTCCCAAGCATCTTGTCAGAGGCATCTGACTGTACTGGGTCCTGACCTTGCTAACAATGGCTATGTGCTAAGCCTCACCAGTGACTGGCTGACACATCTTTCTCCCAGTTGCAAAAAGTCCTTCCAGGAACCGGCTTCTCTGTCTTATCTCCATTCACTGCTCTCTGCCAGGACATCAAGTGACTTCACCACCCTATGACGTTACCAGAATAGAAGAATACAACCAGATGGACCTCCTGCTTTGCGGGTCCAGGGCTTGAGGAGACAGTGGGGACAGGGCACAGCATGAAGCTCTGGCACGGACACAGGCCCCATGACCATGAGTGAGAGACGCTGAAGCAGCTGATGGGGAACCTGCTCTTCAGCGCTCCTGCCCAGCTCCTTCACCCTGTTCTGGGTACAGCAATGTGTCTATAACCTCAGGACTGGGTGTGAGACAGAGACAGGAGGATACCTGGAGCTTACTGCCCACCAGTCTAAGTGAATGGATGAGTTCCAGGTTCCGTGAAATATCCAGTCCCAAAAACTAAGACCCAGATCAATATAAGAAGACACCCAATGCCAACGTCTGCCTCCAGATCTATATGCACATGTGGGTTAGCACACCGACACATGCATGTCCGTACAACACACCACACACACAGAGAGAGAGAGAGAGAGAGAGAGAGAGACAGAGACAGAGACAGAGACAGAGAGAAAGAGAGAGAGAGAGAGAGTGTGTTATTACCTCTTAATTGAAGCATTCTCTCCTAAAGGGAGAAGAAAGACTCATAAAGACTTGAGGCACACTGAGCCAAAGTGGTGCACGCCTTCAATCCCAGCACTCGGGAGGCAGGGGCAGAGTTTGAAGCCAGCCTGGTCTACAGAGGAAGTTCTAGGACAGCCAGGGCTATAGAGAAACCCTATCTTGAAAAACAAGAGAGGTGGGGGATGTAGGGTGGGAGGGAAGGAAGGGGAAGAGAGAGAGAGGGAGGGAAGGAGGAAGAGCGACAGAGAGTCAGAGAAAGACGGAGACAGACAGAGGGAGAAAGACAGAGGGAGAGAGACAGAGAGACATACACAGAGCAAGACTGAGAGAGACTCCAACTGGAGCAAGCTGGAAAAAGTCACAGGATCCCCAAAGCCATGTGCCCTCCTCCCCTGGTTCTATAAGAATTGACACTTGTTGGGAAGACAAGTCTCTCTGTGGAGGAGTCTACCTGTAAGATAGACAGGGAGCTCCAGGGACCCAGCTGTTCGGAGTCGTTACCCACGACGACCTGTGCTTTTCCTGTGCCCACTTGCCTTTGAGTCACCCATGATCCTAGAACTGACCCCAGTAAATGCCTAGCTAGTTCGACAATCCAGACTTGGGGTGAATAGATGTTTGAATATGTCCCCTCAGGAAAAGTCACACAATGTTTCTGTGGATAGAGGTTAGAGGGTTTCCCGCTCAGTATACACTTGATCTTATTGTCAAATAACTGACCTTATTGCTCACTCATGGGCCCTCTGGTTGATGGACTGGCATTGGGCAGGCTGGCAGAGGACCCAGCCAGGGGCAGGTTTCACAGGAGCTAGTCAATGCTCAGACAGACAACAGAGACTGGGATCCCATACCATTGGTGTAGCCAAAATCTACAGCTGCCAAGGCCCGCCCCAGTAGATCCCACCAGAACAAGCAGGACCCTGGAATGTCAGGAAACCCCACCGACAGGGACACACAGCTACAGTCGATTCCGATACAGTGTTTTCCAGACCCAAAGCCCATCTCAGAGCTGGAGTGTCTACTCTGAGCAAGGCGGGGCCTGGTGCAGCACTTTGGTCACAGACACTTCCTGAAAGATTTTAAGAACCATTCTGATTGCTAGAGACCTCGAAACTGTTTCTCCACCAACAATCTGACAGCTCCCTCTCTGTCACAGCCTCAACCCCAACCTTCATCTCCACATTGACTCTGCCAGGGTCACCCCACACCCTGCCCTGAGAGTGTGGAAGGAAAGACCTGATGCTCTCTGTGAGAGTCAGCTCTTCGGCAGATGATGGTGTCTCCCACTCAAGCCTCCATGAACCAGGAAAGTGGTTCCCGGTCTCCAGTTTTCTACCCTGTGTCTCCTGGAGCACTCCGTGTGTGCTTTCACTGTGACTGGCTCATGGCTATCTCGAGAAAGTGCTTTAAAAAGCTCTACTGACTGAGCAATAGAGCACTCGCCCCGAAAGCGTAAGGATCCAAGTCTGGTCTGTTCCTGGGACCTGTGGAAAGAGTCACACATGTGCTTATTTATGATCCCAGCACTGGGGAGGCAGGGACAGGCAGACCCCTGGGACCTGCTGGCCAGCCAGACTAGCCCAATCTGTGGGCCCTAGGTTCTAATGAAGGGACCCTTCCTCAAAGAACAAGGTGGGTGGCACTTGAGGAACAATACCTGAGGTTGCCCTCAGGCTTCTACATACACACACACACACACACACACACACACACACACACACACACACACAAATCCCTGCATTTTAAGACTTCAGTGTCTTGTGACCTATGTTTGGCAGTTTGATCACAGAGGAGTGAGGATTCCCCTTAAAGTGGGTCAAACTCTTAAAAACAGGTCCCCAGGAAATCAGAAGAGGCTCTGACTGCTTCAGGTGCCCATTGCTTTGGATTTAAAGGTCATGTCAAGTAAGTTAAGCTAATTACAGAAAGATGAGTGCCACTTTTTTATTCATTTGTGGGACCTGTATCTTGTAGAGATACATAGGACCTTATATGCAGGTCAGTGCTCTGGCACTGAGCTATCGCCACGCAATCATACATGCCACAGGTACCACCATCATGCAGAGGCCACCCACTGCACAGAGGCCTGGATGCCACTTAGTGTGAGAGGCCATCCTGGGGAAGAGAGCCTTGCTCCCTCCCTCTTACAAGCTGGGGCCAACTCTGAGCCCCATAAAACAGCTCACGGTGGCTCTCCCTTCTTTCAGAGGCTGGGATTGCCCCAGGATGTCAGAGACCCACCCTGACAGAGCCTCCGACTCATTATGCAATTCATCAAATCCCAGATCTCCACAGGCCTACTTAAAAGTTGATCTCGTCTTAACCCCAAGCCTTCCCAACCATGAGAGTTTACAGAAGCCCCTGAGTTTCTGAAGAGACCCATAAACCCAGCCTTGCTTTACAGCCTGAGAGGGAATGACCACCCAGGCAGCTGCACAAGAACCTAGCTAGAGCAGGAAGTCACAGCTCTGCCAGATGCCTGTGGCTCCCCATCCTGCAAAGCCCAAACTTGGGATCTCTCCCTGGGGATGGTGATGCCATGCTGTAAGGCCCAGGCTTCCAGCAAGATAAGCTCTGACCCACTGTGGACCCCGAGCCTGCCCGCCAGCTTCCCAGCAGCAGCGGGCCAGGCCTCCTCCTCCAACATCAGATGAGTGAGTGAAGAGACAGGCGCTGGGTCATACAGAAACAAATGTGAGGTCGGGGCTGGAAAGGAGCCTCTGCCAGGCAGATGTCACATCCTGAGGTGGCTCTAAAACCTGTCTCCTGGCTCTGCTCTATATGCAGATGAGGAGAAAGAGAATATTTTTTAAAACTTATTCACTTTACATTCCACTCACTGGCCCCCTCTCGGTCATCCCCTCCCACAATCCTTCCCCCATGCCCCGCCCTTCTCCTCTGAGAACATCTGAAACCCCTGGAAGTCAGGAGATGGCTCTGGAAACAGAGTGCTTGTCAGGCAAGCGTTAGGACTCAGCTAGGACCCCAGCACTTGCATAAAAAGCCAGCTGGGGTGCAGTGCACTTGTGGGCAGAGACAGGTAGAGGTGTGGCCTTGACCTTGTCTCTAAACACCTCAGTGGGTGGAGCCCGAGGAATAGCTGCTATTGGTTGTCCTCTGTCCCCTCAGTGGTCCCTCTCCCTCTTCGCCTTGAGAGAAGATGTGTGAGCAGGGCCTGAGAAGGATTTACAGGAGGTGAAGGCTTTTATGGATCAATGCTACATCCCATCTTTTAAGGAGGAACCTGGCACCATTGGAGGGAAAGGGGTCTGGCGAACTATATTAGATCAGAGGCTGGAACTGGGGGCAGAGGGTCACGACCCCAGCATCCTGGCATCTTGGGCAGCCATGGAAGGCAAGGGGGATCCAGAAGTTTGTCCTCTTGGTATCTTTGGCCTGAGCACGGGATACAGCCACATGTGTCTGAGGTCAATTACCACCTGCAGCCCACAAAAGGCAGAGCCCAGCACCGGAGGGAGCTGGTGGATCAACCTCTGTGCTTGACAACAGCAGCACAGGACAGAAGGGAAAGGTCTGAGGGGGACAGGGAACATCTGCTGAATGAAATACAGACACAGCAGACAGAGATCACAGGTTTTCCATGAAAATGAACCCTTGACTCCTAGAGGTGTGGCCCTGGCCAATGAGATTATCCCTGGCTCGAAGGGCAGGCACATGCAGGGAGGTCCAGAGGCCAAGCAGGGTTCCTTCCAGGAACAGCTGAGGGATACAGCCTGGCTGGAGACGCCTTTGGTGACAAAGAGCAGCGAGGCCCAGATGTGGCTGTCAGGAGACCTTGGGTGACCCCGGGGAAGACTTCCCTGTGGATGAGCTCAGCTTCCATGTCTGAGAAATGGCAGGACGATCACGTCTGGACCTTCCTGACCTTGGTGAGAAACAAATAGAGTTGATTTAAGTGTTGAGCAAGCATGGAGGGATCTAGAAAGGGCTTGCCCTTGCTGGAGGGACCTCAGAGCCTGGCAGCGAGGTTCCCCACCCACCAAGGGCAGAACCCAAGGAACTGGCAATGCACTGTGTACTATGTAAGCCCTGGAGACCTGGCAGAGTCTCATGACCAGATGAGGAGACTCCTCCTCGCCAGCTCAAGCAGCCCCGTGAAGGAAGAAACTAAAGCTGGAAGATAGTTCCGGCTCCGCGCCTGGCACGGGCCCACATCTCAGCGAGGATGGCAATGGGTGAAGCCTGCTATAGCCAGTGGCCAAAGGCCAGTGCTGCAACAGGGCACTTGCCTTAGGACTGCAGTGCCACGGCTGAGGCACAGGGGATGGTGTTGCAGGTGAGGCAGGGTACGTGGGTACCACAGCCAGCCCTCTAAATTGCTTTGCTAGAAGGTTTGACCTACAGGAGACAGCCTCCCTGTCAGCAGTGGGATGGTTTAAAGACTCGGATCAGGGGCAGTGTGGGCAGGTCTTGAGGGAAGCCAGAAGCTTGAGCCCGAGGAACCCTAGAGGAAACGAGCAGAGGAAGTCCCAACTCTGTCCTGTGGGGACACGGTGGGGACAGCACGGTGAGGTAAGCACTGTGCATGAGAGGGACACCACTGCACCATGGATGCCACAGGGTGAAGCAAGTGACTGTGTGTTCACATTTGACCGTGAAGGGAACCATAACCACAGCAGCCATAGCGTCCTGTCGGTAGCGAATCCTCATCACTGTATTATCGTGGTGTCGAATGTTCCATGGCCTGGCCCCCATGGCCACCTGTGCACAGTACCTTTCGACCTGTTCCAGGCCACATGTCTGTGCTGGTCACCACTGAGCCTTGGGAGCTCTGCAGGATCCCCAGCACTCCAACTAGAGGGGACACTGGGCCCTTTGGCATGAGATGGAGGACATGGTCTTCCTGTGTGGCCTTTTGTTTCCATGCTCTTCAGACCCCCAGAGCCCAGGGCTCCTTTGGCTTTAATTTACAGCTGACCGGATGCTGAAGGACCCAGAGCCTGCTCCCACCACGCGAACATCTCGTGACGGTGACAGGTGTGATATGACCCCAAGCTTAGCAGCTCTGACAATGGAAGTCACTCTCCTTCAACGCCTCCAACCCCCTTGTGGGTTCCACTGTTTAAAATCAAATCTCAGGGCTCAGGGAAGAAGTTTCATGGATAAAAGCATTTGCCACCAAGTCCAAGGATCTGATTTGAACGCTCAGAACCCACATTAAAACTGGAGGCGTGGCACAGAATCTGTGATCTGTGGAAAGGTGGAAGGCAGACAGGGGAATCCCTGGATGCTCTCAGGCCAGCTGCAGCAAAACGGCAAAGAGGAGCTGTCTACAAACAAACAAACAAACAAACAAACGGTAGGTGAGGATCGACCCCCTACACACTCGCGCGCACACACACACACACACACACACACACACACACACACGTCCCAAGGCCACATGTTGGTACAGATCTGTACTGTACTGACACACAGAGAGTAAGGAGATGACAGTTCCCACTGAGGCTCAGGGTACATGGGAATCCTAAAAGGCAGCTGATTCTCACAAGCCCAGATGCCATGTAGCCCAGCTCTAGCTCCAAGGCCAGCACAAGAATCCCAGAGTCTCCCACATTTTCCAAGAACAGGCCCCTCAAGCACTGATCTGAAGACCGATAGCTCACTCGGCACTCAGTGCCCCACATCGGCAACTACCCTCAAAAGACTCTGGGCCTCTTGGGTGCCAGCCTCCAGCCCTCAGAGGAATCTCTGTCTCTCCAGTATCCTGGGACAGCACAGTTTGGCTCTGGAGGCTGCTCAGCATCTGAACCAGTAGCTAGGGTTCAACAGGACCCCAGGAGGATACTGGGACAGAAATACCCATACCTGGGACACGGTCCACACTGGGTCCCATGAGCCCTGTGGGTGAGGACTCATCAGAAGCAATAGTGCCCCAGTAGCCTGTGCCACCACCAGGCTGCCCTAGGCCATTCCACCTGATGGAGGCACACATGTCCAGGAGCCATGCTGCAGTTTCCATGACTCCCCTGAGACAGGTAGGTAGATGTGTGTCTAAATGGCTCAATGGGACAGGGATGAAACAGATGACAAAGGTGACTGTGCCTCTGAGTTGTGGCATGTGTAAGCTGACTGTGTCTGTGTGCAAACTGTTTGAATTGTTGTTTGGTTGTTTTTTTTTTTTTTTTTTTTGAATCCCGGCCGGTTTGCCTGCGAAGTCTCAAAGCTTCTCTGTGGTGTGATTCATCCCCTCTCCCTCCCTAGGACGGAAGGTCACCTAAGGCTTCAGATTTCTCCTCTAATCTCATCAAAGGCAGTGCTGACCTTCCCCGTGGGTCAGATGAGGTTCCAGGCTGGAGCAGGGACACGAGGGAGGTGTCTGCCAAGGGTCTAACGTGACAGATTTGTTTCCTTGTCGGAGGTTGAAAGACGCGGCAGAGCTTTGCTGTCTTTGGGGTTTTTAGGCGTTTGCCAGCCGTGCAGATGACCACAGAAAACCACAAAACACGATTCTTAATGAGGCCTCGTGATCGAAGGCCGAGATCAGCCAGAGACATTTCCAACACAGTCCGCATCGCATCCCATCCCAGGCAGGGCTTTAAATGTGGCGTGTGAACCGTGGAGGTGTTGGAGGATGAGCTATAATCTCCCTTCCTCCCGCCCCGCATGGAGGCAGCTGGCTTCAATCAGACATGGCCCCTTATCTCCTGCCTGCTTCCCGGTAGGACATCAGAGAGCTGTGTCCACACCAAATATTTGGCTGTATTTTTTTCCCGGGGCTTCTCATGGCCAAAGCTATGCATAGCCACGGAGTTAAATGTGATCTGGTTTACACCTGGCTGCAGCTGGCCAAGCGGCATGGCTCTCCAGGGGATGGGGACCCGTCCTGGACCAACCCAAAGAACACGCTAGGGAGTAGTGGGCTTCCGACTGTACTGTGAGGACACAGCACAGATTCCAAGCTCGGGGATGTCTGGGTCAGACCTGGAAAGGGATCCAAGGGATGCAGTCTGTCCTTCCAGAAAGAGCCAAGGCCAGCTCCACAGACAGTCCTGTGGCCCAAACCATCTAGGACTTTCCGACTGGACCATCCCACTTTCCTTCCAACTCCCTTTGCATCCTGGACCAATATAGCTGGCTGGCATCTGTGCAAGGACCGCAGAGCTTAAACTCCACACCAGACTCCTTGAAGCTGGAGTACCAGGTTGAGACTGTTTTCCACCAACCCCTGCCCAGGGCTTCCCCAGACCAGGCTGTGCCCTCTGCCTCTCACCTCTGTGTCTAATGCTGAAATGTTGTCACTTCCTTCCTCCCCAGCCTCTGTCAGCAGCCTGTCCTCCCCTCTGCTGCTGACGCCACCAGGCTGGACAGGTGTCCCCTCTCTGGTCCATACCCACCAACTGCAGCCCTCCCAGCACCCATGCCCAGGTATGATCCCTGGCTCCAAGTGACTGGTGCTGACCTGTGGCCAGTTGGCTAGCATACGCTGACTCCTGTTCGTGCTCACTTTCGATGGAGGCAGGGTGATGGGAGAGGCTAGGGACCTTTGGAAGAGACAGGCAGGAGGTGCACACCAGAATCACAATGTCGCAGAGTCACACACAGCACACTGATGGAGGCAACTTGTTCATCCATTTGTCCTTCACTCAGCAGCGGCTTATCAGGGCCCAAGGACCACTGAGCCCCTGGTCCCTCACAGTTAGCCTCTTTCTTCGTTTAAGTATCCTCTGCAGTAGAACCAACCAATCCTGGTTTTACACAGGTGGAAACCAAGGCTCAGGGCAATCTAGAGCTTGCCCATAGTCTCTGGACCTGTGAGATCACAGGTGGATGTCGTATAAGCAAGGTGTGTCTCCACAACTGTTCTGAGCTCTGAGCCTCAGGGCTTCCCCTAGTGGCTGACATTCCAGATGCAGTTCAGTCCAGACATGGAGTATGAGCCGGTACCATATATCCTGTCTCCATTTATGGAGGTCAGCTAGCACCAAGTACCGTCTCTAACTGCCTCCTCCCATTCTGAACATGGTTGGTGAGGTAAGATGAGGTCTGTGCCACCCTTTTGGAGGTTGGGAAACAGGCTGCTCTACCCTCAAAATTCTGGCTCTGCCCTATAGACCACACAGCCTGAACTCGCAGCCCATCAGCATGAAGGTTAACTTGACCACCCACCCGGGACTGGCCAATTAAACTCCTTCTTGTGTATCGGAAACTACGAGCCATGCCGTGCTACCCATACCAGGCACCAGGATACAGACACCAGTAGGCCAGATGGCCACCGGCTCAGCCTCCCCTCTTCCCAGGCCTGCAGTTCAGGGCAGGCATATCCACTGGCTCTGCTTGTATCCCCTTTGGAGAAGAGGTCTCTTCCATGTTTATACTGTACAATAAACAGAACTTCCTGATCAAAGGCGGCCCAACCCAAAGACGATTTCCAGGAGTGTTTTCTCAGCTGACGCCATACGCGCATCTGGGGGACTGACCCTGGCTGTGTTTGAGCTTGAGACTGACACCAGCATGTTCCAGAGAGGGACAAAACTCCATGCGTCTACAGGGCAGCCTCTCCTGGCTTAAAAGATGACGGAGCCCAGGTGGTGAGAAACAGAGCTGTCTGCAGCAGTAGCTTCGACCACCCACCACCCACCTCAGAAACATGCAGAGGCTCTGCCGGGAAAACACAGCCTGAGCCTCGAGAGAAGATCCAGGATCCAGAGGGCCCTGGAGAGATGGGCTGTCCTGCTTTCTATCACCAGGTGACTTCATGAGACAAGTCTGCAGACAAATGGCATGGGAAGGAGTTTCTGGAATTTCTACTGTACCACGGATACAGCGCGGTGGTACCCGGAGTGCAGCAGCTAGCACGGGGCAGGTGTTCTAGGCACGTGAAGAATGCAGGGGGCAGGGCGAAGAAGGGGAGGGAAGCCTCCACCCCGCAGATGCAAAGCTCACACACCAGAGACAGCATCTCTTGACTCAGTGGTGCCTCCCCCTGAGCTGGACATACTGGAACACAGTCTTCTAGGCTCTGCAAGATACTATTCACCTTCAAGTCTCAGAGCCCACCGGGGACAGTCTGCCAAGCAGAGAGAGCCAGGGACATGAAAGGACGGGCTTGGTGGTAACACGGGGCCACTCATGCCAATGCCCACACCCCTTCCTGGGCTGCCATTGCTCTCATCAGCTGGTGCTGCTCCTTTGGGACACTGTCAGTTCCTGTCCTTGGGTCGTGTTCTCATCTTTCCTAAAAGTTCTGACGCTGGATGTCCATCTCTTGTAGGTCCAGCTCCACCCAATAGGTTGTCTGCATGAGTCTTCCCCTGCCACTATAACCAATGACCACAGACTCACACTGATGACCACACAGATTGACACTCTGACAGTCCCTGGGTTTGAAACCCCACATCAGTCTCTGAGTTGACATTGGGGATGCTCCTTCTATCAGAGACTGCCTCCCCCTCCCCTGGCTTCTAGAGGCTTCCACATGGCTGGACACATGCCCCTTCCTCCCATCACTCTGGTCTACCTCATCCCTTAACCTCCTTCTGCCATGTGAAGAGTATCCATGGGCTCCACAAAGGAGACTGGCTATCCCCAGGGCCATCTGTCAGACACAGCACTTCTAATACCACACTGCTGTATTCTGTTCTGACACTCAGGTTGTTATTGTTCTGGTCTTCCGCAAAGTCAACCTGATAAGCTGGTGTCCATGTGGCCAAGGTGCTGGGGCTACAGCTGGGGCGTGGCCAGGGTGGGCATGGCCATTATGATTTCTGCAGATTGACATTTGGAATAGGAAGAAGGTTCCTGCACCTCAACCATGAACGCCTGTCTCCCTTCCAGCACTTGGGCACTCTGTCTTCTCTTAGCTCTTTGAGTCACATAGGACTCACTTTAACAAGAGTTGAGTATTTACCAAAGTGGATTCCTGGTGTCAACAATACTTCTGACCCCTTCTAGCCTGAAGACATCACCTATCTCCTAAGTTAAAACAAATCAGTGTTCAATTCACTTATGGGCTCCTGCCTCACACTTGTGAATCAACACTGTCTTGATGTATATTGCAAAAGCTCAGGATAGCCTTGAACCCCCTAGCTAGCTGAGGGTGACCTTGAACTTCTGATCCTCCTGCCTTTGCCTCCCAAGTGCTGGGTCTACAAGCACAGACCGTCCACCCAGTCTGGTGGGTGGTGGTGAGGATGATACCCAGAGTCTCATGAGTGCCAGACAAGTTGTAGCTCTACCAATTGAGCTACATCCCTAGCCCCTTCCCTGAATATGGCCTTTCTCACAGCCTGCCATCCTGTTAAAATGGCCAACAGCAGTCCCTGCTCCGTCCTATCCCATCCTCTAAGTTCTAATGGGATCCATCTAGCTTTCCACATCCTATCTCTGCCCGCAGTCGGCTGCTTCTCCCACCCGCTGTCGGAGCTTGGCTTTAACTCAGCAACTGAGGGTTTTTGTTTTTCCTTAGCCATCACATTTTTCACCCCCAAGTTCTGCCAGTTCAATCCCAAGAGCGTTTATCTTGGTATTGTCCCTTGCAAGGAATTCTTGTCCTATGATGAATAATTTAAATAGACCCATTAGTTCCTATTATTCCCAGAAAGTGATCCTGTGTTTGTCACCCCTGGTAATTATCCCTGGTGACAATTCTCCCCAATGTGTTTTTTATGCATGCTTCGTTCCATAGGCACTGCTCGCACAAGATCCCCGGAGCCCGGGGCTAAGAAAGCAAGCATCATCCCCTTATCAGCTCCTTGGGTTTTCCTTCTGGGCAGACAGTTTGATGCAGCCCAGACCAAGCACAGAAAGAAAGGCCTATGCTTTTTAATGTTCACAGCAAATGTTCACTCACTGCCAGTCGATTGGGAGAGCCCTGAAGACAAGTCTGGCATTTCCACAGGTCGGGAGGCTGAAGGCTTCCCAGCTGCCTTTGCAGTGTGTGCAGAGCGTGTGCAGAGAGTGTGCAGAGCATGTGCAGAGTGTGTGCAGCTCCCAGCCCAGGCCTGCTCCCAGTCAGTGGATGCAGGATCCTCTCCCCTCAAGCTCTCAGGACAACTCCTGGAGCTTCACACGGTTTCCCCCTCTTATCTGCAATGCTAGGAGTAGAACCCAGAGCCCTGGATGAAGCACCCACCACCAAGCTACACCCGGATCCCACACAGCTCACTTCATCTCTCACATCAGACCCCACGTGGCTTTCGGCCTCTCTTCTGCGATGTCTATGAAATAAAACATCTTCTCAGTGCCCAGCATCCCTGACCTGCTTGGCCACACAAGCTTTTAATGCCAGTACTCAGGAGGCATAGACAGGGGAATACCTGTGAGTTCGAGGCCGGCTTGGTGTATACTCCAAGTTCCAGACCAGCCAAGGCTACACAGTGAGACCCTGTCTCGAAATAAACAGTCAATGTGCTGTGTCAACTCATCTCAGTGCACCATTGCCTAGAGGCCTCGTTAGGACCCACAGTTCCCAGACAGCCAGATACAACCCAGCATCCCTTGGTGCCTCCCTGCCGCCTGGTGGAGGGCACTGCTCAAGGGCTTCACACAGGGCTGCCTAGACTTCTCATCCCCTTCCTTTGGTGAAGACTTCAGATTCAGCTGACTAGGGACAGCAGGGCAGACCTTGTTTAACTCCTGACCTTAGCAGGGCTGCTGAGAGAGGTTTCCAGCAGGAATTGAGTAAATGAACAACCTCCCTCCTGGCGCTAGTTAGTAACATCAGCTGAGGTCTGACAAGGGCCATGGGTAGGGGCTGTTGTGACTCCTGCAGAGATGCAGGAAGCCCTGGAGGCTGCCCTCCATCCGAGGCCCATGGCACTGTGGGGCGGAGTCACTGTGAAGGTAGCCTTCTACCATACAGTCAATGGAAGGAAGAGATGCTGAGAAGCCTGTGTGCACTATTTCTGTGGAAGTGCAGTGGCCGAGCCTCCCGCTCATCACCTGTTACAGCCCCTGGCACTCCTGGGCTCACCCAGCCTCTGCTGAGAGGTACAGCTGCATTTTCAAAGGGCTTGAGGCAGAGAGACAGACCCAGCAGCAAGACAAAGATGATACAGGTTCATGGGAGGATGGAAAAATAAGCAACCCTGGCCAGTGAGTGAAGAACACTAGAAAGCCCTGAGCATCCACGGGATACTCTAGGCTGTCAGCTACGCCTTAGATGGACAGAAAGGACGCATGTGAGGAAGAAGTGTAGGCGAGAGCTAAGAGACACCCACCAACCTAACCCTCGCTTCCCTGTGTTGTTACTGTTTTAGCCCTGCTCCATGGTCTTGAGCAAAATGGCTGGCTCCACCAGAGCTTTGCAGTCCATCTTCCTCTTCCTCCTTTACCTCCCAAGCAACTGCAAATCCAGCCACAGTGACCATGTCTCTCCTCAAACTCACTGGACTTTCTTCTCACCTTCTTGCTGGAAAGAACCACTCCCTGTAACAACCAGCAGGGCCCCTCGGCTGGTCTCCCCATCTCAGTGAGCCACCAGTGGCTTCTGAATGGCTACTTACATAGAGTGATATCTAGGCATTGTGCATACATATTTGACTACACATCCATACTTGCCTGTTCACATGTGTGCGCACGCGCACAGTTGCATGCATGCACAGCTGCATAGCTGTGGGCTACACCACTGCACCCATTCCAGAGCACGTTCTCCCATCTTCTTTGGATGCTCACACCTGGTGCATTTCTCAGAGTCTCTTATACACTTACAACATACCCCACTGTGTATATGTCCGCCCACAAAGATTACTTTAGATTCAGAAGAAAGCTCATATTTTCACACCACTCTTTCCCAATAGGTAAGTTCCAGACCAAACTCTGTACGCCTAACCACTGAGCCCTCACTTAGGGTCCTGTTCCACACGAGGCATGCAAAAGACACTAATTGCTGATTCACCCTCTCCATAGGATTGCAGAACGGTGTGCACAGTGTCAGGGAGGGCCAGTAACTTACAGACCAACTGACCGGCTCTATGTCATAGTAGCTCACACTGTCTCACGGGCAGGTGTCGGCAGACGGGTCCCCAGAATTATTAGGAATACATAACTGAGTGGCAGGGGGTGGCAGCACCTGTGTGCTCTAGCAGGTTTATTCAGGGGAGCACACAGCAGTGCTACACACAGTCATGCATGCCTTACCCCCCTGGCAGGCCTTCCCAGTCCCTGTGTAGCTGAGAAAACTCAGCACTGGCCAGTGAGCAGGGACAGAGTGCTGTCAACGTCCCTCTTGATTCTGCCTGTCCCAGGAGAACACGGTCAAAGGTGACTGACTACCTCAGTAGATGCCCTACTGGACACACAAGCTGCACAGACTTCTGTGAGGCCCCTAGGAAAGGTGCCCCACCCCTACGCAAGCCCTGTGATCCCACGTCCTTATCCAATTTTTATCAAGGCTTGGCAAAAACAGTCCCTGGTGGGTGTCTGGCAGTCATCGAGGGCCCTCTGCTCACAGAGCAGCTCCAAAAGCCCACCGAGTGGGCAGGGAGTGTCTGCCTGGATCCTCCCCGTTCCCTGCCCTCGTGGGGATATGGAGTTATTGCTTTCCCATGAGCCAAGCCTTCTCTCACCCACTGACTGGCTGATAGACCTTCCAGAAGCTGAGCACGTCATGCAACGCCCAACGCCTGCTGCTTCTTCCAAGCACATAACAAACTCACCCTTCCTGGAACCAGCAGGACGGACAGATGGGCGTCATAACGTGGACGTGCAGAAGCCAGCCTCCTCCCCACACTGCTTCCCACCCAGCCTTCCATCCAAGCTTCACAAAGTACCTGGGATGAGGTGAGAAGCCCAAGCCTGACCCCACGAAGGCCATCAGGACCCAGCCTGAAGGTCAAACCAGAGCTGGCCCCTTCTTACATCATCCCCAGGGCTCAAGGCTCATCCCCCTGCTTCCACAATGGACCTGCCATACCCCAGGATCGGTTTTATAGAATGAAAGACCAGGGCAATAGCAGGATACCAGAGTTGTGGAGTAAGGCTATGAGGGCTAAAGCGGAAGCAGAACAGATATGCTCAGCAGGCCTCAGGACAGCATTGTCCAGCATCCTCAGGGCTGCCACCGGGCACCCTGTGCCCCTTCCAAGAGTTAAGAAGATGCTACAAAAGTTTCCTTGTAGCTGTGACAAAACATCTAACCAAAGTGGTTTACGAAAGCGTTTATTCTTACGGCTGGAGTTAAGAAGTTGATCACAGTGGGGAGGCGTGGCAATAGGAGCCCGAGGTCACTGGTCACGTGGCATCCACAGTCAGGAAGCAGACAGAGGTGGCTGCTGGTGCCCAGATCGCTTTCTCCTTTCAGTCTGGTTTAAGCGTTCAAGTCACCGGATGGTGCCGCCCACCTATCTCGGTTAAGCTAACCTAATGGCCACATATTCAAACAGACATGCCCACAGGCTTGTCTCCCAAGTGACTCCAGAGCCTAGGCTGACAGCATTAACCGTCACAACATGAACTACTGATGTTCAACTGAACACACATGGTAAACTGTGGCACTGTCCCCACTGTAGCGAGATCCCTGCCTCTCATCACTAGTAGTTCCCAGAGCCTAGTTAACCCTGAGTAAATGATAGCAGAAGCAGTAACAAGGTCTCCTGGTTGGGTGAGACTCGACAGTGGCTGCCTGGCAGGACTACTAGCCATCCGGTTTCCCAGACCCCAACCCAGGGCAAGCATCCCAGTCGGTCAGTTCCGCAGACACTCCTGTTTAGCAACCAGTCTCAGCCAACCCAGCTGGCTCCGTTCAGCCTCAAACTTGTGCCACCTGGAATGAACCCGGATGGTGCATTGCTGACGACCCAATCAGACCAGCCTGGGGATCTTCCCCAGATGACCCCGAGAGCCTGAGCGCCAGGCATTGAGCAACAGGACAAAGCAGATGACAAATGGCTGTGCCAGAGAAAATTCTTCAGTGGTGTCGGACTCGGGGTAAGAAGCCTTTCGGAGATAAAAGGACGCTGGAAACTAGCTAGAAGATGCTCCTCCGCCCCACCCCAAAGAATGCTCTCTCCCTGGGCAGACAGACCACATCTGTCCTGCAGGGGAGCCACAAAGGGTGATTTCCATTGTCAACTTGATTGGGTTAAGAAACATCTGCTGAGCCCTGTTAGCACAGGCCTCTAGCCCTACCACTCTGGACACAGAGGCATGTGGGTCTCTGTGAGCTCCAGGAAAGCCTGGGCTATAGGAAAGAGCAAGAGATGCCAGCCACTTGGCGGGGGTGGGGGGGGTGGGGGGGGAGGCAGAAAGGATGGGGGAGGCAGAAAGGATGGGGAAGAAGAAGTGAGGAAAGTTAAGGTGAGTGTCTGTAAGAAAGCCACATACAGATGCATTCCAGGGGATGATGGGAGGAAGGGGACATGAGAGAACAGGGGAGACTCTGGGGAAAAGGCTGAGTGGAGATGGGGGCATGGAGGCAGAGGAGAGCAGAGACAGGGTGAGCTAGCCGTAACTAGGGATATAGGCAGAAGCTTTATGGTAATGCACTAATTCGAATGCTATTTTTTAAAAAATATTACATTAAAAATAAAAATTGATCAGAGGCATCCCACGTAGGTGAACAATTCTATTCCCAGAGGACATGGTTTATTCCATGAAGATCGAAGTGCCAGGAACAGGACACCTCCCTGTCCGTTATTGGTCAAGAGAGGCCCCAGAAACGCCCACACCTGCTTGCCTACTGTAACTACCACCGCCATGGGCTTTGGTTTCAGGACACTGAGGAATCAATCTCAAACTGACCAGGAAACTCTCTCCTGTTAGCTACCTTCCATGGTGCTGGAAGCTGATAGGTAAGCCACCAAGGAAGAAAGACATCAACCGTCTTCCCTGGTGTTTGACCCTGCATGCAGTAACGCCAGGAAAGGTATGTCACTGGTACATTGTGGCATAGTGGTTATGGGGATAGCCACCTGCTTTCTGCTTGGATGTGAAGTCGGCTCCACAGGAGGGATTTCACCTCATACTGTACACTTGATCAAAAGCCTGTGATTAGAGGAGCTTAGATGCTGAGGGAAGGGAGAGAATCAATGGTGGTGTGTCACTAACAGTCATATCGAACTCCCCCCATAAATACACGTTTATATGCATAGATCTATACTGTCCTTCATGGTGACCAGCGAAGCTTTGTTTTTTGCAGCGAGCAGAACTTAAAGCAGTGATGCATGACTGGCTGAAGCACTTGAGTGTAAGTCTGAGTGCCCAGCTGTAACGGGTCATTGGCGTAAGCATGGGGAACTTCACAGAAGCAGAGAGAGTATGAGACAGGGAGGGAAGCTCTGAAACATGTCAGCTCACAGCAGCTGGGGTTGCCTACACGAGTCCTGAACAAGATCAAGCCAGTCATAGTGTCAGTGTGGCTAGTGAGGAAGGGAGAGTCACTTTTCTCTGGGGGTGAGGGTGAGGGTGGGTTGCACATGCCACAGAGGCTGGCCCCACACTCATGCACTGTGGGCAGCACTAACTGGACTCGAGGGTCTGTTGATTGTTATTATTATTATTATTATTATTATTATTCATGAGTCCATGAACTCAGGAGAGAAGGAGAACACAAGACCCTGGCAGAACTGGAGGAGGGGGAGGTACGGAGTAAGCTCACAATACACTGCACACATGTATTAGATTCTCAAAGAAGAAATGAAACTATTACTTTTAAAGGGGGAAGGATGCCTGCGTATTGATGGCGTTCACCTCTGGGTGTGTCTCTGAGGGCTTCTCCAGATAGGATTTACTGAGGAAGGCTTGCCATGAATGTGCACAGTGCCGTACCGTGTACTGGGGTCCTGGACTGGATAAAAAGGGGAGAGGAGAAAAGAGACATGTACTCTGGTGTTCCTGTCGGAGCACTAGATCTGCCCCCACGAAAGCGAGCGCCCTGCACTGCTGCTCTCATGCTTCCCTCCATGATGCCCGAGCCCTCTCCCCTCAACCTGCTTCTTATGGGACATTTGGTCACAGCCAGGAAAAAGGTCAGCAGCCTTTCTCTGTCGGTTGTCAGAAGTGGTCTGTCACCTGGGCCATCCCAAAGAGAGCAACACTCTTCAGAAAGGATGTCAGCTCAGCTGGGCTACCAACATAGAAACTGGTGCATAGAAGATTTTAGGGGACCCTTGAATACCTGTGTAATTATTAAAGAATTGATTTTTTTATTCACGTGTACCTGTGTCTAGGTACACATGAGTGAAGTTGTAACTGTTTTGTTTTGGGTTTTTTTGTTGTTTTTTTGTTTTTTTGTTTTTTTTTTAAGGAGAAAGAAGACAGTACAGATGTGTATAATCACACAGGAGGATAATCACAATGTGCAGGTCCGCAAGGATGGCTGCAGGTAAGCTTGCTTCCCTGATGACAAGTACGAGCCAGTCGGTGGACTCAAACCTTCACCGGGCCCACCATGATGCTCCCCATCTGCCATGGAAGTGGAGAGAGCATTTCCTATCCTGAAGGTGCACCCTGAGTCCTGCCTTGAATCTCTCAGAACAACTGGAAAACTGCTTCCTACAAGGACACAGAGACTAGACCTTCCCATGCATCCTCACCAGCTCTGGGCTGCAGTCTGCTTCATTCTCACCTAGCAGCCCTCTCCCTCCTGGCTGAGATTAAAGACGTGGACACTGTAGACGTGGTCAGAGTGAGACACAGTCAGCATGAGACACTGGTCAGGTTGCTAGCAGGCTGAAAGTAACAGCCACGCCCAGAAAGGGCGGGCCTGTGTGGCTGTGCAGCTGTGAACTGCCCCAGGGGCACAGAGGAGGGACACTCCTCGGTGAAACTTCAGGTAGCACAGCCAGTATGGCCATACCTGACCCTCCAGGAGGACCTGATCCTGGGATGTGCAGGATCTTCTAGGTGGGGATGCACCGATCTTCATGAGAATGGATTCTCTGTAGTGCTGCCCAAAAAGCTACTCGACAGCACCCTCTGCAGATGTGTTCGCGTGTGTGACACTGCTTCTGTGCCCTCCAATCACGGCTGCAAAGTGAGCTTAAGGTACAACCCAGACTCACAGGCCACCTTGCCGCCTAGTCCCAGATACCCACGTTGCCCTTCTCACCTGTCTACGGCATCCATTCTGGATGTTTCCATTTTATTGGCCACAGAGACATCCATGGTCACTGCAAACATTCACGAGAGTGAGATGCAGACTCCTTAAGCATCTCTAAAGTGTTTCCACAATGGTGGTAGAGCTGGATAGGGCTCTGGTCTCTCAAATTCCCATGAGTATGTGACACTGGAGTGCAGTGTTTTCCACTGTGGGAAAGATCTAATCACTCAATGTCACAAAAAGACAGAGTGACAATGCCAGTCAGCCATCTCGGGTACTGGTGACAGAGAGTACAGTACAGGCCGCATAGCCAGTGACCAACAGTATAGGGACAGACCTACAGACTCCCTGGTACCTGGGTGCAGAGGGATGGATCCAGGTGCCCCTGGGCTGCAAGCAGGCACAGGCCTGTTGTGAAGCAGAGTCCTATCCCGAGTGAACGGCAGCCAGCTGAGGTCATTGTGAGGCTGGGCTGCGGGAGGGTAATTTCCAAAACATGTGGATGCAAGCAGCCACGGAGCATCAGCACCCCAGGCTGTGATTCAAAGCAGATGGAGAGGCTGGGAGTGTCCCCACAGAAGACAGGCCTCACAGGGATGGTGATTGAAGCCTCTGTCCTTAGCTCCCCTGAAGGTGTGGCTGGGTACAAGCTGCTCTGAGATCGCATGTGCATCCTACCTAATACTGTTGTGACCCGTGTGAGCAGCAAGAGCCCAAGCCACCTACCGACAAGTTGTAGAGGTGAATCCAAACAGGGGCCAAGTCCCTGCCAGCAGAATAGGAGAGGACACAGCCAAGCCCAGGCCCTGTGCCTATCACCCACAGGAAGTACACACAAAATGCCAGTGGGTTCTGTTCTGTGGAGCCAGAGGCACCTGCCTGCATCTCCCCAAGTCTGATAAATGCACACTGGACCATGATCAACCGCACACTGGAGCCCAGGGCATGGAACGTGATTTCAGAACTACAGGAAAACAGATTCCCTCCAAGGCAGGGCTGTTGGATGGCCCAGGAGGAAAGCTGACGGGGACCACCACCACGGGGAAGAGAGTACAGGAGATGTCCCCGGACCAACCCTGCTGCTTCACCTTGGAGGATGCAGCCTCTGATCTGTTTGCCTTCCTTTATTTTGGGTTTTCATTTTCAATACTGTATGACTGAGAAAAAACTGACATCTAAAAAAAAAAATGGTAACGGGGTATGATATGGGTGTTAATTTCTCATGTCACCAGAAAACAGAGCCTCATCCCTACTGGCCATCTGGTTACCTGATAGCTTCTATCTCATGCCCTTCTCCAGGAACAGGGATGGTTTTAATGTCACTGAATTTCAGGTCTGAGTATGTCCCAGGTTGGGGATTCAGAGCTGTCACTCCTGTCCTGAGCACGTGTGGGCTGGGGCTCAGAAGCATCATTCTGGGGTCAGTGTCTGGGGAATAAGAGCTTTGATCGTCACTGGCCATTTAAGGTCCCTCCACCCTGAGGGGAGAAGCCAAAAAACCCCATGGGAGTGTGGGTGAGCACTGTTTCACCACCAAGTTCCCTGCCCAGCACGAGTCTGAGGTGACCAGATCTCTCTGCTGTCCTGTCCTGCAGCGTGATCAGGGGCGCCTTTGTATTACAAAGGCCACTACAGTAGCACTCACCTTTAAACAGATGGGTATAAGCTGGAACGCATGCATTGCGCCATCAAACTTGGCCTTGCTGCTGTGAATGGCATGCAGAACTGATGGAGGGGGTAACCAATACCATAGGAATAAAGGTAGATGCTGGGTAAGGTGTTACACGCTTGGGTACGGTGGCACACGCTTATAATCCCAGCACCTGGGTTGGGGGAGGGGCAAAGCAGGAGGAACGCCACAGCGTGAGCCCAGCCTGGGCTACATAACAAGATCCTGTCTCAAAATAAAGCAACAGCTAACCCAGGTCTGGAGGCCCATGCACAGCTGCAACCCACCCACCTCACCGTGAGGGTGGGAGGAGCAGGGCAGGTCACCCTCGTGTGTAAATAAGGACGCGGCAGTGCTATGAAGGTCTCGACTGATCCTGGGGTCAGAGGCGTTTGTTGACATATCCTATCAGATATTTCAGGGGCAAAACTAAATTATGCAAATTTACTTAGAAAATATAGGTAACACAGAGCTACTTCCCTACTGTGATATGAGGCCTGTTGCAGTAAAAATTAACTGGCGATTTTCTACCCCGCCTTGATCATTTAGTTCCCAAATAAAGGATCTGAAACCTTTATACTTACAATAAGCCTTAACAGCTGGGCAGATATCAACCTCTATGCTAGTTTGTCTACTTCCTGGTCAATAACCCCAGATATGACTTGCCAAGTTCAGTGGCCACTCCTACTCCAGTTGGCCAGTCCTCACGAGAAGTTCTCACCCTCCTTTACCCCTCAAAGTCTTTCCTCTCCTCTCCCCTCTCCCCTCCCCTCCTCTCCTCTCCTCATGGTCTCTGCCCATAATGAAAGCCATGCCTGCCTCTCTTCTGCCCAGCTGTACATTTTTATTCAACCAATAGCTTTAAATGAAGGAGCAAGCTTCCGTAGCATCACTCGGTGTGCATGAGGATGTCCTCATGTCTGAGGCAACCAGACCTTGCTGGCCAGTGTTTAGTGTTACAATACATAACAACAGACCAAACCTCAACCGGACACTGATGCCAAAATCAAAGATACTGAGGCAGACAAGCCTAGGGAATAGTTTAGCAACCTGGAACTCCACTTGATTTGAGCTCCGCACACCTCTAACAATGCACTTGAAAACCTGGGACCGCGGCTGCATCCAGTTTTACACACATTCCATTCTGGAGAATGGAATAAGTCTCTCCTACAAGTCTACCATCAAGAACTTCCCTTTCAAGCCAGGGATAGCGCACGCCTTTAACCCCAGCACTTGGGAGGCAGAGGCGGGTGGATCTTTGTGACTTTGAGGCCTGCTTGGTCTACACAGTAAGTTCCAGGACAACCAGGGCTGTTACACAGAGAAATCCTGTCTAGAAACATACAAACAAACAAACAAACAAACAAACAAAAACTCTTTCATGAACAGTTTCTATTCAAACCAAACATATTCAGGATATCCCTAGGTAAGAAATGCAGGGGTAAATCTGGTTTACATTGTTTTAGGATACGCGTACAACAAGGTAAACTGTAGCCTGAGTGAGCCTTTAGAAAGGGTCCTCTTTACGTGTGCCTACTGTGGTGGTTTGAATATGCTTGGCCCAGGGAGTGCCACTATTAGGAGGTGTGCCCTTGTTGGAGGAAGTGTGTCACTGTGGGGGTGGAATTTGAGAGAGCCTCCCCCTAGCTAGCATATGGGAGACAGTCTGCTCCTGGCTTCTTTTAGATGAAGATGTAGAACTCTCAGCTCCTCCTAGACCATGCCTGCCTGGATGCTGCCATGCACCCACCTTGATGATAAAGGACTGAACCTCTGAACCAGTAAGCAGCCCCAATTAAATGTTGTCCTTATAAGGGTTGCCTTGGTCATGGTGTCTGTTCACAGCAGTAAAACCCTAAGACACCTGTGTTCAGTTGGGTATACATAGTATTAAAGTCAGACCCTTCCTGGGAAAGGACATGCTGCTCAGTGAGAAAGGGCTTGCATAATCCAAACCTGTCAATCAAAGTAGGGGCCCCTTCTAGCCCCTCCCCCTTCTCCTAAGATCACATAAAAGAAGCCCCAGGCAACAGGTGGGGGCAGAGCACTCTTTGCTGCATTTATTTATTTATTATGATAGATTCATTTTACTTTATGCTTTTGTCTGCTTGTATGCATGTGTTCTAGGATGCCAGAAGAGGAAGTCTGTAGCTCCAGAGAGCTGCGAGCTGCTGTGTGGGTTCTGAGACTGAACCAGGTTCTCTGGAACAGCAGCCAATGCTCTTAAACCACTGAGTCCTTTCTCCAGGCCGTATTTGGTTTTATTACACTTATTCTTTTATGACGCACACACACACACACATGCACACACACACGCACGCACGCACGCGTGCGCGTGCACACACACACAACGCACGCATGCGCACACAAGCACACACACACACACACACACACGCATCAGGGCGTGCATATGGAGGTCTGATGTTCTCTCCTTCCAGAATGTGGGATGTGCGTCTGAGGAATCCCATCCATGACGGCAGACTTAGCAACAAGCACCTTCCATGAAGCCATCTCACCAGACCAACAAAATCACAAGGAAAGGAAAGAAATCAACAGAACAGAAAGATGCACAGTCCCTCAACAATGTGTCATTTCAGAAGCCCAGAACTGGAGTCACTGTTGCAATGAGGGGGGTTCGGTTCAACAGGAAAGTCAACCAACACAGCACACGGAAGGAACCGAAGGAACCATGAGATCATCCAGAGCAGCTACGAACACCTTCTCTTTAGATAAATGAAAAGTCAAAACAAATCAGGAAAGAAGAGAATGCCCAAGGTCTGAGGAAGGACTATGGGGTGCAGAGCCTCCATTCTCCTCAGTGCTAGTCAGCAGACTCTCCCAGCAGGCCAGGTCCATCGCCAGGAGCTCTGTAATCCAACTTCTGCTCACGGCCATCCAGGAGGCTGCAGCCAGCACGCAGGACAGAAGCAGGCATGAGCGGGGAGGGGCAGAGGTCGATCCCTCTCACACAGAAGACCCCTGCACTGCACAGATAATCCTAAGGAATGTTTTAAAACCAGAGCTGTGCACAGCAGGGGCCCATCCACAAACACTGACTGCCCTCCTCCAGATAGCACCAGCCACTGGGAACCCAAGTTGGTGCTGGGTTTTTTAAGATAACATTTGTTACAATATTTGCGTGCTTAAGGGATGAGCTTAACAAAACAGGAGGTAGGGTCAGTGATTGAAAACTGTGAGTCAGGGCTAGGTATGTGCTCTGTGGTGGAGAGCTTGATCAGCTTGCATGAGCCTCTGCACTCCATCCCAGCGTGGAAGAAACAAAGGGGAAGAAGAAAGATGGAAGGGAGGAGAAAAGGAGAAAGGGAGGGAAAAAAGGAGGGAAGGAGGGAGGGAGAGAGAGGGGGAAGATAGGAGGGAGGGAGGGAGGGAAGAAGGGAGGGGGGAAGATAGGAGGGGGGGAGGGAAGAAGGGAGGAAGACAGGAGGCCATAAAGCCAAAGTGGGTTGAGGAAAAGTGACAATTTAGAAGACATATTATTTTAAGACATTAATTTAAGGTATATTCTAAAGTGAAGATGTGCAGGCCGGCAGCAGCAGAAGACCCTGAGGAAACTCTTGGGTGGTAGAGGGGGGCATTGAGGGAAACAGCCACCTCTTCCCCACAGCTGAACTAGTTCCCATTTGTATGGAAAAAGTAGGAAATTCTACCCTGACTTCATAGCATATTATCCTAAAATGGATTATAGATATGAATTTATGAAAACCCCAATCTATACAACTTCTAGAAGAAAACAGACAAATTTTTATTCATGATCTTAGCAGAAACAAATGCTTCTTAAAGAGAGTAGAGAAGGCATGAAGCATTTTTAAAAAGATCGATACTATGAATATCCAAAGCCACCGTTCTTCAGAAGAATAAGCTAGACAAAGGAGTATGTTCCTATTATTCTGCAAAGTGGAAGCAGGAAGATTAGAGGTTCAAGGCCAACCTGGGCTACATCAGACTCTGTCTAATCAGGTGATAGACCCTCAGAGTCGGGAATCACGGAGTCACAGGCCCACCCTACACCTGGAGTAGAATGGCTGAGGAGCAGTAACTGACGACAGTACCAAGGGCCAGCATGACACTGTGGACAGGCCATGGAGGCACTCCACCAGCTAAGCACGTGAAGCCACTGCTCATGTTTGCAGGCATGACTCCAGAGTCACAGTGTGTGCAGTGCATCCAGGCACGCCCCCAGCACAGCAGCACGGTGACAGCAGAGCTCCTGCCAAACTCGTATTCTGTAGGCGGCTCGTCACAGCAAACAGCACTTCCATCAACCAAGCAGCACACATCTACACACCAAGTGATACAGGGGTGAGATTTTAATAAGAACACTCCAGGCAGGGCAGGTTTTGAAGCAGGGTCTCCCTGTGTAGCCCAGGCTAGCTCCAAATTTGCCACCTTCTTGCCTCAGCCTGATGCTGGGGTGGCAGTGTACACAGCCGCATCTGACTCACACAAAGATATATTTACAATAAAGATGTTGGCCACAGAGAGCCGTAGTGAGAACAATGTTTGCCGCCCCCCCCCCTCCCGCCTTGCTCACACCAACCCTCCAGGGACTCAGAAACGCTACTGCTCCGGAGGCCTCTGGTTTTCACAGGTCACTGGCCTGCCCCACTCCCACCAGATCCGCCCCAGGTTTTGAAAGTGAAACGTTCATCCTAAGAGAACGTGAGGTCAGGGGAGCCCAGCATCAGAGGAAGAACAGAGTTCTCTAGAAAGACCCACAACTGATACATACAGAAGGGACAGTACAGAGAAGACTCCAGAGTGAGGTGAGACCTGTAGTGGGCAGAGTCAAAAGATGCCTTTTAGATGTGTGAAAATTGCTTAGTCAGGATCCCCACTACACCCAAGGCTGCACATGAAAACCAGAACCCAGGGGCACCTCTCACTCCAGATAACCACGCACGGTCCTAGAACTCCAGGACACCCACCGCTCAGTATATAGGCAGAGACCAAGAGCAATGCAATGCTCTGCTCTGCACATCTGGAGAGACGACACCTTGATCTGCCCTGTGGCTGGAGAGTCTCTCCCAGGATCCTGATCCTCCAATCAGAGATTTCTGTTAAGAGACTGGACCCGACTTTCAGCTGAGATACAGGTGAGCAGCCTTGGGGAGGCAGGCATAGAACTGGAGTTACGGAGTTAGAGCGTGAACCTTGTGTGATGATCTTCACCATAATACAGTGTAACTTGTTATACGAACTACACATATCTGCCTTCTTGCTGGTGACCTCATCACATCAGCACCTGATGACAAAGCTCCTGACCCCATGTGACTGCCCAGGCCAGCAAGCAGTACACAGGAGCCCCAGCTGAGTGTGGGGGCTCACTCATGTAGACCCAGCTACTCAGGAGGCTGAGGCAGACGACTGATGGAGTCAAGGACTTCCGTGTGGGTGTCCATGCTAGGTTAAGCATCAATATGCTACCCTCCTGAGAACCAGGGACCACTTGGTTATCTAAGGAAGGTCGAACCAGCCCAGGTAGAAATATAGCACGGCATTAGGATTCAAACTGATCAGACAGGAAGTTCAGAAGCCAGAGCCATCCCGGTGAGACACGTCTGGGCTGCACGGAGCCACCTACCTGTGCCATCTTCTGATCACAACAGACTGTTTTAAAAGGTAGAACCAGAATCTAATCCAACCTCTATCTCTACTGAGCAGTTTGAAGGAATGCAGGAGACAAGGAATGTATTAAGGCTACACTTGGGTTTGATCGCCCAACCCAGGATGATGGGCAGATCCATCAATCTGAGGGATGTCCAGTGTTGGAGAACCAAGAATCAGGTGACAGGTAGGGGGATCCTAGATGCCCTATGGGTTTTAAGCTGCCGTCTGTCATCATTCATAGGCAAATGAATAGAAGGCTTCCTGGTTGTGCCACACTGGGAAACAGGAGCGAGTGGGCTGGAAGGCCTGTGCCTGGCATAGCTGAGCAGTGAGATTCGCTTGTCCTGTCTTTCTTCTGAGAGGTCCTCACTCCTCCTACCCCTGCTCCCTGTCCTTACCCTGGATACACTGACGCAGCTCTGTCCATGGCCATGAGAACAGAGAGACAGACTGACATGGGACCCCTATTGTAAAGAATAAACCTGCTCTCAGAGGCCATCCTGGACACATCACAGCAGTGCAATGTGGTCTGGCAGCTGCTTTGACAACTCGGGATTAGGAAGACAGGATGAGGAGGTTACGGAGAAAGCAGCGAGTGATTTATCATCCTTAGGCCATTGGAATCAATTATGGATGCACACAAGTATGTATGGCATTTCACCTACTCAACTCTCCCGGAGGCCCAGGGCTGGGCTTAGACATGGGAGCCAAGAGCCCAGCATTAGGGCCAAACTCTCACGGGCCCTGGGCCAAATGAACCCCCTTCAGAGTTCGTGTTCTATCTACATAATTGATGACATCTCATGTTGAAGCCTGACCAGGGCTTGTGACCAACGTCAGCTTTCAGCTCATGATATAGTAGGGACTCCACTGCCCTCAGAGTCCCCACTCACTCCAACCCATCCTCTCAAGCCCTGGAACCAACACTACCAGCTCCCAGGGACTGATCCCACTGCCCCCAAGCGGAAGCCAGACGATCCAGTATAGCATGTTGGCCTTCCAGTTATGGTGGCCTGATCCACCCCTTCAGGATCAGCGTGGGACACCCACAAACATCTTTCACCCAGTGGGGAGCTGATGCGTATAGCAGATCTCTGTTTACTCAACAGGCCCTACCCAGGGGTACAATGACTCGGGTTTTCTGGTCTTTAGCCTTGTCCAGCAGTGGCTTCTCTCATACCCTCTGCTGCCATGCTGGGTTCTAGCCCAGCCACTGGAGGTCCAGGGAGCCCTCTCCCTCCCCACCCCCCATCATCAGTAGGTGGCTAGGTGATATGCCATGGCCACTTCCTCCAGCCACCCTTAAGTAAGTTCCCAGCCCCTGCACTAAGGCTACCCTCTCACACCTGATGATGTCACTCTAGGAAATGCAAATGAGGGCAAAGCACAGAGTGGCTTGTCCTGTATGGAGTAGGTAGAACCCAGCCTTCTGCCCACACCAGGGGGAGCCAGCTCCTGCCTGGTGGTGGGCCTCTGGCTCCCTTTAAAGACCCCACCCAACCTCAGGGTGGCCCTGAGTCTATTCTGAGCCCTCTGAGAAATGAGCCAGGGCAAAGGTTTCTCTCTTTTCACAGACTTGTGTCTCTGGCACGTGTGCTCTCTGTCCTGTCTTGGGGGAGGTTCCCTAGCTGCTTGATGGAGTTTGGCTTCCCCCACCCTATTCTTCCCAGAAGAGCCTGATCTCTGGATTAGACAAAGCCTCACTCTGCAAACTTGGCTGGCCACGGTCAGAACAAAACTCAGACCTCCCATCTACCTACCCACAATTCCCTCGTTTTACCGGGAGGAGCAGGCTGAGTAGCTGAGGCTAGCCTCCCTGCCAGTCAGCCACCTTCGCTTCCCTTAGACAGAACTCAAGTAGCGAGGGGCCGGGAAGCCCACTGCGAGCTGCAAACTCGAGGTTGTCCCCAGCTGTGTCACAGGCCACCCCCATCCAGCAGGAACAGCTTCCTGCACCAGAGCCCCAGTCCCCTCCCACTTCTGGAACATGCACCCAAGCCACAGACCCGAAGTCCCATAGCAGGTGTTGCCTACGGCCACACCTGCAGCAAGGGATTCCAATGAAAACCTCAATGTCTGGCTGCTTTTACGCAACCGGCCGGAAAGGGAATTGGTGACCTGGAGAATGGCTGAATGCTTCCAGAAGAGCAAGGTCAAGCTCATCGGGACAGCTAATGATGATGGATGCAAGCTAGGCTGGAGGGGCTCCTGAGGATGCCCCAGGGATGGCAGTGGGCGAGGCCTCTGAGCCTGGGATCTGCCCTTAAAGGAACAGGAAGGAGGGGAGGGAGGGAGGGTGGAGAAACAGACTCCCGGCCAGCTCCGTGACCCCTCAGCTTATGCGAAGCAGCCATACTTGCTCTCTTCTTTGTCAAGGCTCCATGGAAGCTCAGCAAACTGAGGTGGGAAGAGGCTGTACTTCCAGCCTGCCCACTCACTGCCTAGCCTCTGCCTCAGAAGCCGTGAAGGCCTGCTGGGTATAAGGGAGTGGCCTCTGGTCTCCTGCTCCATTGCTGCCTCTTCAGAACTGATCTGTAAATTCCCCCGACACTCCCCATGAATTTGCCTGCTTGGCTCAGTGGATCTGTGAGATGCTGGCAGCATCTTCCCATCTCCCTCATAAATGAATGCATTAAGATTGCTGGCATGTATGCCTTTGGTATGTATATGTCAGGACATCATCTTCTAAAACCCGCCTTTCATACAGGGGTCGCACTGCTGGGAAACCGTAGAGCAGCAATCTGAGCCCAGATCAGCCCACTCTACCCAGAGAGGGAAATCAGCCCCACATCTGCATGTCATTGAAGTGCTGCTCTGCTTTATGGTGGAGGAAGTCCAAGTTCAGGGATGGGAGAGAAAGCAAAAGCCAGCAGACAGGCTGTCCCAGGTGCTGTGTGCGGCCTGTTGCCCTTACTAAGAAGCTCAAAGCTGACCATCTTAAAGACACCACCTTGGGGCAGAAGAAGGACGGGCTGACACCCAGAGAGGCCCCAGGTGAGGGGCTGGTATTTCAGAAGGATTAGACTGTGAAGGAACGCCTAACACTGGGCGCTGGCTTTGTATGGGTACAGAGGAGCAGGTGGGTACCAAGCAGCTGCTCAAAGGATTCCCATAGCAGGGCGCTAAAAAGAGACAAGGGCTCCCGGATTGTCCAAAGCTCTGGGCAGCTTTATCCCCCCTCCATCGAGTTCTGGCTCAGAGATAACGATGATTGCTCCCCGGGGCCCTCAGAACATCCTAACCTAGCATGTGAGCGGATCCTGGATTTGAGCATCCCGGGCTCTGGCAGTCTGTGCTCACGATGGCAAGTCTCCGAGCAAGGCTCTGACTCCTGCCCATGTGTACCGTGGGGTCCGACTATGGGTCTCACCCAGGGTCACAGGACATCTCAGAAGGTCACTGAACCTTTCCCTTTCACAGCTTATCCACATGCAGCATCTCTTCACACCCTCCACCCTGTGACCAAACAGGTTTCCGAGGTGGCTGAGCTGCCCAGGGCATCTCTGCTCTGTTCTGCTTCATCTTCCCATGGTGCAGGCTCCTGTGCAGGCCCAGAATGGTGGAAACTATCAGAAGCATCACAGTCTTCACCAACACACCTGGGGGTTCACCGTGGCACCCCAGAATCGATCAGGACACCGCACAGGGTGACGATGTTGCTCCTACTGACCACCATCCTGGGCGCCTGTGAGGGCAGAGCTCTGGCTCCTGCGTGAGATTGAGCCCAACCTTCAAACGGGGCTATTTTATCAAATTCCAGGTCCACCCCTCCAGAAGGGTGAGCCCTCCATCCCCGTAAACACACAGAAGCCCAGGGGAGGCAAACTCTGGTACCCACCATAAGCCAGGGCCACTGAGCACTTTCCTCCAGCCCGCCTGTCCACACTCAGTCATGGGGCAGTGAGACTTGACCGTGGGAACTAAGAGGCTCCTCCAGAAGCCTCAAGCTACTCAGGGGGTGAGAGATGAACTCACTGTCCATGGCTGGAAGCAATAATAAACACACGCAGGCAGGCAGCAAGAACGTGGAGGCCTGCAGCCCACAGTGCAGTGTGTGATAAACAAGAGGCCCGTATTATACTCCAAATATACGGTCAGCCCTGCACCCCAAACACGTTCACCCCTCTACCCAAAATACAGCTCCATATCTCACACCTAGTCCCATACCCCAAACATAGTCCAGCAACCTAACTATGCAGCCTTACACCCCAAATATTCCATCAGTCCTGTACCTTAAATACAGTCAGCCCTGTGTCTCCAGCACACAGACAATCCTACACTAGGAGAGTGATTAAGAAGGGAGATGCTGGCCTATGAGATTAGGCCAGAGGCCACAGTGCTGGGTGTTCTCAGTCACCCGCTACCTCATCTACTGAGGTACATCCTCTCACTGAGTCTGGAACTTGCCGTTTCAGCTAACTGGCCAGCGAGCGAGCGAGCATCGAGGATCCGCCTGTCTCTACCTCTTCAAAACTGGGGTTAAAGATGTGCCAGCCTCATCCCATCCCCCATGCCCAGCTTCACATGGTGCTGGGTGTCCATGCGGGTTCTCCCCTCACCACTGAGTTACCTCCCCAAGCCCTCAAACGCTTATTTTTAAAAGTGAGAGATAAAGTCAGAGGATTCTACAGACACAGAATGCTTGCTCCAAGCGCTCTCTTGAGCTGTGGGTCGCAAAAGTGACCATGAGGTCATTAAAAAAATTGGAGACAGTAAAAGATTACAATCAAAAGTTAACTCAAAATATAGGAAGCAAAGGCTTTGAGTACTCTGCGTCATTCCTCCACGTGTGAGGGCATCCTAGGACATTTTTTTCAGTTGCATTGTACTAAAATGTTTCATTTTAAAAACTATTGTTTAAGTTGCTGATTTAAGTTTCATAATAAAATAATTGTTAAATGAAATGTGTACAAGACATTTTTAAGAGACAGCTCAGCACTAAGGATTATTAAAAAAAATAACAATCAACTATAAAAAACCATCAGAGAGTTCTGTCCTACAAGTATCAAATATTCAGCCAAGATTTAATCCTTTATGTAAAAACAACCACATCCATCTCATTAGAATGCAAATTGGTTTTCATCTTTAATAACTGGTGAATGTTGAAATCCATCCAAATGTTCTAAGACAAACTTGTGGGCTAGTGAGATGTGCAGTGGGCAAAGGTGCTGCCCACACTGCTGACAACCTGAGTCTGGCCACTGGGACCCACATGGGAGAAGGAGAGAACAGACTCTCACACATTGTCCTCCGACCTCCAGGAAGGTACTGTGGCATGTGTGCACGCCACATACAAAATAGATAGTGTGAAAAGAAAGTATCTGACTTCTTATTCAGCATATTTCATCTGTCTGTAGAATCCCCAGCATTGCCAGTCTGCTGCCCTCGGACACGGCCCGGGAGCAGACAGAAAGGAAGGAAGGAAGGGCCAGTGATGGAGATCTCAGCAGCCCACAGGCTTCTGGGGAAAGGACCTCCCCAGCTCAGTGGTTCACTGCCAGGCCCAGCCACTGGAATGGAGCAGACAGGAAGGCAAAGCAGAGAGCAGTCCTCAACCAATGCAGGAGAGGCCAGGACCTAATGGAAATTTTAGAACCTGGGGGTCAGGAGAAAATATTCAGACCTGGGATCGCATGAAAAGTCTCTGGCAAGACCAAAACTATGGTTTATAGGGAAAGTGGTGAATTGCGCTTCATCAAAATGAGACTTGATCACTGGTGACAAGTTAGAAGGATGAAAAGAGAGCACACAGGGAGGGGACATTGCTGAGGTCCCTTCTAAGGAGCTCCCAATCTCGAACATACCAAGAAGTCTCATAACTGCAGAGCAAGCACAATGGATGTGCCAACTGGAAAATGGGCAGAGGTTCAGAGAGCACTCCCTGGAGGACGGAGGTTGGTGATGAGTGGGGCATGAGAGATGTTAGGTGGGGGAATGCACATCACCGTCGGCTACCAGAGTAGCTGAAATGAGGCAACCATCAATACGGGCAGGGACTCAGAAGATCGGCCCTCTCCAGAGCAAGGGACACAGAATGGGGCAGTCATCACAGGACGGTGCTACTGTGTCTCCTAAAGCCACATGCACAGCTGGCACCAAGTCCAGCATGGGCACACGTAAGGAGCTTGTCCCAAAGGACAGACCCGTCCTCACATAAAAACTACAAGAATGTTCCCATGCTAGTTACTCTTCTTGTTGCTATGACGATGTACCAGGTGAGACACTACTTACAGAAGGAAGGGGTTAATCTGGCTCACAGTTTTGGGGTACGGTCCCATCATGGTAGGCAGGAGCAGAAGGCAGTTGGTTGGTCACAGGGCAGCCACAGTCAGGCAGAGAGTTGAATGCTAGGGCTAAGATCCCTTCTTTTGATTCAGTCTGAGACTCCTATACATGCGATGGTGCTACACACAATTATGGTGGGTTTTCCCATCTCAGGTAGCACAATCTAGAAACTCCCTCACAGATGTTTCCAGGGGTTTGTCTCTCGGGTGATTCTTCAGCCTGTTGAGTTGACAATCATTATAAACCAGCTTAGCCCACGTGTTCCTCAAGAGACAAGCAGACCTCCCCAGCTATTGATTCTTCAACCCACCTCCCTCCTCAGTGGGTCTATGCTCAGCACGCCATGTTCCAATGAGCTCAGGCCAAGATGGCTGATGGGACAGGAGATCTCACTAAACCCACCTCCAATTAGGAACAATTCCACACACAGGCTGAGAGCCCTACAAAGCTTAGGAAAGCATCGTCTCTGGACCAGAAACATGGGTCCCCAAGACCTCACTACTGAGAAGCCATCTGCTGCAGTCCTCTGCCCCTTTGTCTATGTCTTCTGAGCTTGGAGAGCAGCCATGACCACACAGAACACAGACGCGCTGTCCTCCTTCCCGGGTCATGTCTGGCAGACCTATGTGAAATCCACTCCAGAACTGCGCAGTGATCCATCAACAGCCAGTCCCAGGGGTGCCCAGCCCACCCGGAGAGTCAAGCACTGTTGACTATGGAACGGGAGAGTGCCAAGTCCCAGCGTGAGAGCCTTCATATGATGGCTGGGGCTGTCCCTGACCCTGCATCCTGGGCTGCTTCTGGAGACACGGTCACCATGGGAAACAAGTTCTACCAGACCAAGGGCCGCAGGCTTCACTGTACTGTCACACCTGTGTAGGAATGGGCAAACAACCCATCCACCTGCTGTGGCAAAGGGGAGGAGCTGAGGCCTTCTGTCCATGGGTTCCGGTAAGGGTTTTGGTCTTTGGAAAGGCTTCGTAGGACATATATGTATGAAAGCTGCCCTATTTCAAAGTTGAACAGAGGGAAGCCCAGGACACAGAGCCACCCACCTAAAGCCACACAGCAGCTCAGGACACTCTCATTCAGAGTCTCAAGACCTTGCACCAAAGATAACAGAGACCTTGGGTACACAAAGCCATGTGCCACCTTCAGTCCAGGGAGGGGACAACCCCAGGATGCTTCAGCCCCTTCCTAAAATGCCTGGAGCCCCCAAAGACCTGCATTGAGAGCTACTCCCCCCCCCCTCCTGTCTGGTCTGGGTATGGAGTACTCCCTGCAAGAGGCTCCACCCCCAGCTGCTGCTGGTGGTGATACTGAGTGCTAATTGGATAATGAGAACATCTGCTTCACTAGCAGTCCACAGAGATTTGCTATAGGGATGCTCTATGAGGAGGGACAAAAAGCCCGTGTGGAAGAAGTGGCTGAGCGGACAGGATACCATATCCCTGGCCCAGCTGTCTCTGTCCTCTCTCTCTCCATTTCCTGGCAACCTTGAGGTAAGCAGTCTCAGGGCCACACACTTCCCCACGCTTCAGTCTTTCCACAGACCTAGAAGCAATGGAGCCCCAGCCATGGGTAGGGCCTTTGAAGCAGGAGCCAACAAGAATCTTTCCTCTTTTATGTTGATTTTTCTTGGATATTTTGTCACAGAGACAGAAATTAATATGCCCGCCAAGACAGCTACCTGCAACCATTGCAGTAGGCCAGCCAGAGCTGTGCCTGCACCCCACAGGCCCCCCGACTCATGCAAGACTGCCACTGCTCACTGCCCATGCACTCACAGGTGCTCAGGCTTTAGGCTTTCTCCATCTTAGGAAAGAATCAGAGAACCCATCCAGGAACCACATCCAGGCCCAGTGGTGTCTCCCTGTTTCCTATTCTGGGCTTGCTCTTTTCCTAGTTAGAGCCACAGACCCTGGCGTGCCACAGGAGGTAGCATGTTCCTCTCTTCAGTGTGCATGGGGCTGGCTCCTCAGCTTCCTGTGACACCCAGTGTGCCAAAGAGGCAGATGGAGAGGACATGGGAGCCAAAGCTGCCTGAGCCACCACGCTGGCCAGTGAGCACAGGGACGCCTCATCCCACACGTCTGTAAGGGGAGGAGAAGGAAACTGCCTTAGGCTATGGAAATAGCCCCACTTCTTCTTGAGAGACAAAGGACACAGAACACCAAAGATCCCTTGGTGTCCGAAATGGTGTTCCTGGCCCTTGGGTAGCTCTCAGATGGTTACTTCAACCTCAGCCCAGTCCCTGGAATTCCAAGGTTGTTCCAGCTGCTCAAAGCATCAAAAACTTGTTATGACTCCACACAGGCCTCAGAGATATAAGACACAACAGTGGTAAATACCTGGTCCTCAGAGGCTCCAGGAGGCTTTGTTCTGCCTCTTCCCGGTAGCCTTGGCATCCCCTAACCCGTGTCCGTATTACTTCAATGCCACCCTGTTGCTGCATGGCCACTCCCTCTATCTTTGCCTCACGTGCCCTAAGTAAGGACCCGTACTGTTATGCTGGGTGGTCTGGATGCTGCAGAAGGCTCTCCATCCAGCCTGAATCCTATGCACAAAACCATTTGCTACAGAAGGAGATGATGCTAGGTTGAGTGTCACAGGGCATCTTTGGGGTCCATGTGTAGTCTGCCATCTTCATCTCTTCTCATAACAAGGAGGTCACAGAACCACCCTGGTGAGTGGCCAGAGCAGGCCTCATGTCTTGCAGGGATGGAACTGAAGCCAAGCTGTGCCAATTGATGTTGATACTGAACTACTATCCCTGCTTGTCTGTCCACTGTGGTACTGAGTAGGTCAGTACTGCTCTGAAATCTAGGGATTCCTCACTGGGGCTACGAGTCTGACCATATCCTCCTCCGCCAAACAGTTAATGGGGCTCCTCTGTGAACACAGTAGCTCTGACCAGATGCCTCTTGGGGTCAACAGGGACATCTGTGGTGACACAGCTCTACTCAACCCCAGCCACACCAAGCATCCACATGCCCCAGTGCCCTACCCAGCCCACACCGTGGTATCTGTCTCTTGGAATAAAAGCAACCAGGTACAGGCCAGCCCAGCCCAATGTTAACTTCACAGGGAAGGGAGGACCACAGAGGCCAGAGGCGGAGGTGAAAGCAGATGACCTTCAGGAGCAACCCTGTTAGAAGAGACTTCTTCCAGGGAAAGAGACTGGTCTTTTAACCCTTCTGTGGTCATGTGCTTCGTGGGTTGCCTTTTTCTTTTTTTTTAAGGTTCATTTTTATTTATTTTATTTATTTTATTATTTGTTTGTTTGTTTGTTTGTTTGTTTGTTTCGAGACAGGGTTTCTCTGTATAGCTCTGGCTGTCCTGGAACTCACTCTGTAGACCAGGCTGGCCTTGAACTCAGAAATTCGCCTGCCTCTGCCTCCCAAGTGCTGGGATTTAAGGTGTGCACCACCACCGCTGGCTTTTAAGGTTCGTTTTTAATTACCTGTGTAGGTCTTTGTCTTAGAGAAGGCATGTACATGTGTAAGTGTACTCCCACAGAGACAGCTCTGGTCCTCTGGTGCTGGGGGTTCCCAGCAGTTGTGAACCACCCCATATGGGTCTAGGATGCAAACACTGGCCACACAGAGGAGCAGTGCAGTCTCTTAACCACGGAACAATCGCTCTGGGCCCTGCTTGACTTTTTGCTGTTGTTCTTTTGATCTATCAGAGGGTTGTTTCTGCCGAATTAAAAACCTGGCCTTCCAAAAGAAATGGATTAGGAAACTGCAAACAAAGACAGAAGACAAACAAACAGCACTGAAAGTTCTAGGAAGTTCTAGAACACGGGCAATGTCAGCCAGGCTCTGCTCCCTTGAAAGCACGCGGATTCTTCGCCACTAGGTGGCCAATTACAGCTGCAGGGGTCCTCTGAGAAACCTTTCGCAGGGAGCCCCTCTAATACCTGCCAAGCACAATGGGATATGGAGGGAGGGCAAACAGGAATGGAAGACACGGGTCCTCTGCTACCCCGCTTCAGAGGAGGGGCCCAAGGGAGACGAGCCTGCTGGACACTGGCGCCTTTCCATTCTTGAGAAAGAATTGGACCTCCTACAGAAAACACACTGTACCTGCCAAGGCTGTCAGACGCTGCTAGCAGGGCAGTGCTTTTAGATCCTCGATTACTAGGGGGTAGCAGACTAAGGGGCGATGGTCTCTTAGCTCCCTGGAAGCAGGACCCTGGCCCATGTCAAGACTGTAACCTAAAAATTCCAGGAAGCCTCTGGACCCTGCTGGTTTGGCTGGTCTAAGAATGTATCTTTCTGTCCACAGTCGCAAGCTGGTGTGAGCACTGGCCCCAGACTTGACTTCCGGAACCCAAACGACTTTTCCTTTTATTAAGACAAGGTCTCACTGTGTAGTCCTAGCTGGCCTGAAACTTGATATATGGACCAGCCTGGCTTCAAACTCATGGAGATCGATGCTGTCTATGTGCTGGGATTAAAGGTGTGTACTACCCTGTCTGGTCCACCTTTCTTGCTGGTTGTGTTTGCACCCCTGCTGTGGCCTTCTCCCCCACCCCATGACAGTCGTCCAGTACCCAGTCACTGAGGCCCAGGCAGCTCAGGCCACGCCCTCAATGGTCCCAGCACTCTCTCCCTGCCTGCTCTACTCATCTGCCAACCTTGCCTGAGATGCTTGCCTCCAGCACTGTTTTTAAACACTCCAGGCTGGGGCTGAGGCTCAGTTAGTAGAATGCTCAGGTACCATTCAAGAAGCCCTGGGTTTCTCCCCCAACACCCCATAGACTTGGTGAGATGCCTGTAATCCTAGCACTTGGGAGGCAGAAACAGAGAGACTACAAAAGCTTGAAGCTATATACTCAACTACACTGTGGGTTTGTCTAACATGTGCTACAAGAGACTCTGTCACTAGGAAGAAAAATCCCGCCAGAATATGCACAGGTGACAGAGACCTTTTATACTTTCAAGGGTCAAATCCCTCTTAATGACCAAGTGGCTCCTCTTCTCCTCTCTGGGGGTAGGTGGGTGGGGGGAGCCCACACACACATCACCAGCTCATGTCTGAGGTGCATGGAGATGAGGGCTTCCAGGTGGGCACTGTCCTCATCAATGGCTACCACTGCAAGCTGGCAGTCCCTAAAGACGATCCTCAAGTCTGGCGGGCTTCAACCAGAGTGCTCAGACCTCTGCTGTGGTGAGGGAGGCGGTATGGACGGACTTCAGAGTTTGACACCATGAGAAGAGACAGACACGCAGGCAGAATGCCATGTGACCCCTCAGAAGATGTGTCTGGACAGACACAAATGAAACCTAGGAAAGGGACGGCCAGGGCCAGAGATACAGGGGGATTGCGAATGGAGCCAGGGTTCTGTTTGCATTGAAGAAAACACACTAAAATGAAAGTGTTATAGAGTCGGCAGCACGGCAGACACAGAAACCCAGAGAGCTACACACTTCACCAGGGAGGACTGCACACTCCATGGACTGCATCTCAGTAAATCTTTTTTGTGGGAATCCCATCTGGAAGGCAGATGCTTCGCAGTGGGACAGGCCTGGGCTGCAGGGGGGGCTCAGCAGCTTCCTGGCCAGGTGGTTCTGGCCAGTGTCCACGCCTCTCTGAGGTCCAAATCTCCCTGACCATAAACCCAGGTTACAACTGTTTGCCTTGCTCAGTTGTTTGGGGCTCTGGGAAGATGGGAAGGCACCACTCAAACTGCCCGGCATGCAGGAGATCAGCCCGGAGGCCTCAAAGAGCAGCCCTGGCACTGTCAATGGCACTGCAGCCCAGAGCCTTGTGGCTAATTTTTATCCATGCCACCTGAGCCAAACCCAGCTGTTCCTATCAGCTGGGAAGAGAGAGCTGAGCCACTCAGAGGCCAGTGCCCCAGAACCACCAGCAAGAAAATGCTCAAGGAAGTGCACACACACATGCACACACACATTCACACACACACACACACACACACACACACACACACACACGCACACACCTGCTCCAGCTCAGTGAGGGCTTTGAGGGCAACTCGGGCAGTGAGAGACCCTATTGTGGGGTCTCCAAGCTGGCACTGAGAGAGGTGTGGCTCTAAGCAGAGGCCCTCACCTTGGCCAGTGCAGATCTCAAGGCCCAGAGGAAGGCATCTACTGTGCAGGTTCTAAGCAGGCTGCCTGTTGCTCCTGTAAGTGGGAGGGCTTCTGTACTACCGTGAGAACAGCGCTAGAAACTGACAGCTCTCCATCCCAAACACAGCCGTCATGGGGCCGGAGGCAGGAGCCGTGTGAGACTCTCAGGGTAACCCTGCTCGGGGCTCGGGTATGGAGAAGAGCAGTTCCTGCCCTGGGACAATTTTGGAATTCCTCAAGGTACCACCTCCCCCCAAAAAAGAAGAGCCTGAAAAGCTACATGTGCACAGAAAACCCAACAGCCCCAAAGCTAAGGGACAGAGGGGCAGCGGGAGACAAACTAGGGGGACAAACTAGGTTCAGGGCCTGCAGCTGCCACCCCCATCTAAGGGAGTGTTTGTCCTTAGCAGTGTGGTGGAGCAGCAGACCTGGGGGTAGCCGCACAGCAGCTGGACACCAGGAATGACACAAGGACACTCAGCACCCTAGTCCAGCATCTAACCTGCTGATCACGGAGGCCAAGGGCACTCCAAGAGCCCAGCACTCTCGATGCAATCACACTGGGGTTAGAACTGCTGGTTTGGGCCTATGTTTTTTTTTTTTTAAGACCACCTGTGCCCTCTTGCTGATGCTGAGGATACAGAACGACGTGAGGAATCGTGAGCACCTGGCACCACTCACACACATTCACCCCAGATTTCTACACTAAGTGTAACCACACTTGAGGGGAACACAAGGCTGATGCCGAGCGCGGCGTCAGGTGAGCCTCATCCCCTCCCCTTGCTCTCTGAAGCTTCAGAAACCATCCAGGGTCCCAGCCCTCACTGCCTCTATCACCCCACTGAGAAACACCGAGGCAGACTCCATTTGGGGGCTCCAACTCCAGTTGTGCCTGCAGAGGAGCCTTCCGAGAAAGTTCCAGGAAGTTTATCCTTAGAAGCCGAGATTGTCACTTTCGTTCATGGCCCAAATCCTTAATGGGAAACAGACACATCAAATAACCCAGAAGGGGCCTGCTTTGAGTCCCGTCCAAGGAAAAGGGTCGTGAAGAGACCAGTACTTAGAAATACCATAAAAATGGGTAGTTAGCAGAAGCATATACCTAAAGTAGCTCGTCTGTGGTTGTAAACTGTCTGGTCTGGCTGGCCCGTTAGCAAGTTGGGAGGACCCAGCACTCCTGCCCCCTACTTTGTCAAAAACAACAACAAAACCAAAGAACCAGTGACAGCAGGCACTCAGAATAGAATGTCTAACCAAATCAGTTTGTGGCATCAATACACAGGACTGACAGATGATCCCGACACCTGGAAAGCATCACGGAAGACTCAAAATAGCCATCACAGACACCCTCGCAATGCCAGAGCCAAGGTGTGCCCAGATCTCTCCACCTACGGAGCTAATCTCCCTTCTCAGTCCCTAGACTTTGATCCAGCAACTGGAATCTTCAGCAGGAAAACAAAACACTTTGTTTCGCCTTGAAGATGTTTCCAGATTTCCAGCTCACACGACTGGCTTGCAAGTCTGAATGTATTAATAATAAGAAACACAGACTGCCCTGCCCGCACCAGACCCGAACTCCTAACAAACCACAGCCCACAGCCCTGCCGCCCCTGAAGCCCGTGCCTGGCGGGCCACTTACCAGAGTTGGAGCTGAGGCACGGCTACTGTGGGGCTCGGGTGGCAGCTATCTTCAGGGCCTGCATTCAGGACCCCGGTGCCCGATGCAGTGTGTCTGGGTCCACATCTCCCTCACTTGAGCTGGCTCTCAGCTGGGAAGTCTCAAGTTCCAGGCGGCCTGGGATTCCCTCTCTGCTCACAGACACTTAACCCTGCTGTGCCTGGGCGAAGGGGTTTGCACTGAGCTGTCTTCTCCGTTAGAACTCAAAGTCTGCTGCCCTCATAGGCTAAGCATCCGGCTGGCTTTCCTTCTTGTTCGCTCCTCAGGAACTCGAACACGTGGCTAAGATTCGGGGAGGCGCGGCTCAAGAGTGGGTGGCTTCACAAAAGCTGGCTCTCCTTTCCAGAGAAGCAAGGGGGTACGCACCTGCTGGCAGAGAAGGTGAAAGGTCCTCACTGGGGGGGTGGGGGTGCTGCACTTGTGTCTGCGGGATATCCCTGAGCTGCAGGGGGGTATTCCTGGGAGAGGTGATGTTCATACCCCACCTCAGACTCAATAAAGCAGTGGGGAACCCCAGTGTACCCCTCACTTCTTCATGGGGAACTCGGCCTGCCCTTACACTTCCAGAGGCTGCAATATAGAAGCCACATCCAGCCGTGACAATGGGGACGAAGCTGTACTGGCAGCTGACTAACCGTGGTTCTGGGGCAGAGGCCACAGCAGAGTCCCTCTGAGCTGAGTGGCCCATTCTGTCTGCTAACAGCCTCGCTGGTGCTCATGAACTACTAGGGAAACTGAGTCAGCAGCTGTAACTTATCTGGGTCACATCTATCAAGCTTCTGCCCCAGGTTAGGGCCGGGGTAAGAAGGGAGCAAGTGGCACTCAGGCTACTGACCACGTCCCAAGGGCGGAGCCATGGCGTGTCTTCCTCTGCCTTGCAAGTCCTCTTTCATGAGCAATGACCACTTTATATTTGGGGAAGGGACATGCTGGCCCTGGCTTCCCCAGTTGCTTCTTTAGGCTTTTCACAGCAGTTATTCCTCTGAAATTCTTTCCTTGTCTCCACTTTTCTGCCTCGAGCCTTATCTTCCTGTTGGGGCTTTATTCCAAGCCCCCCTCCATCTGCCTGTAGCTTCCTGGGGTGGGGGTGGGGGGCTTCAGCCTGGAACACAGCAGACCTGAGCATCCAACAGGAGTGGGCTCTGAGAAGTCCATGCTCTGCACAGGTACAGAGGCAGACTGGGGAGGGCTTGCTGGAGTCGTAGCCGAGAACCCACATTTTATTAACGCAAAGGCACTCTGCATTCCAGAAGCTTGTAAGGAAGTTAACTACACTCACAGACAAAAACCTACCACCACCCAGACAAAAGGAAAGATAAGGGATGGGGGATGGGGGTGTCTGGGAAGCAGCAGGGCACATCCGGCACACGAACCGTGGGGCGCAGCCCACTCTCTTCAATCTCCTGCTTCAGGCACCAACTGTCTGACGCCAGCCCCCAACAAGGGCTGGAACAGCCAAGGCAAATGCACACACACAAGATTTCCACTGACACATAAGCACTGCTAAATCCTCTGACCTCTCTCTCCTCATGCTTTAGGGGAAATTTAGCGTAAAAATGGACTTGTTGAAGATATAACCAATGGCCGGGCATGGTGGCACACACCTTTAATCCAAGCATTTGGGAGGCAGAGGCAGGCAGATTTCTGAGTTTGAGGCCAGCCTGGTCTACAGAGTAAGTTCCAGGATAGCCAGGGCTACACAGAGAAACCCTGTCTCAAAAAACAAACAAACAAACAAAAAAAGGTATAACCACTGGCATTTAGCTCATCATCCACCAACTGGGAACCACACGTTCAAATCTCTGAGCCTGTGGGAGCCATTCTCATTCACCCAGCACAGGCTATGAGAAGCATCAGAATAAACACGGGTGGGCTCTGTGCTGCCCACACGGCCCTCCTAAGGTGCACCTGCTCAGCACAGACACTAGATTCCTGTCTGGGGGGATGGTCAGCCCAGCTGGCACAGGCTACAACATGGAAGTGGGACTTGCCATATTTCTCAGTGATACCACTGGCTGTTTCTTGAAGGACCAAGCTGCCGTCCACCTTCAGTGGAAACAATACCATCTCCCTCAGTACCCGCACGCACCACCATCCCCAGAAGTAACTGCCTAGCTACTCTTCAGAGAGGGTGCTGCACCCAGAGAGGGTGGCAGCAGGGTTTGTGCCCTTTCCTGGGGGGGAGGGGAGTACAGAGGCAGGGGCCCTGCCCTTTCACCTCTGAGTCATCAGACATTTTTGAAGAGAGCAAAACTAGTAGCCAAAAAGGAACAATAGGTTGGGCATATGAGCCGAGTTCTCCTGGAACCCTGGCACACAGAGAGAAAACCACATACCTGCTCTCTGCTGTGGCCATGCCTGGGGATCCTAGGGCCAGAGCGAGAGAAGCGACTGCCTTCTCCTCCAGTCCCGCAGGCTGGAATTCTTAAGTTCAGGTGTCAGGACGGCTCTGTCCACAGCTTACACAGAGCCTCCTTCTAGTTTCTGGGGAACCAGTGTCCCTTGACTTATGACTGGGTCACTCTAGTCCATGCTTCTGTCTTGATGTGGCTTCTCTCAGTGCTGTCTCCAGCTCTCCTCCTCCCCTCAGACCCACCCCAATCACAGGACTTAGAGCCGCCCAATCCAGGTGACCTCCTGCTATCTCGGTCATGCCTGCACAGACCATTTCCAGATGAAACCACATAGGTGAAGGCCCAGGGTCAGGACTGACCCTCAACTTTTTATCATTGTGACAAATACCTCACTAAAAAATGTAAGGGTCTGTATAGGTTTCTTTTCTCACTGCTATGATCAAACATTATTGTGGCTCACAGTTCAAGATAGAGCCCATGGAGGCCTGGAGTGGGCTCACTACACCCAATGTTAGGAAGTAGAAAACATCAAATGCTGGCCCTCAGCCCCTCTCTCTTTCATTTAGTCCAGGGAATGACGCCATTCACATCAGGCGGCTCTTCCAGCCTTGGCTGATCTGATCTGGAGAAGCCCAGGTGTGACCTCAGGATCCACACGATTCTACATCCTGTCCAGTTGGCCATCAGCATTAACTATCACAGGAAGGGAGGACTTTGGTATCACGGCTTCAGTCCTTCAGAGGGAAGCAGCGCCACGCACACCACGGTGTCCTGGAAGGGGAGGGAGCATGGAGATGCTCTTGGACCACTCCTCCTGAATTCCCTTTTGTTAGGCTTGTGCAGCTCAGACTAACTTCTGATCTTCTGCTATTTCCCAAATGCTAGGATGACAGGCATGGCCACCACAGCCTCTCATTCCACCCTGGTCTTCAGAGAAGGTCTTTTCCATTTAGCTTATCCTCCCTGGCCCCCGTCCTCACAAGCACAGCCTGGAGGTAGGCCCTCTCATCCCCCTAGGCAGACTTTGTGGGACAGAGGACTACTTGGGCTGAGCTTTGCTCTAATTGGTCACTTAGGTAAGAACAGCAGTGTGTCCCTATTGCTGCAGAGCAAGGGCCAGACTGCTAACTGGCTCATCGGCCTCTCTCTGGAACAAAGCCCACCTTACCCCTTCCTCAACCCACAGCAGACCCCACCAGCAGGGAAGGGAGCACTGCTGACCTCTTAGAAAGGTGCAAGGGTGGAGAGGCCCTGGAAATCAGGACGTGCAGCCACCCTCAGAGGCCCCGGGCTCTCTTGGATGTTTTGCCCAAACAGCCTCCTTCCCCAACCCCACTTCCTCCAGCCACTGTGCCTAGCACTGCCTAAAAGCTGGGAATGGAGAACCCCTAACATTGTGGGCCACCATGATAACTGAATCGAGGCTCTAATCTTGGAGATTTCTATCTTCTTGTACTAAACAGTTTGGCAAAGATCAGAAGGCAGCCCAGCAGAAGTAGAAGGGATCCATCTGGGTCTGCTCCTGCCTGGGGCTTTGGCAGGCCACACTCCTCCTCACAGAACACAGACTAGTGGCTGGCTACCTCCAGAGCCAGGACTCTGACACCTGGTAAGGATCCCACATATCCAACAGCTGAAATGTGACAACTGGGGATAGAGAAGTCAGCAGAGGTGGACACTCCCTGCTGGGTAACCACGGACATACCCGTGTAAGAATACTCACATGCACATGGGTCATGCCCACTTCCAGTTTCTTCTGCTGTGCTCAGGCTCTGACATGCAGCCTCGACAGTCCCCAGTGCTGTGGAGTATGGAGGTGGGCAGGTTGATGGAATCTGGAAGGAGGTCTGCGAAATGACATTATGGTGTGGCTCTCACACACACACACACACAGGCACAGCAGAAGCTGGAAAAGGCACAGGTCACTTCCACAGCCTTCATGTGTCCCACCAGATGCTGATCAGTCAGGAGAGGCTGAGGGTGGGTGAGGGGCTGGCAGGCACCAGGGTAGTTCAGCCCAGTATTCCCTTTGCCAGTGATGGGCTAAAGCTTCATCCGCCCTCAGATGCAGGGAGAAAAGCTTTACTCCTCAATTCATCCAGGGAGGTGACACCAGCCTCAATATCACTTGCCCAGGTAGACAGATGAGGGGACCGGACAGCTCAGTGCAGTGAGTGCCAGTGGGCCCACCGGGTCTCTACTGAGCCTAGCTGGACTGTGTTGATTCCCTGGCTGTAGTGGGTAATCTTCACTGTCAACTTGACTGGATTGAGAGTCGGCATGGAAACACATCTGCTGCTGTATCTAGGAGGTAGTGGCTTAGAAGATTTCACTGCAGAGGGAACACAGACCTCAAATATGAGTTGCCCCATCCCTAGAAGGCAGGCCTCTGGCTAGCCACCCTGGTGGAAGACTGTGTTAACAGGTATGGGAAACTCTCTCTCTCTCTCTCTCTCTCTCTCTCTCTCTCTCTCTCTTTTTGGTTGTTTTTTTGTTTTGTTTTTCGAGACAGGGTTTCTCTGTGTAGTCCTGGCTGTCCTGGAACTCACTTTGTAGGCCAGGCTGGCCTCGAACTCAGAAATCTGCCTGTCTCTGCCTCCCAAGTGCTGGGATTAAAGGTGTGTGCCACCACGCCCGGCGGGGAAACTCTTCTTAGCTGTGACTGGGACCATTCCCCGGGCAGGGGACCCTGGACTGTGTTGTATAAGGTGGAAAAAAACAGCCCAAAACTAGCATGTGTTTGTCATTCTCTGCTTAGCAATGTGACCAGTCACCTGCCAGTTCCTGCTGCCACGCCTCTCCTACCATGATGGACTGTAACCTCGAATTGGACATAAAAATAAACCCTTCCCTCCTTTAGTTGCTTCGGACAGCTACTTTCTCACAGCAAGAAAAGTAACACCGGACAGAGGGTGCCACGGTTGAGCAGGACACTCATGGCATCCATGGGTCTGTGGCTGAGAGTGTGACAGCTACCCACGCTCATCTCAGCCTGGCTGGCAGCTACTGGCCACTGGCCCCATCTCTGCCCAGATACCATTTCTCAATGGCACAGCAAGGTCAGCATTGCTTCTAGGTGTGACTCAGCCTAGCCTGGGTGACTCTGGGGATTTGGAGAGGCTGATCGCCACAGAGCTGTACCTAGCAACCGGTACCAAATCCAGCAATTAAGTATGGGCTTCCCAGGGCCATGGCTTCCAAAGAATGGGCAATCTCTCTGTGCTCTGGGCCTTCATGTTAGGTCCCTGAACTGATCTGTTCCTGTGGACCCAGGGCAGGGAAAAAGCTTTTTAGTGGGCCAGGGGATTCAGAAGGCCCTGGCTGGACGTCCCCTTGGTGCTCCCAGCCCTGTCACCTCAAATCTCCACTGAAAAGGAAACAGATGCCACGTGAATGGGAAGCCTCAACCGCCTTGACAGAACAGGGAGTCTAGTTTTCTCTTCCTCCTTGCTTCTCTCTTTCCCTGTAACTCCTGCACAGACTCCTGGGTCCCTCCTGCACTCCATACCACTAGCTGCAACACTTCTCCAGCTATGACAACTAGAACCACCATCATTAGACTCGAGCCAGAACTATCAGATCATCTTGTACCCCTCACCCAAGAGCAAGGGCTGGTCCTTAGCCTTGGTCTCTCTCATTGGCTTTATTAGCCAATAAATGACACCCAGAGCTCTATGGCTTGGCCTGGGGGTCAGAGGGAAGCGCCCTCTGTCTGGGAGAAGCATGAGAAAATAAAGGACCTTTCGGGGCTTGCTGTAAACTCCAGTGAAGAGTGGAGCACAGCTCGGTCCTGCACCCACACCCACTGGGATGAGATCATTCCTAAAAATTTCCCCCAAGGCAGGGAGAAGGCAGAGGCGGGAGCTGGGTGCCCTCGGGACTTCTGGAACTTCTGGCCTCCCAAGCTGCCACTCCCCCAAGCTGCCACTCCCCAAGCTGCCCCCACCCCCACACAGAACTTAGCAGGCATGAGCAGCTTCTTTGACCCCTTGGACCAAAGAGATGCTGTGCCCACTCAGCGCGAGTGGGAGCAAGTGGGCCTGTTTGTTCATACCCGGAGGTCTTCACAGGGTGGCCAGAGAAGCAGCCTACAGCTTGGCTGCCCCAGACAGGGAGGATGGACACTGAGAGAGGGGCCTCATGGGATCTGAGCAGACCAGCCCCGTTGCGTAGGTAGGTTCTTGGTAGAAGCTCTGGGAATCTGGGCCCATTTCCTGAGACATTCTGATCAAGGATAGACTAGTGCCCCACCAACTTGGATACAGTAATGGCTCAGGTCATAAAGCCCACCCAGCTCTAAGGCAAGTTCCATGTCACTAATCTGAGGCTTGGTGGCCAGAAGGGCCCCATGGTCATCAAATAGTAGGTATACTGTCACCATCAAGCTCAAGGACTATGACTCAACATCTGCTTGACCAACCTCTGTGTAAAAGCCAAGCAGGGCTGAACGCTCCGAAACTCCTAACCTGAGAATTCCGGGACTATTCTAGACCTAGCCCGTAGCCTCTGTGGGCTTCAGGGATGTGGGGATTCTCCAACATGAGTGTCCAAAGTATGACTGGCACCCTCAGCCAGAGTAAGGATGAACACTACCACTGCCAGTGTTCTGGTGGGCGTCCCCAGGGCTCCGGCAAGCATGTCCGTCACTGACAGCTGGAACCTGCTGAAAGCTGCTTCCATCCTTAACGCTGGAAGAGACAGCAAACCCAGACACACACACACCAACCCAACCACACATGTCCCCAGCTCACTGCCCTGGCGAATTCCACACATACTGCAGCCACAGCTATGGCAGGAATGGGAAGGCAGGGGTGATGGGGGACAGAGGAGGAAGCTGGCCTGAACAGGTGGCCTATAGGGAGACCTACAGGGAGTTTCAAGTGGCTCCTAATGCTGTGGCAACAGCTGGCCCCCAGCCCTGAACTCAGCGATGCTGGGTGGGAGGAAGCAGACACAAAAGTCTGCCACATTAAGGGGCTTTGAGGACAGACAACGGTCCCAGCCCCTGTGGCTGGAACATTCGTGGACCCAGCTTCCTTCCTACTGCTTTGGAAAGCATCAGCCTACCTGACTTTGCAAGGTGACATTTCCTTGCCGCTCACTAACTACTGGTCCAGCCTGTGCCAGTCTTCCTCAGAAGCTGTAAAATCCCTCTGAACCCTCTCCAAAGTTTTTATATGCGGCTATGGTTTGAGGGGTGGGAGAGCATGAAAAACTGCCAAAACCAAACTGATCAGCAGAAGCTGGACCCTCCATGCCAGGTTTGTGGCCTCAGTGGCAGACGGCCCACTCCTCGGCTCGGACATAAAGTGCCTGACCATCTTGCCACCTCCACACATCAAGGAGGAAGGCCCTGTTGTTTCCCCAAGTGGGATTTGAGCTGCAGGCTCTAAGAGGAACAAAGTCTTCCCAAAAATGAGTGTGGAAGAGGCCAGGAGGTGGAAGGCCCACACAAACGAGGCGGCTCAGCTCTGAGCACCCGCCGGGACCTAACAGCAGCCTCAGAGTTTCCTGGCATCTATCTGTTCACTGGTGTTGCAATGGGGGGGGGGGGTTGAGAGTCAGAAAGAAATATTATTAAGTGGTTTTTCTCCTGAGCCACAGGGCCAACTGGGCACACAGACCATCTGCAAAACCGCTTCAGCTGACTAGCAGGAACTGCGTCTGCCTGAGGATTAACCCCTCTAGGACCTGGTAGCACCGCTTGCAGAGCTTCCTGGTGATGGCAGCTGAAGGCACCTCTGCAGGGTGGGTGGCAGAGCAGAGTTGGAGGTGGTGGGATAGGGATTGGCACACTCTTCTGGCCTGTCTTCCTCTCTCTCCTCACCCAGATGTTAACAATGAACACAGAGGTGTGGCCCTAAAGACAGCACAGTTCCTAGCTCTGAGCCAGCTGTGACAGGGTCGGGACAGCAACCGGCCGGCCTCCTGGAATCAGGTGGGACTTGGACTTTGCCCATTTGCCTTATAGCAAAGCAGCCAGACTTAAGGCCACCTCAGACGTGGAAAGGGCCCTAGCGAGGCAGGCAGGGCCTGGGAGAGGGGTCGGCACTCTGGACGTTAAATGGATGGACCTGAAAACATGCGGCTGAGGCCCAGTTCCCAGCAGTAAAGACAGACACCACAGGACCCACCATAAACCCCAGGCATGCACAGGTCCTGTGCTGTCCTGTGCTGCTGTGTCCCAGCAGGTGGCATCTGAGGTGGCTGACAAGGGACTGCCCTTCATCAATGCCACTTCCTCTACTCAAGGATGTAGTGAAGCACGGAACACAGGCTCGTCTGGTCCCCCGGCAGGTCCTTCCTGTGTATGGCTGCTGCTGGAGCCAAGGTGAGGGCCCAAATGCCGAGGTACGTTTGAGGTAATTTTCTTTTACAGCTGAAGTGAAGGCTGCACGTATAAGATATTCCCATTGCGAGGGAGCAGGAGAGAGGGGGGAAGCTCTTGTACCGAGCCAGCTAGCTATCAAATCAAGTGTCAGAGTCAACCAATGTTGGCCTCTTAGAAAATGCCTAGCTGTAAGTACAGGAGGAACCACGCCATGCAGGCCACACAGGGCCAGAAGAGATGACATCTGCAGAGACTAATGGCAGGACTCTGAGGTCCAGAGGCCCAGCCAGGTATAGAGCCTCACTGGCCAAAAGTATCCAACACTGTCGAGCCCAGCCTCACGAATGATGGCCTAAGGGAGAGCTTCGAGATGCTTCATCGTCATCTCTGCCTCCGTCTCTCCAGCTCTGCCTGTCTTTATGGCTGATTCTGAGGCTTTTTGTTTGGTTTTGTTCTTGTTTTGTGAGACAAGATTTCTGCGTAGCTCTGCTGTCCTACTGTCCTAGAACAATCTCTGTAGACTAGGCTGGCCAGAACTCACAGAGATCCACCTGCCCCTGTCTACTGAGTGCTGGGATTAAAGGTGTGCATCACTGCCACTCAGGTCCCCCTGATTTTTAAGACAGGGTCTCTAACCCCCCACTGTCTGCCTTTGTCTCTTTATGTCTCTAACTCTGGAGCTTTCCTCTGTCTGACCTCTCTAACCCTCCACCCCTAGGGACTTTCAGAGGTGGGTGCTACTTGTCAGTCATTGTGCTGACCTTCAAGGGAGTTCCAGATTCTGGGAGCACAGTGGGTCCCTGGGTCTCCAGAGCAAGTCGTTTCTTTCTAGGCAGGCAGAGCTAGCAACTAGAAGGCTACCTGAAGCTTCACATGTGATTAAAGGTGGAATATATCTACGGCTGGGGCCCAAGGGCTCCAGGATTGAATGTCCAGATCTGACTGTGGGGTCAGACAAAGGCTCAGAGAAAGCACAGCAGGGTTATCACATACCCTGGGGCTGTAGACAGTCTGCCTTCTCCCTGTGTCACCCCCACCTAGAAGCTTACCAGCCATGTTCTCTGAGCCCCCTCTCTCAGTACTTAAGTTTGGTCTACCTGCCTACAGATGCTGTTTTGTGTGTGAATTTACATATATGTGTAGAATGTACATATATGTGTGTTCACATGTATGCATTATATGTACCTGTGTGTACACATGTATGTGTAGTATGTATGTGTATGGAACAACAGAGGTCGACCCTGGGCATCTTCCTAACTCATTCTCCACCTCTCTTCTGAGACACTGTTTCTTACTAACCCTGGAACTCACTGATTCGGCTAGACGGCAGCCAGCAGGCTTTGAGGAGCCTTCTGCCTCTATTTCCCCAGCTCAGGGCTTACAGACATATGCTGCCATGCCTGGCATTTAATATGGTGGCTGGGGACTAAACTCATGCCCTTGGACAGAATACACTTTAGTGACTGAGCCATTCCTCCAAAGGCCTAAAAGTATTCCCTGTGGGGCTAACCTTCCCCTGTTTTATCATTTGCAACCCAACCTGAGGATTTGCTTAGATCTTAAATGTGATCTAAATGAGCAGCCACAGGCCTTCCTGATTATCCACGACACCACCACACACAAGGGACAAGTGTGAAACCCACATCTAGCTCAGGAAGGAGATTGTATAAAGGGCCACTGAACCCACGTCTCTACAGACATACAGATGGGCAACAACCTGAAGGAGCCTGGAGTCAGCAAGGGATAACAGTCCTGGACCAGAACCTGCCACAGCCAGACTCACTGGGATCCCAGTCCAAGGAGTGGACAGGAAGAGCAGTGAATGCCCCAGCTCTCCTAGGCGGGAGATGCACTATTCGCCAAGTGACCCTTGGGCCCAGGACCTCAGCTCCAGATCCTTTGGAGCCACTATGGACAGAGGCCCCGCTGCACCTAGGCTTTCAAAGTATGAAGCTGGGCAGTTTTCCTCCCGCTGTGCAGCACTGCTCCTCTGGGGGGACCGTGACCTTGGCTCCCTTGCTTCCTCAGCGGCAAGCATGGCCCATCCATCATCTCCTGTCTGCTGGGCGTGATGATCTCAGATAAAACTCGGTGGGGATTCACTGCCAGTGAGCCATCATCCATCCTATCCTCCTGGGTGCCAGATATATAGTGACAGTCTGCTCTGACTCTAGAGGACAAGAAATCAAGATGAACGGGTGCTGCTGCTGCAGTCTCTGAGTTTCTACTGGTCAGCACCCCACCTTCTCCCTGCCCAGTCCTGGGCCCTCAGCCCTCCCCATTCCCCTTGCCCGACTGACCCATGTTCAGGCTGTGGACCATGCCTGTTGTCTGCTAGAGGGGGCAGTGGTGGGCAGGCAGCTGTGGGAGCAAAGGGAGGGAGGTTGCATGGTGAGGCAGCGGGAACTATGGGATTTCTTTTTGATCCAGTAGAAGAACGTGTTAGCACTGTGGTGGCGGCATGAGGTGGGAGATGGTGGGACAGGGTCACAGGATAACCTAGGGCAACAGAGCAGTGGTAGGCACGCAGCTGCTTACTGTGTTTCTGTCCCAGGTCACAGGGGCATGGGAGGTAAAGATAGGAGGAAGTGGAGGGGGTAGTCCAGGGCTGATGATCATGGGGAGCCCTGGCTGCAGGCCGCTGGTGCCTGTGGCCTATGCTGCAGGGGGGCTCGGGTCTTATGTGAGAGCTGTGCCAGCAGTCTGTGTGCCTGCAGCTGCGAACTGCATGACACTGTGACTTTAAGCTACAGCATGCTTGTAGGGCAGGGCCTTACTATTACAGATTGTGTGTGAACCTCAAACACACAATCCCTGACTCAGGCTCCCGAGTGCTGGGCTAACAGGCAGGCACCAGCACACCCAGCTGAGGCTAGTTTAAAGATAGGCTTTTAATTCTACATTTCCACTGACAGAAGACAGGAGCACAGTAGCATTGTGAATGTTGGTTTTTGAGCCAATAATTTATCTCTGAGAGTTGCTGATACTCTAGATTTCATCTTTGGCAGCTACCTGGAATTTTCTAAAATTGTCGACATGAGCTGTGCTTTTTTTTTTTCCTTCCTGAGCCTGTCTGTCTGTTGTCTCCTGTGCACACCTGCACACAGGTGTCACCTGGCCTGCTTCTCACCACAGACTGAGAGCCTTGTGCTGTGTTCCAGGTTTTCCTAAAAACCCTCTGTGAAGTGAAGTTCTTTATGCTTCTAGAACATCTGGGTTTCTCTACTGTTTTTGAGTGACTGGTACATTTTATTAAACACAGGTTTTTTTTGCTGAGAGGGCTTAATGACCTGTCCATATGTTTTAACACTAATGCCATCCCACATCAGACCAGAGCACACCTGTAGACTGTAGACACCAGAGACACCACGGGCTATGATGAGCGCCCAGAGGGCTTGAGTTACTGCGTTCATCTGTGACTCAGATAATCCGTTAGGAGCGCTCATCAGGACACTTGGAAACATAATACCCAGAACCCCACGAGCTCTCTCCACTTTGTGGGATTTGATTTGCTAACCTTGGCTGTGTCTTTTAACTGTGTCTGAAGAAGACTACTATAAATGTCTTTCTCTGCAAATCAAAAATATACCTGCCTTTAAGTATGGGGAGTGCCTTGTGTCCCACTTTCTGAGATACAGAGAGCCTAGGACACCCCACCTCCCCACTTTCCCTGGGGCTGGGAGAACACGTCATCCCGAAGATCTACTTGCTTTCCCGTCCACAATCTCCCTGACAGGCTCACCTGCTGTGACAGCAGCTGTCTGTGCTACTGCTCATCTGTTGTCTAGCTGCAGAATCGCCACTCGGTCCATTGCTTAAATTCTCCACAAGCCCTTGAGCTCTGCAGAGCCAGCAGGGCTATTTTTAAGGCCGCCTGGGGTGGCTGCAGCATCTGCCTCTCTGGTCTGCTTCTGCCTGGAGTTTTCATTGCGCTTCATTGCTTCTGTCTGCAAAGGTGCCTGTGGATATAATCTGATATCCTCCTCCTCCTCCTCCCAGGATTGACACTTGTTCCCACCAGGCTGCTGGGGACACAAGCAGTCTCAGCCATGCTGGCCAGCAGCTGAGACAATGCAAGTTAGCTGTGGGGCTGCCCTGTAAACCAGGGTGCACCCTGCTAGAACTCGCCCAGAGTACACGGTCCATTGGGGAATATACTCTTTGCTGTCTGGTTCCAATGACTGGCTTTAAGGGTAGTGAAGCCCAGTATCCACTTAGCTGCCACCTGACAGGCCACCCAGCCCAAGAGAAAAGTGACCCCAACCCCCCAACTACCAAGTGTCCCTTCCTCACCTACGCCTCCCTTTCTTCAGGGCTTCTGATATCCCTACAGGAGCTTCACTATCACCGTGACACTCCCTGTGTCCTGTCCCTTCTTTGGACTGGTTGGGTATTTTTGCTGGCTGTAATTATCTCGACCCTATTAGTTTAAAAGTAATACTTTCTCGAGTCATAGCGACAGCTCCAAGGATTAAGGAACGTCCCGCTGATACTGCCTGCATCATATGCTGTTTGGACAAAAGACATAGGTGTCTTCTCTGCCAGGGCTTTGTTAGCCTGCCCAGAAGGGTGCCACTCCACTATTCCCACATCTGGCATCTTGTTCCTTCTGTCCTGTAGGCCTAGTGAGCACACCACGAGAGGCTGGGGCTCAGCCAGCTCAGCCGGGCACACAGCCCTCGTCTGTGGGGTTCCTCCCACCAGCAGTGATGTCAGGTAATAAGGCAGGTGGGGCAGATTGCCTCAGTCCACACTACACGCGTGGATCCAACCTGACAGCTTGACTGCAGGGGGTCACCTGCTCTCTCTGCCCTAGGGACAGTGTAGTGCTGTCTGGAGGCAATCACAGGCTGAGGAAGAGTCCGCCACTCCTGTGCCTGAGGGGCTCTGGGATCTGGCCCTGTACCCGTGCTCCCTAGAAATCACTAGAGCATCATCCCTGAAGGCTGAATGAGCCGCCACCTCACTCCATGGGGTGCAGCTGCTCACAGTTCTCGCCACAGGACTGTCTAGTAAACCATCATGGGTTAAAGGGTATCTCAGTGCGGTGAGGCTGACCCTCTACCTGTTCATCGGGCATATGAAGATCTGGTGGGTAGGTTTCAGTCTTTTGCCTTTTTGTTATTTTGGCAGAACAAACTGTCAGCAGTGACAGTCATAGTCCCTCAGTGACTCGGAAGCCCCAGTAAGGCCTCTGCCCCTCAGATCCTCTGGAACTGTGGCACTGTCTTTACCACTAACAGACTCTCAGCACACCTGCTGAGCTCATGCCACTGAGGAACAGAACGGAGCCAATCTGTCCTGGGGCTTGGGATCTCCTTTAACATTTATTTTAAAAAGACAGGGCCTTGGGCAGGTGAGGAGGATGTAGAACTCCTGATCTGATCCTGCTGCCTCCTTCGCCCAGGTGTTGGCACTGCATGCTTGGGCCACCGTGTGCACCTAAGCAGCGTCTTCCGGGGTGAGCTCTGCCTGCTTTTCCTTTATGCCCAGCTCACGTCACCCTTGCCCAAGCCAAGGCCCCAGAGTTCACCACCTAGTTTACTGCATCCCTCACACTTGGTTCCTTGTGAAATCCCAACTGGCATGAGCTTCACTGTGGACCTTGGGTCCCTTGTCCCAGAACCTTCACATCCTCATGGTGGGTCTCTGTCCCAAAGTGTTCCGTGCCATCTGCTGCTGGGCCACACACAGGTCCATCAAGACAGACAATTGTCATTCTTAAAGATTTATTTTTATTCCTGTGCGTGTACGTCTGCCCTGGGAGTGGGAGGAGTGTGGGGAATCAAAGGGGCATCGGGTTACAGGCAGTGAGCTCTCCCCACTGTGGAGGGGAAAGCAGAAAGAAGTCTAACCACTGAGCCATCTCTCCAACCAGTCCCCATTACTTGTCCAGTGCCACAGGAGTCCCTGCTTAGCTTCTGCATGGAACCTCACTGGCTGCACCATTTAGAGAACCCACACTTTCTCAGATGAGGTTTTTTCTTGGTTTTTCTCTAGTTCAGTAACATTTGCCTCAGCATCCCCTTAAATTTACTTCTGTGGGTTAAAGCGTCTTAGAGTCTGTAATAAACAGCAGCTAAGAGCACCCGAGCCCATTCTGATTGAGATGGGAGTGATTTCTAAGTAGCCTGTAGCCAGCACCCAGGCAAAGCACACTCGCAGGTTTTTGGGTCAGTGTGTGGGATAGCCATCAGGTGTCTAAATCCAAATTATATAGACAGTCTCATTCCTAGCTTTCCAATCTCAGAATAACCAAGGTGCCAGGCATCTTCATTTGTCATGCCAGGCTTTCCAAATCCAAGTTCTGGGATATTTGTCACAGGTTTCTTACAGATGTCTCTGATCCGATCTATTGTGATTTTGCTGAAAGGTCTCTTAACTATAAACAGGTAAATTTTACATACTATTTTTCTGCTTAAGATAACCACATGGTCCTATTACCAGAGTTAAGTCACATGACTTTCAAAATATACCAAGTATGCATGACTGAACCTGACTCAACCTGGGGTAGGGTGACACATCACTTGTTGCCACCAAGCACAGCCTGTTCTTGCTCTGAGACAGCTCAGACATTCAGAAGCAACAACAATCTTTCTTTTCTTCTTTCCTCCTTCCTTCTCCTGCTGCCCCCACCCGAGTCTGGTGTCCAGGCAGCATGTCATCCCATCTGTCATTTCCCGATCCATCCATACAGATCTGGGAGAACCTCATCTTCTACTGCCTGAGGGCGTCTGTGGAGACGCCCACAATGGCAGCTTGTAGCCTTCACCCTTCTGGTACCAGGACTTCATCAACTGAACATTGTTATACATGGAACTCCTCTATCTGTAATCCTCCCTGAGCACCAACACTGCTTTTGTCCTTTGGATGGAGACGACGTAATTCTCCACCCCAAGCTTGTCTGCAGCTGTTCCTCAGCACACCTGATGCAGTCCACATTTTGACATATGTCATTCAATGACGTCATCTTCATGAATCCAAGTTTTTTTTACTTGACCTATGGGAAGTTTTTTCCTCATTAAAATCTACCTCAATTCCATGTGGTCAGAGAACACACAACATGGCTCAGAGCCTGTGGCAAGCAAAGTTCTTTAGCAATGCCTCAGAGAACATCTAAGAACAGACCTTTCTCAAGCTGCTGGGTCATGTCCTACAAGGACAAGGCCAGGGCTACCAGCCATGCGAGCAAGCATTGTGTACCAACAGTGACAGGTCTCTATACAGCTCTCAGATACTGAAGGCTGAACACGGAACTTTCTGTTTTCTTCAAGGCAATGAAGAATACTTTAAAATAATTTACTTCTCTTCTTGCCCGCCCCGAGATAGTCATGTTTTCCTCTGTTTTGATGTCTTTAATCTTAGAGAGTCAATTTTATATAGATCACTTAAGATCCTTTTCTGTTCCAAGTGGTCCAGTGGTCTCTTGCTGGAGAACTTCCATCTGGGCCTACATTCCTAGCCTTGAAAATCCCCTGGAATCCCCTTTTTGTGAGCATCTTTAGCGCATAATCTCAATTTTTGTTCTTGCCAAATGTGATCCATTTATCAAAAATAACCTTGAGCATTCGTGGACAGCGACTGTTTCACCTTTTCGAGTGACCGGTCATTACCTGGTGTGCAAGACAAATATCCACTGTCCAACCGGGCGCAGTTTCAGTGCCCCGCAGGATGCATGATCCTGACAATCTGTCTCTGTGAATCCTCCCATCCATATCATCTTCCGGTAAGCTGTCTCCTTCCCTCTGCTTTCTTTCCCTCACTAGCGTCTGCAAGTTCACATGCCATAGAGCGGGCCGGAGTGCAGATCCTCTGGCAGTCAGCTCACCCTCGATACCGATACCAAGAGGTGTGCCTTTGCTCACCTGCTCATATGCTCGGTCTTTAGGCCATTTCCACCTCAGCTCATTATGAATGGGGCTACTGCGAATGTGGGCACACAGGTGTGTACGGACACAGGGCATTCCTGGGATCCACACCTGCAGGGTCCATCGTATGGTACATTGTCAACTAGCTTTCTGAACATGTTTTCTGAAGACCTGACTCAGCTGGAAGTAGTTCCTTTCCAGTACTCTGACCTCCAGGGCACAGGTCTGCTGCCATCACCCATCTTGTGTATCTGGGTATGGGCCTATGCCATGCTCTTCCTGGAGTGTGCTCTCCTCTCTGGATTCTTCTTCTCCATTCTTGCCTGGGATCCTGCCCAGATGTGTTACACAGCCTTGGGAACCCAGCCTCCACGCCTGTCCCCATTTTCCCCACACAGAGCCATCTCTAACAGTGGCAGGTCTCCTAAGAAGATGGCCACCACCATGTCAAATTGTCCTTTCCATAGAGCTGCTCTCCTCTGCTACCTCAGTGTGCCCTGGTGAATAACCAGCCCAGGAATTCTTAATGTGGTGGCATGAGACAGAGGCATGAGACAGAATCTGGGACAACTTTGAAATCCTCCCAGGAAAGCGTCAAACACGGCACTGTCAGTCAGTAAGGACTTCACTGGCATTTCCCATGCTGCTCATGGGACTCCTTGCACCTGCTTTCTCTGCAGTCCTGCCTTCTCCACACGGCACTCTCCAGGACCCCTGGCGTTGCAGGTAATGGAGCCTAAGCATTCAGAAGAGGATGGGTTACAATGACCTTGCCTTTGAGGGCTCACTGTGATGAAGTGGGAGCCAGCTGCCCCAAGGGATACCCACAGCTCATGCTCCCTAGGAGAGAGAGCCAAAGCAGGGACTCTCTGGTAGCATGGCCCTGGATGGGGAAGTCCTCTCACGGTGCAACAACACTGAGCCTCTGTGGCCATAAATACACTTTATTTCATTAGAAATGCATACTCACACTGGGGAGCACTCCCTGGGGAGCACTCCCCTAGCAGCAGGTCCAAGTGCTCCAGCATCGCCAGCTGGCTCCAACACCTACGTCAGAACCCCGAAGGGGAGCACACGGCCCAGGCTTTCACTACTCCACAGTTGTGTTTCTCCTCTGGTTTGGTTGGTTGGTTGGTTGGTTGGATGTTTTTGTTTTTTTTTTTTTTTCCATTTTCTTTTTTGTTATAAACACCATAGCAAATTAAAAAAGCTGTTTAAACAAAATATCGTAGTTCTTGTCTGTCTGAATGCACTCAACACTCTGCACTATGCTTCTCCTTTGGAGACGACCAGTAGTGAGACTCCAACCCTGAGGCGCCTTCCAGCAGGGGTGGCCAGGACCTTCCCCTGGGAGGAGCAGCTCTCAGATGCCCAGCAGAACCTGCAGTTGCTTGCTGAAGCAAGAGAGCAGGGCACGAGTGGGGCAGGGTCAGCGAGCAGCTGTGACGCGGTGCTCCTGCAGTGCCTGGCCTCACTGGATCTGGATGGCCCCATGTTCAAGCTGCATGTCGGGCTGCAGAGTGGGCTGCAGGGCCTCTGCGGTCTGCAAGGGGGTGGGAGGGAGAGAAATGAAAAGGGTTCTAGAAAAACACAGTAGCACATGTGTGTGTCAGCAAGCCACCTATGTGTTATGCAGAGCCACAAGGTTCACAATTAGAAAAGGCACGCCAACTTCAGAAGCCAAGGTGCCAGGCCACCCCTGACCTGAGGAGAGACAAGCATGTCTCACATCCACCCAGAAGAACGTGGGCAGCTGGGCATACAGCTGACAACTTCCCAGCCTTACCTCACGGTGCCCCGAGAAACAACTGTAATTAGACACACCACATTTTTAACCTGACATATTTCCCTAGAACCTCAGGGTCACACTGACTTCCTACAGAAACTGCCCCAGTGTTCTAAGTGGCATCTTGGAACAGCTTAAAGACATGGCACCTTTCAACGAAGTGTATGAGAAAGTCTATGAAGTCACTGCTTCAAGGTGAGGACTTGCAACCTTGGAATAATGACTGCTCTTCCATCTCTGCTAGACTGCAGATGCACTGAAGGATAAGTCACCTAAGATTTGGTGCAGAGTTAGCATAGGTTCTGCACCACATGAGGCCAAGGTCTCACATGGCTGGCACCTGACAGCTCTTGCTGTACATGTAAGTCTCTGATTTTTAAAGATAAACAAAAAAGTTTCCACTCTCCCTACTGAGGATGGCATGGCTGAGGCCATAGCCAGTTTATAAATAAATAAATAAATAAATAAATAAATAGGAGGAGGAGGAGGAGGAGGAGGAGGAGTGCAGCCCAGGTGTGGGCAGCTATGCACAGCTGTGTGGCACACTGAAGGAAGTGTCTTGAGGCGTGATGGGGGTCATGGCTGAGGCCTGCAGATGGGAAGTCTTCACTTAGGCCCAAGTTCCTTCTCTGAGAACCTGGAAGATGTCATTCCGAGGCCTTCAGGAAAGGAATTCCACAGTGCCTTCTCCTCAGATGCCTGGCCTAGCAGCTCCGTAAGCCCTTCCAATGCCTGAGGCAGACAGGCTTCAACAGCTCCTGGGAGAAGTAAAATCCTGAGCAGCCTACAGCCAAAGCCCTATTCTCGAGTTCAGGTGAGCGGAACCCTGTGAGAGCCTGCGCTGCTCACTACACCAGGCTTAGGCCGCAGAGGAAGGAGTCCAGGAAAGCTGCCTGTGCCAGCAGCTGTGCAGAACAAGGTAAGGAGACTTGACCTGTGGAACAGACTCCACTGTAGAGTCTTCTCCTCCTACCAGGTCACCTGTTCTTGCTGGGCTGAGATCAGAGGAGCCCACAGACGCTGATCTCAGGAGTTAAGAGTAAACAGAAGCCCCACGCCTGATTCAGACCTGTATGCCTCTTGACAAGGGTTCCTGGGTCTACAGGTATGTCAGACAAGCCCAAGTTCAGTATCTACTAGGGAGGCTGGTGGGACCGGGAGGGACAGGACTCACCTGCGCTGCGGCTGTGTGGTCACTCACAGGCGCCAGCTGGACATACTGAACCTGAATGTCACTGCCCTGGAGAGGCGACCCATCTACTCCTGTAGCAGCAGGGTCTGAAGAGGCCACGGCTATGAGCTGAGCACCCTGCAGTACCTGGGGTTGGGGACAAAGCCAGGCTGGTCAGTGGAGCTCGGGTCAGCAGACCCCTATCCTCTTCAGGTCCTGGAGCAGCAGGAGGCCCCCAGGCCTGCAGCATGGATGTAAGTGCAATGGAGCCTCACTGCCCAGTGCAGAGAGACGTCTGCTTATGTGAGTGTTGAGTCTTCGACTGTCATGAAATATGCCACATTCACACTCAAGTCTTGCAGAAACACCCTTGTGACACACAGGCATTAGTCTTTTAAAGCCCGTGTCAAAACAAATAAGCTAGAACTTGAAGCCTGCACGGGCACACTGAAGACGGCAGAAGAGCTTAACAAAGCCCTGGACAGAGCCCATGTGGAGCCAATAACTTTAGATAGAGAAGCAAAAGGAGAGGGAGGCTGCAGAGATGGCTCGGTGGGTAGACTGCTTGTATGCAAGCATGAGGACGTGAGTTTGGAGCTTCAGCATCCACACAAATCAAGGGCAGCTGTGTATGCCTGTAACCCAAACAGGAAGACTGCTGGAGCTAGCCTGTAACCCAAACAGGAAGATTGCTGGAGCTAGCTCACCATCCAGCCTAGCCAAAATAGTGAGCTGCAGGTTCAGTGAGAAAGCTTGTCTCAGGAAAAAGGTAAAGACAGATGAGGATACCATCCACCTCTGTGTGCGTATACACACACACACACACACACACACACAGACAGAGAGAGAGAGAGAGAGAGAGAGAGAGAGAGAGAGAAGGGAAGAGCTACTGTGGTGGGGAGAGTGAGAGGTAAACAGGCTGTGGGGAGGGTATAAGCAGAGACACCAGGAGCAAGTCACTACAGAACAGACCCCTCGGTCCTTCTTAGCTGCATCCTTCCAGCATCCTGACCCTGTATAACTAGTGACCCTGCCTCAGAATGGACCTGGAGGAGGGACTAAACTCAGGGTGACCCTTGGGGTGACCCCAGCCCTGGATATTCTTACCACTGATTCACTTCCCACAAACCACACCTGGTGCTCACACAACTGGGCAGGGGGCTCGAGGCAGGCAATGCAGAGCCTCCATCTGCTCCTTCACAGTTGCCAGGAACCATGGGCCCCGCCCTCATCAGTGTTGTACAGTCCCAGGCAGGCAAGAACAGCAGTGGACGGAATGCCCATATTGGAGGCTCCTGTGGCATGATGGCACACCACCCTTTGGTATGGAGAAGACCATGTGGTTCCCCACAAGCAGAGACAGCAGCACAAACACCCAGTCAACTTCTAAGAAGAGCTGTGCTGTCAGATGACATGTGCCTTTTTAAAGGACACACTGCAATCGAGGACAGTGTCTCTTATGCTAATGAGGGTCTGCCAAACGAAAACACACTCAGGTTCACGGTAGTGGGAAAATATTGAGGGGGGGGTACTTTTTTTAATGACTGAAAAGCCCTTTTTAACATTTTTGAATAGCTAAGAAAAAGTGAGAACTATTTGGGGAAATGACTGCCAAAAGACTGAATATAGCTGTCCCCTTGGCAACTGCTGCTGAACTCCGTCAGATGGGCTGCAGTGACAGAATCAGGAAGTGGCTCTTTCCTAAGGACTCTTGGCATGTCTTTGGGAAGTGGTCGCTCTACCTCTTTCCTGGAGAGTGCAGTGGCTTCTGGGTCATCTCACTTCCAGTGTGAGTCCGCGCACCTATGGAGGACCTGACAGACTCTGCTCAGGGAAGAGTCAAGAGACAGCAGCAGCAGTGACAGCCTGTCCCTGCACACAGACAGCCCTCCAGACACACCTCCCTGAACCTGCTTACTGATGCTTTTCTGTATGTCAACATCTGGGCATAGGAGGACAGGAATCTCCATGGGCCATGGTGACAGGCAGTGGGCTATGCAAACACAGGGGAGCTGGCCCTCGGCCCTCTCTAGGTGCTTAAACTCAGGTTAATTAAAAGGAAAGAGGGTGTGCAAACACACATCTGGGCTCTGGTTTCCAGGCAAGCTCAAAAGTCCACATAAACACTTGCCTGGTACTTCTGCCCCCAAAACCTCAGCGTTCCCTATTCCACACCCACTCTGGCACAGCTGCTGCACAATGCTACTGGCCACACCCTCCCTCTTCAGAGCAGAGCAGGGCAACAGATGCTGAGTTGCCCAACAGCTGGCTGACAGTAAAGGCTCCTGGTTTTAGATTAAGCTAGGCCCCTTGCAGAGGGAAAAGCCTGAACAGAGTACAATGATCCAGTCTTCTAAGAGTCACTGACAGAGCCCTTGGGTTTCTCCTTCACACTGACTTGTAGGCAAGGTCATCGTCTGTGCTCAGAACTACATTTCTCCAGGCCTGGTGCTCTGCTTCATCTGACCAAGCAGGTCAACGTGAAACAAAACCTAGAATTTTATATTTAGGAAAGAGCAAGCAAGAGCTCCTGTTTGGGGACGGCCATTGGTGGCAGACTTGGTTAGAGCCTTGGCTCTTCCAGACTCTTGACCTTTCATGGGTAGGCAGGGCAGCTTGGGCTCTCTCTTCCCCTGCATTTACCCAGAATACCTCCTGCTCTCTTTACTCAGCAGTTCTTGTGGATCTTATTGGGTCCCACATGCTTCTCTGCCAACCCTGCAGGCTAGCGAAGCCATGCTCTACAGACAGATGAACATTTCCCACACAGCATCTGAGTCCCCGGAGCTTCCTAGTCTCACTGCAAGAACCTGAGGTCAAACAGACAGGACAGTGTCTATGGAGGATCTTTGGCCCACGTGTACCTGGCTGTCTCCCCTGACCTACCCTGGGCCATCCACCAGGGTAACCCAAGGACAGGCAGTGGGAGGGGGGGGGGGTTCCTTGAACAGCAGAAGCAGCAGCTTCAGAAGGAAGGAAAGGACACAAACACCAGAACTGCTGCAATAGCAGAATGGCCCTGTCTCCAAGAATGAAAGGCTCCGTGGGACGAAGGCTCCAAGCTCAGCAGATGGGCCTGACTTAATGGCCATTCATCAAGCCATATGTCTTCATATGCCATCAATTGTTTCGTATGCCTATACACATGTCTTAAGACACATGTGGTCATAGATGTGCACATGCACACATCTGCATGTAAAGTCCATGCCTGTTCACAGTGACCTTGTCAGCAATGCCAAACCCCTAACATGCACCTCCACTCTGATGTCTCTGGCTGCCCAAGCAAGCTCTTAGCCTCAGGCCTCTGTGGGATTCAGCATAGACAGTGGCAGTCATTGTGGCAGCCTCTGTAAGCCTGGGCTTAGTGTGTGGCACAGGCTCTGTAAGGACCTATGGCAAGCAGGACGTGCCTGCTGTCCAGAGCTCTGACCTGACCCTTCTTTCAAGGTCCCTGGAAAACACTGGTCAGGCCACCCACATCTCCCGACAAGAAACACTTACAAACCTGGATCATTTCATTTCCAGCAGGCAGATCAAGTGTGTCTCCTCCCAGAGGCCAAAGCTGGGAGGGATTAGCCTGGGCCACTGAGTCACCGCTGACAGGAATGGGATTCTGGCACAGGCCCCACGACTGGAAGAGATCAGAATGGGGGCTATAGGCTCTGCAGGGACTTGTCAAGCCACAGATCCCACCTTGTGGGGAAGAGGTAGGAAAAGGAGAGGTGCTGATACACTGTGGCTGCCTGGTTTGCTATCTCCTGGTAACTCAGAAGCCAGGCCACATTTGGAAACCCCAAGTTAGGAGTTATGACATAACCAGTTCCCCAATCATGTTACATTTTTACAGGTTCCTCCATGATGAATTTAAAGTAGCTGCAGTTGCATTTAAGGAAACTCTTGCAATCACAGAACCAGTTTCCCAGAAAACTCTGCTGTGCTGATTGTAGCAAACAACACCCTCCCTGCTCAGCAGCGCTGTCCTACCAGCACTGCCAAGAAAACCACTTTCTATATGAAACGCGAAGCTGCTGAGACGTGAGGTGTTATACTGTAGGAAAACCTGAATTTGCAATATTAAGACAAAGGTGTAACTTGACCAACCAATCAATGAATGGAAGCAAGATTCCCAGCTGGAAAAAAGCTTAGAAAGTCATGGCTTTCAAAGACTAGAAGCTACCAGGCCTGGCTTACAAATTGTCTCCCAGTGAGGAGGCTGTGGGGCCTGGATCCTGGCTACGGGATCTGACCACATCTGGTTCAGCTGTAGGGAGGAGCTGGTGAGCCATCACCTTGGCTGGCTGCTGTGATGAAGAGATCAAGATACGTGTCAGGGTGCCATCATCATACTCACTAGGAGGGTACTTGCCAGGAAGGCCTGGCCGTCCCTCAAAGTGTCCAGTTCTAGCCATGCTTCTTGGGCCTGCCCCGTGGGCCTCTGGTCCACTCTCAGGAGTTGTCATACTAGTGACCATTCCTCCTCCAGCAACAGGGGAAGACAAACACCTGCTCTGCTGTGTGGGCCATTCCTGAGTCTGCCTCCAGCACCAGAAGGAGTTTCCGAGGCATTTAACAAAACAAGCACCTTTAAGCCACACATGATGGCTGATTATCCTAGCATTTGATAGGGAGAAGCAGAGTTGAAAGCCAGCCTTGGCTATTTAAGTGAGTTGGAGGCCAGCCAGAGCTACATGAGACAAGCTAAGTAAGGTGTCACTGGTAATGCTACTCTCAGGTGAGAGCTATGACAGCCACAAGGACACTGTAGGAAGACAGCTGGGAGCCAGAGATGGCAGGCAGGGCAGGGAGGAGGACACATGGCATCTAACCACACAGCCCACAAACAAGGCTCCAGAGACTCCAGCAACACTGGACCACTTGCTCTGTGACTGACAATTGCAGAGGAACCCAACAGGTATGTACTACAAATGTTAAATGTGTGGTGTATCACAATGAGCACAGGAAGGTCCGCTGCATGCCTGAATCAAGCACATTCCAGTCTCTGGCATCTAGCAGTGCTTCAAGAGAATCAACCGCACAGGTTGAGGTTTGACCTTAATGTTAAATTGGTGAATAATAAAAACCTGAGTCAGATCCCAGCTATTGGACAGCATCGATGAGCTTGGGTTGGGTGACGAGGGTACATTTTGGCTGCCCAAGAAAACCAAGTAGTGAGTCTTCTTGGGGATCCCCGCTGCTACAGGGAGGAGTCTGGCAGATACAAGCCTTCAGCTACAAAAGAATGCAGCAATGCAGGCCACCATGGCATGGCACACAGGGGCAAGTCTGCACTTATCTCCCAAAGATGAACTTCCATTCCCTTCACTCTGCCTGCTCACCCCGCATCTGGAACAGAGCCCTGATCTGCAGGTTCTCCCAACAGGCTCTGGATGTGGAAACGTCTGACTGCAGTGACATGAGAGCTGACGCCAGGTCAACAGCCAGACCCTTCATCTCCCGGCAGCCAACGCCAGCTAGCCTACAGCTGACCTCAGGGATCCCCAAGGGACAGCACAGACTGACACGCCAGAGACGAGGACGAGGAGCAGGCACTGCTACATTCCCGGCTTCACTGGTTGCAGCTCCCCTAACACATTCTGAAGCAGTGCCAATTCTTTTCAGACGTAAGAAAGAGCAGCGGCGGGCAGGAGTTGGAAACTGCGCACTGAGGGAACCAGGAGGACTGTGCTTTGGACATACACCATCTGCTTTTCCTCCATCCACTGCCAACTCTGCAGCTCTACTTAAAACCCAACTGAGATAATGCAAAACTGGTGCTAACCCTAAAGTCAATGCAAGAAGCCCCAGGACCTTTCAGCAGTATCTGCACATCAAACTCCAAGGCCCACCAAGAGTCTACTAGGGGTAAAACCAAAATAGGAGAAAGGAAGCCTTGTGCCAGGAGTAGACACGCTTCCCTGCGGAGATTAGTGTGGCCAGAAGACGGCCTGGACCACAGCTGCAGGGAAAAGGCCCAAGACGCTAAACTTGTTTCTCACTAACTTGATCCAACCCAACAAGGATCTTTCTGCAACCCACGTGATAGCTCAAACGGAAGTTTTCTCCCGAGAGTGGCGAGGTGCTAGAAAGACGGCTATCCAGTAATACCTCCAACCACTGACCTGCTCAGAGACTAGCCACAAACATTTCACATATACACACATTCCTACAGCAAAACTCTGATTGTGTCTCGCTGTCCCTCCCTACACCAGTATATTTGTGTATGTGTGTGTATGCATGTGTGTGTGCGTGCACACATGTATGTGTATCTACCAGCCACATATCAATGTTTGTTTGTTTGCTTGTTTGTTTGTTTTTTGAGACAGGGTTTGTGTAGCCCTGGCTGTCCTGGAACTCACTTTGTAGACCAGGCTGGCCTCGAACTCAGAAATCCACCTGCCTCTGCCTCCCGAGTGCTGGGATTAAAGGCATGCACCACCACGCCCAGCACCACAGATCAATGTAAATTGCTCTCTATGTTCTATGTTGACATGAGGTCTCTCATTGAATCTGGAAATTGCTAATCTGGCAAGCCCGGCAGGCCCGTAGACCCTAGAAAATTTCCTCTACCCAGGTCTTCAGGGCTGGGATTACAGATGCAAATGTCACACCAGGCTTCTTATGTGGGTGTGGGGCCTGGAATCCAGGTCCTCATGCTTGTGTGGCGAGCACTCTGCCAAGTGAGCCATATCCCCAGCGACTGCTTTTCTGGGTCTCTGTCCTAGTTAAGGTTACCACTGCCGTGATGAAACACCACAAGCAAAGGCAGCTGGGGAGGAAAGGGTTTATTTGGCTTACACGTCTGCAGTGTAGTATGTATATCAGCGAAGGAAGTCAGGAACTCAAGCAGGACGGGAACCTGGAGCAGGAGCTGATGCAGAGGCCATGGAGGGGTGCTGCTTACTGGCTTGCTCCCCATGGCTTGCTCAGTCTGCTTTCTTATAGAACCCAGGACCACCAGCCCAGGAGCAACAGCACCCACAAAGTGCTGGGCCCTCCCACATCAAGCACTAATTGAGAAAATGCCCTATAGGCTTGTCTACAGGCCAGATTTTACAGGCATTTTCCTAACTGAGGTTCCCTCCTCTCTGATGGCTCTACCTGTGTCAAGCTGACATAAACTAGCAGCTTGGTCTTGCTCTGTAGCCCTGCCTGGCCTCCAGAGGTAGACGAGCAGCTGCCCTCTGTGGCCTCTCAAGTGTAGGTGCTCTCACTCTTGCTCAGCTCTGTCATTTTTAAGCCCTCTAAGTGTGTATGTGTGTGTGTATGTGTATGCACGCATATGTTATGCATGTGTTTGCATGGGAAAGGGGTTATGGCACACACATGTAGAGGCCAGAGGGAAACACCAGATGTCTTCCTCCATTGCTTTCTGCCCCACTCCACTGAGATAGGGCTTCTCAGCAGATATGGAGCTCCACATTTTCCTCCCTGGATCTAACTGTGCCTGCTTCCAACACTGGGGCCATGCACAGCATTTACATGGCACCGGGGGTTCAGACTTAGGGCCTCACGACCTTGGGGTGGAGGGGTATGCCACCATACGACAGATGTGGTCTAGAGCCCCTGGCTGCAGTGACTCCTCCTAGCCTCATCTCCAAAGCCCTAGGAAGATGTGGTCTTGCACACTGAGCCAGGAGAGGGCCTGGGCTATGGAATGACAGGTATGCAGCAGCCAGGCAGGCTGCCTGAGAGAAGCCCCCAGGCTGACGCCTAGCCATGCTTCCAATACTGCGCTCTCATGGGCTTTGCCGCTAAACTGGGAGTGAGCAGGAGGGAACCTTAAGGTAGAGGAAGCCAGAAACAATGCCAATGGTGATGTAGGGTGGAGGTGGGGTGGTCCTGGTCCTGTGGGTTGGACTGTCTCTGCAAGTTTGATGAGCCTCCATAGCTTAGTATAACCTCACTTAGAAACAGGGCCCCTAGAGGATCAGGGCAAGCCCTAACCTAAGGACAAGTGTCTTTCCAAAAATAGGGACATCCAAACACAGAGCACAATTCTAGAAGGCTGTAAAACAACAGAAGCTATCTAGGATGATGTGACCATAAGCCAAGGAATACCAAGGATCTAGTACAAGAAGCAGAAAGCCCTTCCAGAGTCTCGAGAATTAACGAAGGCAACCTGGCCTCCTCTGCACACCTCTGTGCAGGCAACCTGGCCTCCACTGAGTGCCTCAATAAAGATGGATGGGCAGCCTCTATAAGTGCCTTGGACTCCTCTGCAGGCCCTGTACAGGTAGCCTCGCCTGCTCTGAACATCTCTGGCCTTTAGAATGAAGGCTGTGGCATTTATTTCATTTAAGATCCAAGTAGGGACCAGGGGTTTGGGGGTCCAAATCCCAAAGCACAAAAAAGCCTTTCACTTGAGGCTACCAACTGGACCACAGGCTGATAAGAACTTCCCAGAATACCCTGAGGCCTCTCTAAAGGCTCCTGTCCTCTCCTGCAGCTGCTTTGGGCCAGCTCAATGCCCTTCAAAGGAGCCACCAATGGTCTCCTCTAACTGCTTCCTTGGGTCCTCTCCACACTCTCTAGGGCCCCTTGCTAACAGGAGTGACAAAGATAAATGCTGGATCCCTGCTGGGTGTCAGTAGGAATCTGTAGTATCTTAATGTAAAGAAGTCACCAGAATGCAAAAAAATACACAAAATAGTGACTTTAAAAGCCAAATTCCAGCTCTGAAGTGGGCAGAGCAGACCTATCTAATAGCCTGAAGAGGCACAGAGGAAGAGCTTCACATATCCATCCATAAAGAAACAAGCCCTGCCCTCCCATGTACACCAGAGCACGGCCCACTTGGCTGGCAAGGTAATGCACACTAGCTGCCCAGCCTGTCTCACCTGTAGCTGAGTGCTGCCAGGCCCACCGTCTTCCCCCTGAGCCTCCTCAAGCTCAAGCATTTCTC